>NW_016805188.1:205867-256169 GCF_001698545.2 Rhinopithecus bieti | reverse complement strand
CATGGACATTTGGGTTGATTCCAAGTCTTTGCTATTGTGAATAGTGCCGCAATAAACATACGTGTGCATGTGTCTTTGTAGTAGAATAATTTATAATCCTTTGGGTATATACCCAGTAGTGGGATGGCTGGGTCATATGGTACATCTAGTTCTAGATCCTTGAGGAATTGCCATACTGTTTTCCATAATGGTTGAACTAGTTTACAATCCCACCAACAGTGTAAAAGTGTTCCTATTTCTCCACATCCTCTCCAACACCTGTTGTTTCCTGACTTCTTAATGATTGCCATTCTAACTGGTGTGAGATGCTCATCATCACTCACCATCAGAGAAATGCAAATCTTGGAAGTTTTTAACAGGGAGATGAACACTTCCATGGTAGACTTAGGTTGATACTTTCCTGAATGTAGAATGATATTAAAAATATTCAGCAATGAGTATGGCATGGATACCTGAACTGTCAGAATGGATGCTGGACAGTAGATGGTACTCAGGTGTTCTTATTGGATATCCACCCTGCCTGCAAGCAGAGAATAGGCATGAAAATATTGAATGGTCTTAGAAACTTCCAGGATTAGATAGCACCCATGTTTCTAGCTGGGGTCGTGGGGGATATCTCAGGTACCTGATTGGGCATCAGTGGAAAGATTTCTTCTGGCTCAAGCAAAAAGAAATCAGGTGCTGATGGTTGAGTGCATTACTTCATCCCTTTTCTTAGGTAATTACATCACCCCATCTCTCATGTCTTGTGATGAGTTTGGCAGTTTCCTAAACTAAGAATTTCCTGTGACTGACCTACGCACTCTTGCCTGTTACATTTTGACAACAACTTACTTTCTCTTCCAGGATTTGTCGTTATGACCAGTAAGTTGGTTGGAAATACTGATACTAAAGATCTCTCAGTAACCTCTTTTTTCCTTGGAAGTCATTGTTTGTTTTCTTTGGTATTTATTAGTAATTTGAAATATAACTTAATAGTGTTTGTTAATGAGGGATATAACTGTTATCTCTTTATAACTGTTCATTTCTAGTAATCTTTTCAATGAGTGTGTGTGTGTGTCTATACACACACATTATGGGGTATATATATATATATATACACACACACACATCGTGGTGTATATATATACATATACACATATACATACACATACACACATAATGGTATAGCCACTTGTTTATCTTTATTCTTTATCTTGTTAATAACTGTATAGGACTTGGCTAATTCATTTGAGCTTTAAAACTTGGTTTGCAAGGTCGTTTTCCTTTACAAAAGCATGTATAACTCACTACTTTCTGACTGATTCATTTTATAGAACACTTAATTTTACTGTTTAAATTTATTTTTAAGATATCTGTTTTTACTTTAAAAATAAGTTTTGTTTTGTTTTTTTTTACTTTAAGAACAAGAAAAGGGTAAAGATTTAAAGTGAATTTCTTCATCAACATTTTTGAATGACTCTGTACTCTTTGACTCACCTCTATGAGGTCCTCCTCAATCACTTTGGTTTCTAATTTCATGTTAATAAGTGCTCTGCTGTCTCAGTGTGCTTCCTATTTCATTTGAAGACTTACTTATTCTGTCATTTCATCCTTATTTCAGAGCATGGCTTCCTGATGATTATGTGACAAGGGTGTGGGTGGAGGATAGTGGTGTTGGAGAGGGCAGGTTGGTTTCAGGCCAGTGGTTGCCAAGGCATCCATTCTGCCAATCAAGGCAAGCTGAGCACTTCACTGCTGTCTTCTGGGTTGAACTGAAGCCTCCAGTACTATCACACACACCGGGTCCCTTCTGCATGTAATATACATAATATTTCTTTAGATAGCTTTGGCTGGGACAGTGCTTACTTTTTCCATGAGTATGAACAGGGGAAGATCAAACTTTGCCAACTGTTTATCTGTGGATCACATTTCTACCTTAGTAGCTAATAATTTTTCCTTCTCACAGATTTCTTGTGCAAGTCTTGTATGAACCACATAATCTGCATCTGTCTCAATTTCTTATCTGCAAATGGAGCTAATAATCTTGGCTACTTTTCTCCTGAGATAGTCCTGAGGATTAACAAGCTGGCTTTCAAAAGCACAAGTGTCTAAGATGATAGCCCCTCCATAAATTCAAATTACTATTATTGCCATTCTCTCTACATACTGGCAACTGAATAATATATTCACATAAAATATTGTATTTATATAGACCTTTACATTTTGAGAAGTATTTTATAACCTTAATTTAGGCAAGCCTTTCTCTCTGCACAGTCTCAGCACCACTCTTCTGTGCATAAAAGATTTGTTAGGGATCCTCGGTGAATCTTTCTTTTTCATTGAGTCTTCATTGTTTTGCCAAATCAAGTTACTATTATTATTTTTAGTCCTATGCTGTCTCTGATTTGAAGGAATTGTTCTACATGAAGTCTCTTCGGGGTACATGGGATTTATTCTTTATATTGAATTAATTAGATAATATACAAGTAATTTTGGCTTAGAAATTGATAACCCTGTAAAAATCTTGCCTTGTTAGAAAGTGGCAGAAGAAATTATAGGTTAGGCTGAGATTTGAAAGGAGAACTCCAGAACGGAGGCTTGGACCAGGGGCAGACCAGGAGCTTATCAAGACACAATTGAATAATCAAAGGGTGGAGCCTAGACAAAATGTTTACTTGTCTGGTAAGCCTTAAATGTTTATATTGGCCAGTTGATCCCCTTTCATCTTCTCTTGCCCACTAGGAGACCAACATCCATTAAACTCTAGTTTTTGGCAGTCCTGTTCTGTTCATTGTTTATATCCTGAACTAGCATGATATGCTTGGCTCTTTATCCCTCTATGATCTCCCATGCTGTCTTTGGATCTGATGCCTAATCCTGGTTCAGAAAAGCCCCTGGGGACTTTACTTAGGCACTAGTTTAATTAGTGCCTGGTTTTCCCAGCTCCCACGAAAGGGGATAAAACATTGCTTTGATCAATATCTCTCTGGCAATGGTTTGCTTCTCTTTCCACTACTCTCCTCCATACCCACATATCACATGCCCTCAGGGATCTCCAGATGATATGGTCTTCTTGAGATTTCTTGCCAATACCCAAGCATCAGACCCTCCTGTCATTCCCTTTACACCTGGATTAGCCACTGTGGTAACTGCAGGCATTCTGCCCCCAGGCCTTTGCTGTTTAAGGGTTTCACCACCAGAGGGTGCTATTTTCCTCTTACGATCATTGAAATTGTTTATGTTGAAATGGTTTTTATTACATGAAATATTTCTATAAATGAAATAGCCTATTTTCTAGTGAACAACATAAGCCTTCATAATATAAAAAATAAAAATAATGCATGGTAGATTTGGAAACATTTCTCCTAAAAGCCATGATACTAAGTCATGATACTAAGTCATGATAAATATGTGATTGAAACTTTTCTGTTTCACCTGAAATTGAGTTTATAAATCATGACTTCGAAATTTGAAGCTCAAATAGGACTTCTTAAACTTTCCATGATCTATCCAGAGTTTATCTGAAATCTTTGTTCATCATGCAAGTACATTTTACTCAGTTTTTGTCTGGAGGGGTTTGCAAAACAAGCCACACTCTCAGGTTAATTCAGTCCAAGTTTATTGAGAGTAGGCATACAAGAACATGTTCAGGCTTTACTAAATGGACAAGAGATCTTGATATCCATAGTGTTAAAAACTAAAGTCAGGCCAACTTGTAAAAATGCTCGAGAAAGAAAAACAAATAGTCACTAAGATTCCACAAAATTGTTATCTTGGCTAAGTATATTTAACATACAAAAAACACAAGGCCATGTGATTCTTTACTCAGAAGGGGTCAACAAATTGAGATCCAATAGAGATTCCAAGGGAATAGACAAACACAGCAGCAGTTGAAAGCAAATCTGAAAAGATGGGAGGGCAGGCCTTTGCTGCACATAGGCCTGGGAGGAGGGGAAGTAGCAGTGCTGGGCCTGAGAGACAATATTAACTGACTTGTTGAGTTTAGGAAAATCTTAGACTCTCTTTAGTTTTTTTCATAAATTCCAAATAGCCCAACTCTTTCCAAAGACCAGAATTTTAATTTTCAGCCAATACTGGGATGGACTTTTCTAGTTGGACAAAAATAAACTTCTAGAAATCGGGGAATTTGAGTTCTGGTGGGGTGACCTGGTCACTCACTGGGTAAATGTTTATAGATCATTTGCAACTTCATCATACATCATTTTTCATACTTACAAAGACAGTGACTAAAATTGACTGGTAATAGTCAAATGTGTATCATAGAAAATTAGGGGTTTTGTGGGGTGACTTCAGAATGCTCTGCTGCAGTGAAAGTGAGTGGCTACAAGGTGAAGTTTGTGGGCTTTTATCCTCCTACCTTTAAGTCAAAGGAACTTTGCTTTATTTATTTTTCAACCTCTTTTTTTTTTTTTAAGTTTTGGGCCACATTTCATTTGAGAAAATTGGTTTTCCATGCATGATAGATATATGTTTGGAACCATTTAATTAAATGATTGCTAAGCTCTTTTTAATTCTAAAGATGTTTTACTATGATAATTAATTGTAATATATATTATGTAGAGCACATACACACATGCATGCATACACATATATACATTGTTATATATTTATACACTATCTTTCTCCAATGTGACTTAATGTATCTAAATACAAAAGTACATAATCAATAAAAGTGAAAATTATTACCAATAAAAACTAAGTCTTGGAAACTAAAGATAAAATCCTAAACCTCCCACAGATTGAACAAACCCTTATTTGGCCAAAGGGACCCCAGAGAAGTCTTGAAAACTGAGTTCCCAACCATGATGAGACAGGAGGTCAGACACGCTTTGTTATACCCCATCCTTTTGCGGTTTAGACACAACAACTGACCAGTATTAATGTTAAAATAGAGATTACAAGACTGACAGAATGGACTCTTGATGACAATAAAATACCTAATTATAAACAGGACCTAAAACCATGCCAGGCAAGGTTGTCACACACCCCTACACTTCAGGAATAAACTATGTTCTAGCTGCAACAAGGTTTTTCTTTTTTTTCTAGCAGCTAAACAAGCATTGGCCTCGAGATAAGCAATATTAAAAGAATGACAACACATCCAGCTCACAGAAGCTAACTGATCCCCCTCCCACAAGCCATACCTACAGCTTTGATTTCAATAACATTCTCCTGATAAAACCACCAACCATAGATTGCACACTTGTGTGCCTTTGTGTCCTAAAAAGGTCTAATTGTAGTACATTTAAATGTTATCTCTACCCCAAGGTAAACATGGGTCATGCATACGCATATTTGCTCAATACGCATGTGTCAGGACCCCCTTCATGAATATTCACAGCTCCTCCTATAGACTGTGAATACATATGTTACTTCAATTTATTAAACTTAAATTTCCATCTAAACCCTACTCCTTTGAAGTAGCCGTCTCTGGTCTTTGTCGGATGCTATGCTTTTCAGCCTGTGGAATGGCCACCTTGAAGGCTATAATCTTTTATGAGAAATAAGGTCTCCTTTCTAAGCTCATAAATCCTGTAGTTTTTAAAGTTAACAACCTCATGCAATAATAGCAAGGTATGGTGGGTTGGAAGAGGAGTATAATTATATTAAACAAACAAACAAGAAAAATCAGAGATATGAGAACTTACTGCACACAAAACCCAGACCGCGTTTCCCTGATAGTCAAGGTAAAACTTAAAGCATAAGGGGATACTAGTTTTTTTTTTTTTTTTTAATAAGAGAAAATGTTAAGATTAGGAGTAAAAAAAAATTCCTGTCCCCAAATTTTGAGAATGATTTTTTCTACATGGCTTTATGTGAAAGAAAATGCGTGACACAGTGGGCAAGTTTTTTCTTATTAGAGGTTTACTAAAAATATAGGCAAATTCCACATCTCATCTTTATGACAGGTAAAAAATCAAGGAAGTCGTGTTAAGCCATCATTCTGTAAAGGCAATTTTGTTAGGAGGTTGAAGTAACATGCTCTATTTTTAAAACTGCCTGCTGATTGCAATTGATTTAGGTATAAAACTAGGAGAGCTGTGAGTTGTGAATGGCTATCATATCCTCTTTTAGTATCAAGATGGCTTCTAATGGAAACTACATGGTAGACAATTTTAAATTCTCATTACCAAGACATAGTTGAAAGACAACCTTTCCTTATTGTTGCAAGAAGACAGCAAAATGACGTTTTGCATGAATGTAAAATTCCTGAGATGGATTTGCTTAATAGCTTTTCACTGGATCTCGAATGGATGGGCCAAGAGGTTGAGGTAGAGCCAGCAGCTGAGTGAGTCAGATGTAAGCTTTTAAGGGTACCACGAAAGGAGCGAAGCCTCCTTAAGTGAGGCTCTTCACATGTTTGCCATGGGGGAAGATTAAAATGCCTCTTCGTGTGTTTCTTTCTAATGAAAACTAGAAAGAACAAACACATCGGGGGAATACTCCTTTGTGATCATGTTTTCTATGTTTGGAGTGAAGACAAGCTGGGCTCCCTGCCTTCTGACATCACTGATCTCTGTGTCAGAACCTGGCTTTCTTTTTAATTCTTTTCTTTGTATTGCTTAAAATTTTATTATCCAAGATTCTATAATATAAAATTAGGATATAAAAAATGAGGCAAAAACCCTTCAGAGCAGCGTGGCTTCCCAAATTCTCTGCTTTTCAAATGGACTCCATCGTATTTGACAACTGAATCAGATAACAGTGACAAGATAGGATGTTGGTAGTTCTGTGATGAAAAACCCCTCATTTTGCAGATGGAGATATGGAGGCTCCCAGCAAGTGAGAAGTCAGCACAGATGAGAGAATGGCTGGCCACAAACCTTACCTAGATTCCAGAGCTTGCTATTTCTGTTCTACCTTTCTAGCGTATCTACAAAATTATTAAAATAGCGAATGTTTTCTTTATACACTCTTCTTAAAGGTGTGTGTGTGGGTGGGGGAGCATAAAGATGGCAGAGATGGGGTTGGAGAACAGTGCTGTCAGCTCTTTGCTTTCTGGCTCCTAAGGGTTTTATTTTGCCATTCATGCAACAATCAAAAAAAAAAAAAAAAAAAAAAAAAAAAAAAAAAAAAAAAAAAAATAGAAAGAGGCCAAACTTCCCCAAGAGTCTGAGTTTACCTTCCTAATGACATGTTTATTTTTCCACATTTTACAAAGTGGGAAGTGACCCTCCACAACCAGGCCTGCCTTCCCGAGCTTTGGGCATTCAGTCATTCCCTTAGTTTAGCTACAGCTTTGACAGGGTATCTCTTATAAACCACAGAGGCTGATTTCTGAAAGAGCTTACATCACTTACCATTGTCTATAATGGGATGCAACTTAAATGAGAAATGAGAATTGAAAAACAAAAACTAAGAGCAAACTTGTATCTCATGACCGTCACCTCAACATAATTGTTTTCACTTCTTCAAATTTCCTTCCAAGTTTTATCTGTAATATACACATTTTTATACTTGTAATCACAGTTTATATAAACTTTCAAGAGTAGCTTTTGCACTTAGTCATATTATAAACAATTTCTCATGTTGTTCGAAACTTTGTAACCACTTTTTATAAAGATGACATCACCCCGTAAGTTGATAGCTTATAATTTATTTAATTATTCATTCATTACCAAACATTTAGGTTATTTTCAGTTTATTTTTCTGTTATACATGATGCTCTGATAAAGAGTTTTATAAACATAGCTGTCCCCCTTCTTCTTATTTTCTTGGAGAAAATACTGATTACTGAGAAGGGCCAGAAGAGTTTTATGATACTAATGTATACCCTCTGGGGACAGATTCTATTTTGTGGGGCCTAAAGTTTATATCATTTGGCAGCAGGGGCATCTTAAGAAAACTAATATGAAATTATAAACATAAATTGCTAGGGAACTTTCCACCTTGAAGGGACTCATCACAGTGAGGAGCCATAAGATCAGCTTGTGTCAGATTCATATTGTCAAAGACATTCCCTCAAATTCTGTAATACTTTTCAATTTCATCAGTACGGGATGAGTACTTCATCCTGAATCTTCATGAGTACTGGGTTTTCTGATTTAATTATGTTCAACAAGTGTAGCACAATTTAATCTGGTTACATTTAACGTGAATAATTTGCTTTAGTGTGCATTTCTTTGATTGTTAAAAAGGCTGTGTTTCAATATCTATTGCTACATAGCAAACTACTCCAAAACTAAATGTCTCAAAACAGTGGTCGTATTATATTTCACAATTTGGTGGCTAAGAGATCTAGTTAGGGATTGTCTGGGTGATTCTTCTACTTGGCCTAATATAGACTGTAGTTCTTAGCCTGTAGATGGAGTGGTTGGAAAGTTCAAGATGGCTACCCATTCATGTCTGGCACTTGGGAGGGGATGACTAGAAGTCAGGGCTTAGCTGGGACTGATAAGCAGAGCTCCTTTATATGGTCTCTCCAGCACGATGATCTCAGGGCAATTGTTCTAGATATTGAAATCTGTGAATCACTATGGGGCCGGTCTAGATTCAAGGGCAATTTCAATGAGAACAGCAAAGAATTAGAGGCTATCATTAACCACAGGGTGATATTTTTCCCTAATTGTTTTCTTCTTTTCCCTGTTTACCTGCTCAATAATATCCTATACTGGAATTTGAAAGAATAATAAAGATGTAAGTAGAATATTAACATGTCTTCATGAAAATAAGAAAAGATATTATTTTATAACTTGCATAAATCTACTAAATGTACTTTCCTTAACATTGAAAAATCAGAATTTCTTTAATAGTAGACTTAAAGTCACTTAGAGTTCTATTAAAATATTACATATTATAGTTTTATATCCTCATCCTTCATCATATTATTTATGTATTCATTTATTATTCTGTTCCTTTAGTAAGATGATAAAAAAACAGATATCAATTTTCCATTAGCAACTTTAGGCACAGTGATCCTAAATAAATACTACAGAAAAACTGGCATTGAAGACAGTAGATGTGCAAGACACTTACCTCCTTGCCTTCAGTGTCGATTTCTGTCCTGTGTTCTTCTTTTATGTGTTGTAGGTTTCTGATACCTCACAGATTACCTTTCCAAGTTTTTATTGCCAGCTGTATGTTAGTTAGATCTTGCCAGTGAGAGGTCCTGGGCCTCCTTCCACAACAATATGAAGCTATGATGCCTGCATCCTCCGGCAATTTCAGAGCCCATAGTGCGTCTGTTCCCTGGTTCCAGCCCCTGTCCAGTGGCACTCCCCTTGGCTATACCAGCACCTGTAAGCAGAGACCCATTGATAGCACCAACTCCTACAGAGCAGCACCTCATCATCAGTTGCAATGCCAGCTACATAGGGCCAGGTTGCATTTCCAGACTGCTGCAAAACACACTTCATCCCAGCTATCCAAGCACTTATTGCCTGGCACCCATCCATGCTCCCCAAACTAACATGGATATCCCCTCCTGTGTTTCCAGGACCTCCTGAGACACTTCAGAAGTACAAGTGGGCTCATGGGTTCTACAACCTCCTCTTCCCTGCTGTTTCTCTGGCCCTGGGGATAGTAACTGCTTCCTGCAGGTATTAATAGCTGGGTTATTTCACATTCTGCTGTTTGCTCTTTCAGCCTTCTAAACATTTTGTAAATAGTCCCCTCTGCTTGAAATGCCTCATGTGGATTCTGCTTTCCTTACTGGACTCAGAGTGATAGAGTAGGTGCTATGTTACTGCTAGTGTTTTGCAGATATGAGTAGAATGTCCACTAAGAAAAAATGCTTAGATTAGTGCAAATCGTGTGACAGAATGGTGATTATATCAGCAAGCCATTTATAAAATATTGGTGCTTTGTTTCTGTGTTTTTAATATCTTCCCTTGTTTATATGTTCTGTGTACATAGTAACAACTGTGTTTCACAAAGAAAGATTGTATTTTTACAAAACAGAAAGCAAACATTCTTGGGAGTGATACTTATGTTTCTTTTCAATGTCAAGTTGCATTTTATAACAGCTGAAGTCACAGGAATATGTCCACTGATTATTCTGTCATTAACAGTTCACAGGCAGGCTTTGGAAAATGAAAAAAGTGGGCTATTATTAGGAAAAGAGCTTGTGATGAAAACCTTTCCTTTTTTTTTTTTTTTTTGGTTTGACAAAACTAACCAATTTTGGCTTTGTTGCCATTTTAAAGCCATGAACTGCTCCAGAACTTTTATGCTTTAGGATTACCTCTGCAGGCTGTGGGAACTGAAAAAGCCAGTGCTAATTCTGTTTTGAACAAGAATCCTCAAAGAGAAATGTTTATTTGCTATGCCTTAGCTCATATAGTCATTTGCCAGTTCCACTAAATTTATATTAAAAGAAAGTTTTTCTTTAATGTCAAGATTCAATAACAATTTATTATTTAATTTGTGGTTATTAGATATACAAATGCTAAACAATAAATGATTAGGATCAAAATGTCTTGAAAAAAGGAAGCTAAAAGGAAAACTGTTCAAAATTAAACATTTATTTTGCCATGATTGCAATTAACTTTGATATTCAGCAGATAGAAATGGCATTAGTGACTATCACAAAGGTAATAGGTAAGGTCACAGCGATTGGAGTAAAGAAAAATAGAAATCAGAGTCTCATGTACTTCATTGGATACTTTTCCATTGTGGACAGAATGTTTATGTCTATCCAAAATGTTGAATCCTTAATTCCATTGTGACAGAATTAGGAGGTGAAGCCTTTGAGAAGTGATGAGGTCATGAAGGTGGGGCCCTCATGAATAGGATTAGTGTCCTTATAAGAAGAGGACACAGAGTTTTCCGCTATATGAAAACATAGCAAGTAGACAACAATCTGTAAACAAGGAAGAGGGCCCTCACCAAGAACCTCACCCACCTGACACCCTGATCTTCTTCCAAAATGCTGAGAAAAAATGTTTAAGCCTCTCAGTTTAAGGTGCTTTTTTACAGAAGACTGAGCTAAGTCTCTCTTCTACTCTCTCTTTTTCTCTCTCTCTGTGTATGTGTGTGTGTGTGTGTGTGTGTGTGTGTGTGTGTGTGTGTGTCTGTCTCTTTTCCCCATTTTTTGTCCCGCTCCTACTCTGGCCTAGAACTAAGAGATGGTGGAATTTAAATATGTTACTTCTTAGTTGTGCTTTCCAGAGCTTTCACACTGTTGTTGGCACTTCTTTCAAGAAAGCCATTCAGGCAAACTATGTATATATCACATTTGAACTAGATTTGGAAATCACCTAGAAAATCTTTACAAACCTCCATTGATCTGCTGCAATGACTTTTTTTCTATAAATGTAATTTGTTTCTTTCTCAGTTTTCAAGGGGAAATGAAATTTATGCAACAGTCACTCCACAATTATTTTTTGAGCACCTACTACGTGCTAGAAACTGTTCTAAACTCTAGGGATACAAGAGTGAACAAAACAGATAAATAAAAAAACTCTCACTCTTTTGGTGCTTGCATTCTAGTATGATGAGATAGGGCATAAAATAAATTAGTCAAACATATAGCATATTATATTTTGTGAGTAACATGAAGAAAAAGAAAGCAGAGAAGCGCAATGGGAAATGTATATTTTTTAAAAAAATATAAGAAGGCCAGGAAAGTCCTCATAAGTAAAGCAATATTTTAGCAAATACCTAAATATGATGAGGAAGTCACCATACATACCAGAGGAAAGAGTGTTTTTGGCAGAGAAGATAGCAAGTATAAAGGCCCTAAGGCAAGAACATGCCTGGTATGTTCAAGGAACAAAAAGTAAGGCCAGTGTGACTAGAGTCACATGAGATGACCTCAGATGAATTCACACAAGAAACAAGGCCAGATGGTAAAGAATAAAGCTATATAGGGTATTTAACCTTAGCTTTTGCTTGATTGAGAAAGGAAGCTATTACAAGATTTTGAACAGACAAGTGATGTGACGACCCAAGTAATGTAATCTGACTGTTTTAAGGAGGAGACGGTGATAAGCTGTCTCGCATGACGATAGGTCAAGCATGTTGAGGAATGAGAGTTTACTAGACACTGTGGCAACAGAAGGTCACAGGTGACCTTGATAAAAGCACTTTTGGTGGAGTGGAGAATGGGTGAAAATCAATAGAAGGTGTTAGAGAGAGAGAAGAAAAATATTTGTGGATAAAGAGAGAAAGTACTTTGTGTGTGTGCCTGTTTTTGCTGTAAAGGGTAGGGGTGGGAACTGGAGAAGGAAGAAAGGAGGAAAGGTCAAGACAGGTTTATTTGACCTTTTTTAAAGATATAAAAAGCATCATTATGTTTTATGCTTATAGAAAAGGTGCAATAGAGGAAAATACGCTTGTAATGCTAGAGAGATGGAAGAGAGTTTTTACAACTTCCTTGAGTCGAGGAGCAGGAATGGACATGCTAGTCCTCTTGAGAGGTGAGACTTGGCTGATAGCATGAGCAGCTCACCCACAGTAATGAGAAAGAAATCCAAGCAAAGGGGTTCCAATACAGGAAGTCGAAAGAATGTTTTGGTAGAAACAGGTTGAAGCTCTCTGATATAGTTTGGCTCTGTGTCCCCACCCAAATCTCACCTTGAATTGGAATAATCCTCACGTGTCAAGGGTGGAACCAGGTGGAGATAATTGAATCATGGGAGTGGTTTTTCCTGTGCTCTTCTTGGGATAGTGAGTGAGTTGTCAGGAGATCTTGTGGTTTTATAAGGGGCTTTTCCCCTTTTTGCTCGGCACTTCTCCTTCCTGCCATCATGTGAAAGATGTCTTTGCTTCCCCTTCCACCATGATTGTAAGTTTCCCAAGGCCTCCCCAGCCGCGCAGAACTGTGAGTCAATTAAACCTCTTTCTTTTACAAATTACCCAGTCTCAGGCAGTTCTTTATAGCAGAGTGAGAATGGACTAATTCATTCTCTCTGATAGTTTTTTCCTCTTAACTAAAATATGAAGCGAAGTCATCAGGGGCACATGACAACAGAGAAGGGTGTTGGAGATTCCACAAGAAAGGAGAGGGAGGTGTATGTGCCAGAAACATAAAGTTGCATTGTCTGGCAGGATGAAGAGCCCAGCTGGAGTTAGCAACCCCAATTGAAAGCAAATCGTGATCAGTAGGATTGTGTGCTTTCCTTCAGTTCCCAGAAGCTTCTGGGTTACAATAATTGGGCAGAGTGTTCAATTTCACCATGGTGTTACTGCAGTTCCACTATCAAAGAAACTAATAGAGCGTTTAGGGAGTAAAGGGGCATGCACCAAGGTCTTTCTGACTGTCCTTGGAGTTTAAGTTGTGGAAAGAGGGAGAAGGCTTGTGGGAAAGGCAGGCAAAGGAAAAGAGGGTTGTCAGATTGATAGGTTGCTGGTCCTGTACAGTGAAAGGATTGTTAGAATCAAAGGATTGCCATGAAATATTAATTCATGTTAGAGTTTACCTCAATTTTAAGAATCTTTTTTTGTTCCTGTTGTGGTTTCCTCTTCACTCTGTTTTCATTAAATGTATTCCTATCCCTCTTTAATTAAAACTAGTTACGATTTTATTACTATTGTCCTCTCTATGTAAAATAATATCTTAATATAAAATAATGTGTGGTCATTAAAAATTAGAAAATATAGAAAAGTTAAACAAAATTAGTATGATCTTCCCATTTACATGTGTTTACATGTACTGGCAATAATTTTGAATGCAGGTGCTTCTTCACTTATCAGTGGGTTACATCCCAATGAGTCCACTGTAAATTCAAAAAATTTTGAGTTGAACCATTGTAAGTCAGGGACTTTCTTTGTCATTTCAGTCTTGTTTCTTTTCATCTGATTTTATAAAACATGATAGTAATTATTCTATGTATTTTGTTTTGTACCATGTCTTAAGTTATTTCTTCTTACTATACTCTCCTAAGCATGTGTTATGCTGTTAAATACTTTCATCAAGATTAATTTTAATGACTGTGTAATATTCCAATGAAGGAATGTTTTATAATTAATTTTGTCTACATTACAGGATATTTATACTAATTTGGGTATTAACATTGAGTAGAGATTAACATCTTTATATATAGGTTTTTAAAAAGTGTTATTTATATTCCCTAAGGAACCTTTATAAGTTCATTCTTCCTTTTTTTCAAACAGACTAATTCAGTTTTCTCAAACTAATTCCTTAGACATTGTTGTTATTTATAGAAATTGTCACAGTTTCCACATAGTATTTTAATAATTCTTCCAATGGATTTAACTATAATAGACTAATTTTCCATTTTTAGTATGTTTGACTCTCGTTTATTTTATTATTTTACCTTTTCAATATTATGCTACATTTTTTATGCTGCCCTATTATGACCAAAACCATAAATTCACACAGCCTTATTATTGTTTTGGTGATTATAACAATACTGTAATTTTTAATTACTTAGTATAGTTAGTAAATATAGTATTGGACCAATTTTTCTGCTGAAAGTATCCAATCCTGTTTAGAATGTTGTTGGTTGTAAACACCTCATATTACTTATATTAGAAAACCTGGAAAGTGTCCCAGTTAGCAGGTCCCTTTTACCTCATAACAATCAAATATGATTTTAGATTACAGGAGGTTTATGGAACGGTAACAGGAGGGAGTAAGGAAGAAAAACAACTTGTGCAGCCAAGAAGCTAGGCTTTACTGAACTGGAACTCTATTGGAAATGTAATAGTAGCTCTGTCCGTTAGGTGGTAATTCTGTAGTTATTCTTTCAGAAGAGCTACTCAAAGCTTTCCATAATAGGGTCCAAGGACATTCGCCATATGTGACTTTGTGTGTAGTCAAAACTGTAATCATTGAGAACGTGGACTCTGGGGCAAGAATCTTGTGATTTTTTTCCTGTCTTCTTTACTTCCTACTGGGATGATGTTGGGTAAGTTAATTAATCTCTATGTATCTCAGTCCCCCCAACTGCAAAATGTGGACAATACTTTTACCTATTGCACAGTATTACTGTGAGGGTTAGAGTTGATAACGGGTGCCATGCGTTTAGAAGCCTGACTGCAGAGAACATGCCCAGTAATTGCTAGTTATTATAAGTTTCTGAAGATTCAAGTTAACGTACGTTGGACAGTCTTTTCCTTACTTTTGCCAGATTTCTTATGTTTTCAATTTCTTTATTTTCTCATATCTTATCTTATTGGTAATGATTTTAAAATATTAAAAGTAATTTATTTCACTTCGTTCTCTATTTTATCCTCCTCCCTTTATAAAACAGCAGAAAATTTTCTTTTTCATATTTCTTTATAAATTAAAATCTGTTTAAATAAAATATTTGTCTTTTTTTTTTTTTGAATAAACTTTGTAAGCATCATCTCATTTTTAGCTTGGGTGTCCAACCCAATCCCAAGAGTTTTCCTTATTTCTTGTTCTTTTCTATGATTACATATCAATTTCATTCAGTTGATGCCTCCTTGGTTTAGGTAATTGTAATGCCAATTTTTGATATTGTTTGAATACCAGAATATAGATTTTGCAAGAATAAATATCTCAAATATTCTTTTAAAGGCTTCCAAAGGAGAAATGGCTGGGATATTGATAGAATTTGAGAGAGCAATCTTTCTTATGAGTTCTTATGATAGCAAAGTGTAAGCCTCTGTTCAAATAACAAGTAACAATTTTTGGAGGAATTCAGGCTTAGTTTTTCTACCTCTTAGAGAGAACTGATACTATTTATTCTTCACAATCTTACCAGGAGATTGAAAAGTAATGGCATGTGTTCTACCCTCACGATTAAAGAGGAAAAGTTCTCTGTGAATCATAATCAAAGAATCTTTGACCTGAAGTAAGTCCAATTTGAGGATGTTCTTGTCTCTAAGACTTAGTATAATAATGTTTAAATTGCATGCCTTTATTATAAAATCAATTATAATATATCTTTAAAGAAAATAAGAAATAATATGAAATATTATAAAAGACATTTCTTCCTGTTTCCTTTTGAATAACTTTTCCTTGGGAAAAGTTATGTCATTTCTTTCCAATGTTTTACCAATATTGATAGAAAACAGTGCTCCTACACAAAGAAAAATTTTTCTAGTTAAGAGTAAAGAGTGTTGTTTAATCAGTGAAAATATTTCAGCAGACAAAAGGTAAACATTTCTATCATACAAGGAGCTGAATTATATTTTTCTCCCTCTGTGGATCATTCTCCTGAACAAATATCCAAGAAATAGCATGAGTATAATTATACAGATATAAATGCAAGAAATTAATTAGATGGGTTGAAAATTTATAACAATTATTTACTGCTTGCTTCTATTTTTTAGTGAAGTAGTTAGCCAAGAGTTTATTTGGTAATGAGAAAGAAAAAAGGAGCTTTGCAAGTTTGAAATAAGAGTAGAAGATATGAGAAAATTGTTTCAGAGAGTGGGAGGGTGAGTTAGGTGGAAGGATATAAGATTTGGTGTAGTCTTTGTTGGGCACAGTTGAGATTGCTGCTCATGTTTAAATCCAACCCATTTCAGCAAAAGGTAATGAGTTGGATGTTGTTAATCTTGGAGTTTCTCAGATGAGTATGACTGAATAAAAGTGGTCTCGGGACACTGCTCGGGTGATGGGTGCACTAAAATCTCGGAATTCACCATTATATAATTCATCCATGTAAAAAAACAAACCACTTGTACTTCAAAAGCTATTGAAACTTTTTTTTTTTTTTTTAAGTGTGTTTGAGAGTTGAGAGCAAATGCCTACAGTGTTGGAACTTAAAATCTAAACAGATGAAGGAAGCCAAGAAGGACCTAACTAAGTGAGGAATAATCCTTAAAAGTTAGAATCAGGGGCCAGGTGCGGTGGCTCATGACTGTAATCCCAGCACTTTGGGAGTCTGAGGTGGATGAATCACCTGTGTTCAAGAGTTTGCTACCAGCCTGGCCAACATGGTGAAACCCCATCTCTACTAAAAATACAAAAATTAGCTGGGCGTGTTGGTGGGCACCTGTAATCCCAGTTACTTGGGAAGCTGAGGCAGGAGAATCTCTTGAACCCGGGAGGTGGAGGCTCTAGTGAGCTGCGATCATGCCACTGCACTGCAAACTGGGCAACAGAGTGAGACTCTCCCTCAAAAAATAAAAAAGCTAGCATCAGGTATTGAAGGACCCTGACTTGACTAACTCTCGGAATTAGGATATTACAGGGAAAGAAGCGAAAGCAAGAAAAATACGTTGTGGAGAATTTCTCCTTCTGATGAATGTTAAAGCATCTCATTGCATTAGATTCCATTTCTACAAAACAAATTACCATTTAAACCTAGAGATTTAGGCAATAATCATCCATTAGTTCACAGTTCTGCAAGTCAGAAGTCTGGCACAATAAGGCTTGGCCCTCTGCTAAAGGTATCACAAGGCCAAAATCAAAGTGTCCAGTTGAACTGAATTCTCCTATGGAGGCTCCGAGGAAAAATCTGCTTCTAAGATTGTTTTTGTTAGTGGAAAGAATTAGTTTCTTGCAGCTGTAGGACTGAAGTCCCTGTTTTCTTGCCAACTACAACCAGGGGCCACTCTCAGCATTTAGAGGCTGCTCATATCCCTCAGTCTTCAGCCCAGCAATGGTTTGTCAAATTCTTCTCATGCTTTTAATCTCTGAATTCCTCTTCTGCAACGAGCTAGAGAAAATTCTGCTTTTAAAGGGCCTACTTGATTAAGTTGGGTACATCCACAAAAATTTCATTTTGCTGTATAATGCAACACAATCATGAATGAGGCATCTTATCATAACAGCAGACTCAACCCACATTCACAGGAGGGGATTGATATGGTTGAGAGTCACTAGGGGTGATGTTAGAACTCAGGCTACCCCACTAGTCAAATTCAATTAAGTTATATTTAAATGTTTAATTTGAAAGATTGATATCTTTCTAGAATAAGAAATTTTCTACTGTTTAATTTGTTTTTACATAAGATTTCCACATTCGTTTTTGTAAATATTGTGTATTATAGATATTGCTGCTATTGTTAATGGGATTTTTTTCATTACATTGTCTATTCTGTGAAAGGGCCATATATGAAAAGTGACTCCCATGTGTCAAAGGAGCCCAGAAACCAAAGAATGAGGAAGACAAATCAAGGTTGTTAGTATTGGGTGTTTTACGGCGGGAACTTACAAACAGAAGCATGGCCTTGGGCAGTAGCAAGACAGGCAACTGTTCGCACTGTTTCTTCCCAGGCCCAGGGCTTATATACAGCAGGAAAGGGTATATATGGTCCAACAAGACAATTAAAGGCAACTCTCCAGAATAGGCAAGAATGCGATGTGCATCGTATCCTGTAATTTGTGCAATAATATTAAGGTTGACATGTTCTTACACCAAGAACAACAAATAGGAATCAGGAGGCACTCATGGGACTGGGGTTAATCAGAAGTCAACACGGTGGGTTAGCAGCCATGATGGAGTCACTTTTGTGTCCACATTATCAAATTGATTTATCACTAATTTTTAATATTTATCTTTTATTTGACCTCCTAGACTTCTCATTAGTTCTAACAATCTGTCAGTTATTCTCTTGAATTGGTTAGGAGTATCATCATACAGTCTAGAAATAATAATTTTTCTCCCTTTTGAAAGTTCTATGTTTTAATTTATTTTTGTTGTTTCATTGCATTGGTTATAAACCCTTTGGTTACTGTGAAGGAAATTAACAGTAATATGGAATCTCATTATATTGTACCTTTTAAAATGCAAATGTTTTAATATTTTATCATTAATTATGATATAAGAGAAAGGTTTATGGTAAATACTCTTTACCAGATAAAAATTTTCATCAATTTCTAGGTTGTTGGCATATTTTTATGATATTCAATATGGAATTCTAGCAAATGGTTTTTTAGAATGCATTGAGATAATCATAGTTTTTACATATTAAATTAATACAATGATTGCATGAATATATTATCAAATGCTTAAGCAGTCATTTGTTCCTGGGAAACCTATCTTTGTCAGATGTATTATTCATTTAATACACTTATAAGTTTTATTTGTTAATATTTTATGTACAATATTTAATCTAATATTCAGTGGGATTTCACTACAATATTTTATACTGTAACTGTCCTTTCTATCATATAATGCTTGTTACAAAGATTCCATTTTCTTTGTAATAGGTATTATTTATATAATGCAAGATTTTTATCACTAAAAGTTTTGTTAGAACCTGGTATGGAATCAAATTGTCCAGGTCATTTTTAGAACATAGTTTTAGCTGGCATTCCTATTTCTTTCACTTTTATTTGTACATTGAGAATTTTTACTTTGTAACTAAGTGTTAATTATACACACACACATACACACCACACATACATACTTAGAACAATTTGTAGTATAGTCATTCAAATTTATTAGCTTAAAGTTACACTTATGCTTTTTCAAAATCATTTATTGTTCTTAGAATCTGTAGTTATGTTCCTTTGATTTTGTTTTGATTTTCTTTTTTTCTACACATATTTCATAAACATTTGCCAATTTATATTTGCCTTCCTAATGAATCATACTTTGGAATTATTATCATTATTGTTATTTGAGATGCAGTCTCATCTTGTCACCCAGGTTGGAGTGCAGTCATGAAATCTCACCTCATTGCAACCTCTGCTTCCCGTATTCAAGTGATTTTTCTGTCTCAGCCTCCTGAGTAACTGGGATTACAGACACGCACCACCACACCCGGCTACTTTTTAAAAATTTTTAGTAGAGATGGGGTTTCACCATGTTGACCTGGCTGGTCTCAAATTCCTGACCTCAAGTGATCAGGAATCACTGATCAGGAATCAGTGGGGGCACCTTGTTCTCCCAAAGTGCTGAGATTACAGGCGTGGCCACTGTGCCTGGCCACACTTTGGAATTACTGATCAGTTAAACTGCTAGTTTTATGCACCGTATTTCAGTTTTGCTATTTATATGCTTTGCTAATTTAAGCCTATTTTTTTTTTTCTTTTCCCTTTTTTTTTTTTTTTCAAATGGAGTCTCGCTTTGTGGCTGGGCTGAAGTGCCAGGGTGCGATCTCCGCTCACTGCAACCTCCTTTTCCTGGTTTCAAGTGATTCTACTGCCTCAGCCTCCCGAGTAGCTGGGACTACAGGCACGTGCCACCATGCCCAGCCAATTTTTTTATTTGGGGTTTCACCATGTTGGCCAGGATGGTCTCAATCTCTTGACCTCGTGAACTGCCCGCCTCGGCCTCCCAAAGTGCTGGGATTACAGGCGTGAGCCCCTACGCCTGGCCATGCCTATACATTTTTGAACATACTTTCTTTCATTATCTGAAGTGAATAAGTATATTCTCTCCTGAACAAGACAATAATTTTACTTTTTAATTAAAAAAATTAGCAGAATTTTGATCAAGATGATCAACTTCAGGCTTTGACACTATTTTGTCTCTCCTAAAAATATCAATAAACAGCTCATATTAAAATAGAAAAAAATATCTGGGCCCCAAAGCAAAGTTGACTATTCGTAGAGCAGAATTGGAGTAGAAATACAGTGTGATAAGGTGATTGAAACCACAGACCTACCATACTTTGTGTGTGAAAGCAAGAGTGGCAGCTGAATTTTGGCTTCAGTAAGTAGATTGAGTCTTATAAAAGATATTTGTTTGAGACAGAAGACCAGAATCTTATTTGTTGGTTGAAACCACTGGTTGATATCAGTTACCCTTCACCCCCAAATCATGGAAGCCTTTTGAAAACAAAACAAAGCAAAACAAAAAACTCCTGCTGGCTTCTGTGTGGGGGCTTCAGATAATAACAAGAAGCAGCCTAGGAAATTGAAAATACTCAGAAACAGCCTCCAATCAGGAACTGAACTAACTGTTCACCAGGCTTTTTGCATGGATCTGCAATATATCTAATACCAACATGGGACAGAAGCAATACCATTTAGTGACCTGAGAAGCCAAGTGGAGGCAACCGAAATCCACTAGACAGAGAGAAGAGAGCACAGAATTGAGGAGAGAAACCCAACAGACAAAATACCTTCTAATTAACATGACCTTGGAAACCAAAAATCTGAAACATTTGAATAGAATTCTGAGTAAAATATCTAGCGTAGCCATAATCAAAATGAATTAATTATGTAAAATAATCTGAAAAGAATCAGATTTTAAATGATGGATTTTTTTTTTTCTGTAAGATAGCAAGACCTTATGCAAAGGACAAATGGAAAAGAAAAAGCACTAATCAGAAAATTTAGAATTGACAAATGTAATCATAGTAATGGAAACCTAATATATGGGAAAAGAAAACCTCAACAAATTGGACATTAGCACTGATTTATTTGTTGAGAACACACCACGAAGCAAAAGAAGATAAAAGTTCATAAACGTCAATAAATATGAAGAAAGGAGTATTCATTTCATCAGAGTTCCAGGAAAAAAAAATTCAGAGAAACTAGGATCAAAAAAATAGTTGAATATTTTTCAGTATTGAAGAAAGGTATGGGTTCTCAGCATGATAAAAAGGTAAATCTGGGCTGGGCACCGTGGCTCGGGCCTGTAATCCCAACACTTTGGGAGGCTGAGGCGGGAGGATCATGTGAGGTTGGGAGTTCAAGACCAGCCTGACCAACATGGAAAAACCCTGTCTCTATTAAAAATACAAAGTTAGCTGGGCGTGGTGGCGCATGCCTGTAATTTCAGCTACTCAGGAAGCTGAGGCAGGAGAATCGCTTGAACCTGGGAGGCGGAGGTTGCGGTGAGCCGAGATCGTGCCACTGCACTCCAGCCTGGGCAACAAGAGCAAAACTCCATCTTAAACAAACACACAAAACAAACAAACAAAAGGTAAATCTGCATAGGTG
Source organism: Rhinopithecus bieti (assembly GCF_001698545.2). Taxonomy (NCBI): domain Eukaryota; kingdom Metazoa; phylum Chordata; class Mammalia; order Primates; family Cercopithecidae; genus Rhinopithecus; species Rhinopithecus bieti. The sequence continues at coordinate 234,445 of NW_016805188.1, read as the reverse complement.
TACTCCAAAGTGAAACTAAAGACTATCAAGAATATAGAGAAGTTCTTTAAAATCTAACAGAAAGATTTAAAAAACTCCCTACAAAAGAACACCAACCAAACCATGGAAGATGGCTCATCAACCTAATCCATGCCAAAAGATAATGAAAAAATGTCTTCAAAATGTTGAAGGCATACAACTATAAATCTTGTGAATTCGGGACAAAAGCATAGATCATAAGAATAATTATGACCACAGAATTGTATAAAATGTAGGCATAAATTGAATCAATTATTCTCTGGGGGGGGTGTGTGTGTATGTGTGTGTATGTGTGTGTATGTGTGTGTGTGTGAAATAAGATTAACATTCTGGGCAACAATAATAGTGTGCAATCTTTCAATAAGCAGAGATTTTAATGATCATTTTTTGTTTGAGTATTAGTAAGAAATACAAAATAAATTTATACATTCTGATGAATATATATAAGTAAGTAGGTAAACTGAGATCTTAAAACTTACCACAAAATGTATAGAGTTTAGAAACCTGGAATTGGGAACAAGAGGAGCTATTGAACATTTTATTCATCTAATAGAAGGGGGAGATAAATAAAGCAAAAAAGTAAACACAAAATAAGGTAATGGAGAGAAATTTAAAAATGATGTTTTTAAATGATGTTAAAGGGATGGAACTCAACTATTTAAAGGTGAAGACTTCCAGTCAGTGTGAATTGTTTAAAAAAGTCCAGCAATTTGGGGCTGGAACAACCAGTCAAATGGTTGAAATAAGATGGGAAAAGATATGTCAGGTAAATACTTTATTTCGTTGGATTTAAGACTTCCCCCATCTTAAGATGCATTATTATTTTATATAATACCAAAAAAGCCAGCTAAACTCCAAAATTAATTGCATATGCATCACAATTTCAGAGACATTAAACTGTGAAAAACATGTGTGTTAAAATGGTAAAGCACAATAATCAAAATAAAGTTGGCATAGCAATATTAATATCACATAAAATATAAGTTAGAACAAAGAAGCACTAATAGGAATAAAGAGAAACACCAGAGAAAAATAAAGAAAAAATCCTAAGAAAATATAACCTTCACATACTTACATGGATTAACAGCAAAGCCCTGAACTATTTAAGATAGAAAGCACAAACTGACTGAATTACAAGAGACTGAGACAATTTCAAAATCATGGTGCGAAATTTTATCACATCTTCAACAGAAACTTAAAAATTAAACAGGTATAAAATAATTATAAGAATAGAGTGTATTTGAACAGCATAGTTGAAAAAGTTGATATAATTAGATACAAAGAGACAGAAATTTCATGCCTAATGTTATAATTTATTAGTTAATTTCAAACATTCTGTGCTTGTGTATTTCCAGTTTTTTGACTTTTTATTTTAAACTAATCATAGAGTCCCAGGAATTTGCAAAGATAGTACAAAATCCTATATACCTTTCACCTAGTTCCCCTAAGGACCATCTTACATAACTGTAGCACAATATCAAAACCAGGAAATTGACACTGGTACAAGGTATGCATGTATAGTTCTTTGACATTTTATCATATGTGTAGATTTGTATAACTACCAGTGCTATTAAGATACAAAACCAGTTCATCACTACAAAGATCTCCCTTATGGTACCCCTTTATAGTTACATCCACTCCTCTTCCCTTCACCATCCCTATTCTCTGGCAACCACTAACCTGCTTGCCATCGCTATAATTTTATCATTTAGAGTATGTCATGTAAATAAAATCATACCTTATGCTACTGGCTTGTTCCACACAGCATAATGCCTCAGATGTATCTAAGTTGTTGCATGTGTTAATATGTTTCTTTCATTTTATTGTTGCGTAAAATTTCATGGTATGGATGTAACACAGTTCTTTAAATCATTTACTCACTGAAGGAAATTTTGGTTGTTTCCAGTTTGGGGCTATAAAATACAAAGCCGCTATAAACACTTGTGCAAATACATTTCTAGGAAAATAAATTTTCATTTCTCTGGGATAAACATCCAGGGTGATTGCTGGGCATATGGGAAGTTTATGTTGAATTTTTAAAAGACATTGCATAAGGCTAGTCTTTTAAATTAACTATTATTTTATCCCTATTTTCAAAGAACCGAGAAACATCATGATTAGTAATCCAGGCTTTTAAGACAATAGACTTGATCAATTCAATAGGGGTTGAATCTGGCACTGCCATCATCAACAGTGAGACTTGACAGATTAATTAATCCTGCTACAGTTCTATGCCATTTGATCTCATGTATAGACTTCTCTATATTTTCTTTTTACCAACTTTATTGAGGTATAATTGATGAAGACTGTATATATTTAAGATGTGCAACATGTTTTTTGTATACATTGTAAAATGAAATTAAATTATAATCTGACCATAAAACAATAGTCTATTCAGAAACCTAAAAAAATACTCTATTAATAAGTTTTGAGAGAACATTTGCTGTACTTAATAATTTTTTTTTTACAGTTTACAAATCACTATAAGTTTTGAGAGAATATTTGTTGTACTTAATACTTTTTTTTTACAATTTACAAATCACTATCATCTTTAACATCTGACTTGATTTCCATACCTGCCTTATGAGATGGGCACCACAGCATAAACGGCGGCTCAAGAGGTGGAATAATACCCAAGGATATGGAAGAGGTCAGTTGTAGTGTCCACTTCTAACACTGATCTCTGATTTTCAGTGTTGACTTTTCTTTGTAGCCTACAATGGAAAGAATTTTATTAGTGTTCCAGCTGAATATTCGCTATATTCCAAATAGTTCTAAGGAATTGATTTAAGGCTGCTCCAGCTTCACCGTCAGCAAACATATTAGCATTAGGTTTTATCACTGGGGCCAAGAGTCATGTTAAAATGCTATTTCTTCATCCAAGTGAAAGATAAGAAGGAGAAATAGAAGAAAAGCCTGCTTTTAAGATTAAACACATTGACAGTCTTCTGGTGAGAGGATGAAATGTTACCTAAAATTTTTCTTGGTTATTTACCAGTGCCAGAGCTGCAAAACCCCCTAATATATGAATATATAAATATACATGCATAGTTTTATGAACATATATGCATGTATGCAATTATATGAAAATGCTGATTTTGCAATACATTTGAAAATGTATCAAGAGTTATATATATTAGATGCAGATATCTTTGAAAATAACCTATAAAGTGTTTTTTATGTTCTATTGCTAGATCAATTTTTTAAATCTGCCTTTGCCTGTCATTTTTTAAAGTTGATGATCCATGAAATAGAACAGAAAAACCAGAACATTGATTAAATATGTGTATGTATTTTGTACATATTCACACACATTTATTTTATGATATTGGTGGTAACAGATTTCTTTTAGTGGTTGTTGGAATAATGGATAGTTTGGAAAATAGTGCTTTCAATTTTGCGTCATATACCAAAATAAAACATTGCCGGGTTAGAGTTCATCAAAAAAAGTTAAAGCCATAAGGAATCAAAGCTAATATAAGTTAATGTTCATTTTATCTCAGGGTAGATGATATCTTTCTATAGAAACAGAGGCCAAGTCAGAAAAGAGTTATAGATTTGTCAACATAAAATTAGAATATGACATAAAATATCATAAATAAAATAGAAGAACTGAGAAGATACTGGGAGATGATATTTGCGATATGTGATATTCAACATATAAGGGTTCGTATATTTAGAATTAGAATATTTTTCAAGTTTATCAACAGAAAACTGGGAAAATGGTAGTATAGGATTTTCCAAAAGAAATACAAAATAATGAATATATATTTTTTAAATTTAAGGATGTAAATTGTTCTTGAAAGGCAAAGGGAAAAGAGTATTTAAATGAATGTTGATACCATGAATAGTCATATACAAATGTGAACATTATTTCACATTCAGAGATACCCACACAGTACCTACTTTTGCTATATGCTTTATATTTCCCTTTTTAATAATATTTTATGTGAATAGGGAAATACTATTTGAAATAATACACATGAAACAAAACATCAATAGTAGATTTTGGCGACAAGAATTGTATTTTATTCTCATACTTTTCTTTATTTAAAAACTCTGTAAGCTGTATATGTTTGTATACCCACACAAGGCATTATACCATATAAAATATTTTATATCTTGCTTTTGCACATAACATAATATCTGCAATTTCCCAAATAGTTATAATTTTATAACATTGATTTTGCTGGGGCCATAAAATTTAGTTAACCATTTTAAAATTTCTTTCTCCTACCTGAATTCAAACAGTAGATTCATTGTATTTGATCCTAGAAGTCTTAAATGAAATTCTCACATTCCTTCCCCAGAAATATTTAAGTTTTCCCAGATGTTGACAGGGCAAAGCTTCCCAACATGATTCTTACAGATGAACTGTCATCTTATTCACTGACAAATTCTGTCTGGTTCTTTTTTGTCTTTATACACATATTGCATTATCATTTCATTTTAATAATTATACCAATATTTATTCAGAACTTATTTTAGAATTATGCTAAGTGCTGGGGTCTAAAGAGGATTGAGAAAATCCCTGTGATTCAGGCAACCTCAGATCATCAAGAAGTCACACGTAAGTGCTAAATGTTGTCTGTTCATCCAACTAACCATCCATGAACTTACCTGCTTCTTTGAAACCATACACCCAAACCAATTTTTATAAATCAAATCTGAATCTACATATGCAGAGGCAGACAGTTATCCATGTTATGAACATACTCATGTGATGCAACTGCTCCTCAAAAGACAGGAGAGTTCCTTTAGCCTCACTTTCAGAGCTAGTTTCCCCATCACATCCAAGAGTATCAACCTCAGTGACCCCAGTCAGTACTAAAACAGATTAATGGCACCATAATTTAAATGAATTTATTACATTTTAGATACTACTGGTGAGTTGGCCCAAGATGGTATGTGGGTAGGACCCAAGATCAGATTGCCCATTAGCACAGTGGGTTTGAAGCAGATAATGCTAGGCAAACACACAATTTTATGAGTGGCTGAGCTCACACTCTATTTACAATGCACTTTTTGCATAAGCTACAGGCAGAGCAAGGACTGATGTCAATGGCAACCTTTACATCACCTTACTATCCAGAAGTGTCTCTATCTAGACCTTACAATTCAAAGGAAAAGAAAAGACAAAGATAGTGACCCCGGCAATCACACTAAGGGAGGAAGAATTTGTCCCTAAAACCTGGAACAAAACTAGTCTTTCCTATAATCACAGGGTTATACTAGAAAGGGCCATGCCACAAGAAAGAGAGCCGTAAATTTTTCCTTTATCATAGTGAAATCCTATGTCTAGCACAGTGTCCCGAGACATGTTTGTGCCAGGGTAAGGATGGGCTTCTTCAGCTGCCATATGTTTTATTATGTTTAATAATATGCTTTTATAAAACAAAACAAAATAGGTATGTTGTCACCTCATACTTATGGTTTGGTGGCTCTCAATTTATCTCCCAGGAGTTTTTTATAAAAATAAATGAACCCTGGGATCCATCTCGGACTTTTGGGATGATTTCTGGGCATCTGTATTTTTAAAAATAGCTCTGAAATTGATTTTGATGCAGAGGAATGGTTGAGATCCCCAATTTTATACTAAACTGGTTAGGGAAAATGATAAGGAGATAGAAAGCAAGAACAGGACGAAACTCCTAAACAGCAGTCCAGGAAGACCCCAACCTGGCACCAGGTGGTGCTGTGGGGACAACTCTGAGCCTTTTTCCAATCTCCCCAGCTGATCACAAGGAACCCACTAGCTTCCCCAGAGCAGCACAGGCTCTCAGCAAGGAGGCAGGCTCCTGACCTTAAGTATTCCACTTGCATTAAATAAAGCGGGGGATGGAGGAAAAAGGAGGGGAAGAGCTCCTTCTTAGAGAGGTTCACTGTCACTTCAGGTGGTTAAGTGACGGGGTTCAACTTTTAGGTCGATCGAAAGAATTAAAAATGACAGTGATGGGCAATTCTGCCTATTCTATTCCGAATGGTTTCTTTTGTATTTTCTTTTGTATTTTATTCTGTTTCCACTAGAATTTAACACATGAAAGTAGAATAACAAAACATAATTAATTTAAACATGAAATTAAAGTCGTTCCTATATAGCTCAAATATATATGTGAGTGTATATATATGTGTATATATCTTTATATATTTTATTTTCTTCCTCGTGATGGTTTAAAATACTTTAAAAGTCCATACAGATAGAAAAGAGATTTACATTGAATATTTTACATTCCTTATGTTGGACTATGTACTCATATACTAACATGTTCCTGTAACTGTGGTAACCAACCATAATAGTTTGCTCTGAACTGGCAGGTTTCAATTTTAAAACAGGGCAGTCCTGGGCAAACCCAGATCAATGGCGGTTCACCCTACTTGTAACCCGTATGTTCATTTGGGCTGCCGTGTTTTCCTTTTATTCCTGTTGTTAAGTTGGACTCAACACCTCTTTTTTTCACTATAAATGTTTCCTGAATCAGTGAGTAACATAGATTTTTTCTGAAGATTGTGTGGGAGAACTGATGCTAGGGTTGACAATGCATACCTCTCAGTACTTCCCTCAGAATATTCTCATTAGTTATGCCTTTTTATTTCATATTTCCCTTTTAGACTGCAATCACTTGTCCCGATCCTCAGTCTCCTCAGTTGGTTTCCTTTCTTACCCAGGGCAGTTTTCCTCTCTCTCAGTTTTTTCCTTCAGAATTCTTGTAACTTACATCACTACTTGATACTGTGTTGAAATAAGTGAAATTTTGAAGATGTAATTGTCTCTGGGAGGCCGAGATGGGCAGATCACCTGAGGTCGGGAGGTCGAGACCAGCTTGGCCAATATGGTGAAACCCCATCTCTACTAAAAACACAAAAATTAGCTGGGTGTGGTGGTGGGCACCTGTAAGCCCAGCTACATGGGAGGCTGAGGCAGAAGAATTGCTTGAACCTGGAGGCTGCAGTGAGCTGAGATCACACTACTGCACTCCAACCTGGGTGACAGAGCCAGACTCTGTCTCAAAAAAAAGATATAATTGTCTCTAAGAAAGAAAATGATCAGCCAGTCGTAGTGGATCATGCCTGTAATCCCAGCACCTTGGGAGGCCGAGGCAGGCAGATCACAAGGTCAAAAGATCGAGACCATCCTGGCTAACATGGTGAAACCCCATCTCTACTAAAAATACAAAAAATTAGCCAGATGTGGTGGCGGGTGCTTGTAGTCCCAGCTTCTTGGGAGGCTGAGGCAGGAGAATGGAGTGAACCCGGGAGGTGGAGCTTGCAGTGAGCCAAGATAGCCTGACTCCCGCCTGGGCGACAGAGCAAGACTCCACCTCAAAAAAAAGAAAAGAAAAGAATCTTCCAGTTTCTAGTAGTCAGAAAGCAGTGGAACATTAATAATAACAAAAATATTTTTGTTCAGCTGAATCATATATATGTATATATCAATATCCATCTTTCTCTATTAGCTCTCTATATTTCTGAATAGATAGATGCACACATGTATGCACATTAGTATTCTTCAAGTCAGTGCTTTGACAAAGAGTTCATACTGTTGCACACCATTCTGTTTACAAAAATAACAAATAGAAACGCTGTGATTCCCTGAAACATTAAAAACTAGATGTAATAAATTGTTGAGAATTTAAGGGAAATTCCTGCTTTAAGAATTGGATGGTGTGGTGTAATGAGTCTCTCTTTAATCTTGCCCATTCTACCAAATTTTATTCATAGGTTCTTTCTCACAGCAAACGTCGGTGCATAAACATTCTGTTTTCACTTAACAGTGACCAAAGATTCATGTTTACTCCCTTTAAAGTAGGTAGCCTTGTCAGATGATATTCAAATGATTCACATTAGTGTTTGAAGTTCAAACCAAGGAAAACTGTGGATATACACAAAATGTCAGAGTGTTTTTCTCTTGGCAAAGAATGCTGGGAATCTTACAATTAATTCCATACAGTAACAACTGAGCAAGTGTTGGCTAAAAATACATTTTTTTTTTTTTTGAGTTTACTGTAAAAGTACGAATACATAATCTAATTTGTAAATGATAGACAGTAATCTTTACTATTACCATCCTTTAGAGAGGTGAAAACGTATTGTCAGTTTAATAATTAAGTCTAAAATGACAAACTTCACAGTGTTTATTCAGTTTCCTCTTTTCCAATATTCTTTACATATCTTTGTCAGTAACAACTCATTACATTGGCTAAGATCAACAGAATTGGCACAGAAGTAAAAAACAGAGAAGAATTATCATTTTAAGCAGCAACTGATGTTCACTGGGGATTTATGTTATTTAATTTAATATTTACAGCAATTTTTTAAAAAAGCTTTATTGAGATATATTTCATGTATCATTGTAACCACTTTTTGAAGACAATATTTTACCCTCATTTTGTAGATTAGAAAATGGTGCTAAGACCAGTGAATTCATTTCTGAGCATTAGTCTGAAGTTATATCTGTCTATTTTCAAAAACAGTATTCTTTCTATTGCACTCCAGTGCCTCTGTTGTGATGAGTCCAGTCACTCTTTTGGCAGGAATCATGGCACTGGTAAAATTTTCTATGAAGAGTGAAGAATAGGATACAGGGTCCCAAGACACAATTTGTAAGCTATTAGAGATTGGAGTATCAAGCCATCTGATTAAGAGGAGAAGATTCTGGAATGGGCCCAGTTGGCAAAGTTATTTCTATATGCACTGGAATAATCAGGAGGGAGAGACCAGAGGAAAAGCAGGGGTCCTCTTGTGCCACTTTTTAGGAAAAGCAAGAGGTCCTCTTGTGCCACTTTTTATACAGTATTTCCTTTGATCCTTATGAACAGTATATGGGGTTATTATATGTTAATAGTAATACTAATTATTGTGTATTATAGTTTAGTTTTTTACAGATGATAAGTAGAGTTCCAGAAATGTTTAGTAACTTTTCCAAGTTTATACTAGAAGGATTGTAACCAGAGAATTCTAACTCCAAAGCCTATATTGTTTCTACTTTACAAAAATGCATTTACACATAAGAAAGGAAAGACATTCCTGGTTGATGACAACCAGTGAGGTCTCCTGATTTACTATCAAGCGTTCTAGGAAGCAGTGGAGCTTTGCAGAGAAAACAAATACAGAATTTGGCTCAATGAGCTAGAAAAGGCCATACATGTGAGGACCCTACATTTACAGCTTTATTAGCCACACTATTTAGCCACACTATTCGCTTTATTTAGCCACACTAAAAATACTTGATTTTACTGTAAAAGTACTAATACAAATCTAATTTTAAATGATACAGTAATTTTTACATTACCCCTTTAGAGAGGTGAAAAGTATTGTCAAGTTTAATAATTAAGCTAAAATGACAAACTTTCACAGTGTTTATTCAGTTTCCTCTTTTCCAATATTCTTTACATATCTTTGTCAGTAACAACTCAAACACCTGTCTTGTCCATCCCTTCTGAATTGGGGTTTGATCTTTATATCTTTTGAAAAATACAACCCAGAAAACGTCTTTTGCATAGAAGGGTACAGGAAAGAAAAATGACTGTAGGTCAATAATTACACAAAGTCGTATCCAACTACTCTTGCAATAATTAAACTTGTCCAATCCCAGGGACAAGATTTGTAGCTAATTTATTCCTTAGCGTTTGCTTGAAACATCTATTGCTTAAAGTTAAACTTGAGAGACGTATCACTGGGAATATTTTATGGCAACAGTGGGGATTAGGTAAAAGAAGTCATTAAATGTTTTTCACAGTGAAAGTACTACAGCTTTGCTCTGTGTCCTTGAAAGTTGGAAATGTATGCTCTTGTGTGGGAGCAGTAACAAAACTGTTTCTGAGGAAAACTGCAGTCCATATCATGGCACAGCATGCAGAGGTAGAATGATCTCAGGCTACATTTTAGCTACTCATCTCAATTTTCATCTCAAGTTTACTCATCTCAATTTTTGCAAGAGAACGTGACTCCCATCTTTAACTTAGCGAATTGTTTGGGTCTTCAAGAGAAAAAGCTGCTCTGGATCTTAGGCCTAGAATGTCTCAGTCAGCTCTGGCTTGAAAAGTGGAAAGGGAAACTCTGTTGAGAGGAACCAAGTATAGTGGATTTTACTGGACTAGGTCCTGTCCTTTTGGGATTGTAACCTGACATGTGTGCTTGTCTTAGAATACGGAGGCAGACAGCTGCCTATCTGGGCCCAATCTTCTCCACCTGGCTTGACAGAATTGCCTTTGAGTGAGATGACATCAACACACATTAAGAAAGAGTTCCATGAAAGAGATTTACTGTTGAACATACTGTAAAAGGCGGGGCTGAGGATGTTGTCCCCAGTAGTTACATGCTCCTCTACACCCCTCTTTATTCCAGGTATTGCTGGTGCTGCTGCTAAGTGGCTTCTTTGTATCCTATGATCACTGTGAAGCTTGTAACTAATCATGTTTGCCTTATTTTGGTCACTTTCAGAAACTGGAGAGCCAAATGTGTGGGCTGTTGCTAGTAGGTATACTGGAATTTACAGCATGATGTTTGTGAAGTTGCTTTTATTTGAAGTTGTCCTACTAACTTCCTGCAAATGTCACCCTTATTTATTCACTTATTTTGTTTTTAATTTTTTTTTTTTAACTGAAGAATAATATACACTTACTCATTGTTTAAACTCATTGTGTTATTTGACTATTTGTAAATTTCTCAAAATATTTTTAAGCCAAGGAAGGGCATGTGTGTTGTGGGTATGTGCGTAAAATGAACATACTGTAGGGAATTCAAATAAAAAAGACAAATATCTATCAACCTCTTTGCAGCCTGCCTTCATCATCTGAAAATGAGCATTCTTCATCCAAAATAATGCTTTTCTCCTTTCTTCATGGCCCCTTGTAATTTTAATCATTTCTCTGGGTCTGAAGAGTAAAGGTTGCCAACTCTGTGAACCAGGACCAGCTGCATAATTTGCAGAACCAGTGAAAAATGAAAATATGGGACCTCTTGTTCAAAACATATTAGGTAGTTCAAGATGGCAGTGGCAGAGCATTACACCAAGCATGGGGCCTATTCGAGAGTGGGGCTCGGTCTTACTGTACAGGTCACATGCCCATGATGCAGGTCCTGCTGTGAACTTGGAGATCTTCTGGGATTAATATTGAGGCTTGATACTACTCTCCAGCAACAGGCCCAGGGTATAATCTCAAATTTCACTTCTTCCGGAAGAGAAGGTTTAACCCATAGGTAGAAAGCATTGTGTAGAGTTAAAAAATGTGTTTGCTAGTATCTAGTATCCTTAAGTTCAAAGACTGGCTTTGCTACTTAGTAGCTTTATAATCTTGAGTATATAATGTCCCTAAGCCTTTATTTCCCTACCTTTAAAATGAGGATAACGGGGGCCGGGCATAGTGGTTCATGCCTGTAATCCTAGCACTTTGGGAGGCTGAGGTGGGCTGATTGCCTGAGCTCAGGCGTTTGAGACCAGCCTGGGCAACATGGTGAAACCCCGTCTCTACTAAAATACAAAAAATTAGCTGGGCGTGGTGGCGTGCACCTGTAGTCCCAGTTACTTGGGAGGCTGAGGTAGGATAATTGCTTGAACCCGGGAGGCAGAGGTTGCAGTGAGCTGAGATCACACCACTGCACTCCAGCCTGGGTGACAGAGTAAGACTCCATCTCCATTGAAAAAATAATAATAATAAATTAAAAAAAAATAAGGATGATGGTAGAGCCAACTTTCTAGAGTTGTTGCAAGTGAACAAGAAAAGCTATGCATGATACCAGAAGTGTGGCATGCTCCAAATAAATAATAAATAATAGTTCTTTTGATTATATTTTATCTTTTTTTAATAGTTCTTTTGATTATATTTTATCTCTCTCTTTTTTTTTTTTTTTTTTTTACAGGCCCAAAAATTTTTTTTTTTTTTAATATTTTTTTTTTTTATTTTTTATTTTTCTCTTTTTTTTTTTTTTTTTTTTTACAGGCCCAAGATATTCCTTTTGTGTATCTGTTCAGAGAGTCCTTTATACCTTCTCTTCCAGACCTAGGTTTCTGGGAATGTTCCTTGACTACATCACTAAGCTACACATCAAACAGTTTCTGACCTACTGTTTTTATATCCCTGATTTATTCTCACTAATATGATGTTATGCTGTGAAATTATTATGATTTTCCTGAACTTCAGTTCTGCCAGTGATGGAAGGATAATAAGACATAAAGAAGTGATAGACATCTTGACCTGGTGATATTAACAAGATGATGTATTGATGAAATATTTTGAGTTCCCAGGGTTGGAGGTATCAGAGAAATTATTATGGATTTATAATACTGCTTAATGCACTGAGGGGCCTGCTCCCTTTCCTGGAGAGTCTTCTGAAACCCTTTGCCTTGGGGAAAAGTAACTGCTGACATTTGCCGGGTCAGGCCTTTTAAATATTTGGTTAGAATAAATCAGATGCAACACTCAAAGTATTTAATAACTGGGAGAAAGTGTGCTTGTGTATGTATGTATATTATTAAAAATTACCAATCAGAGAGTGCCACTAGTCCATCAGAAGTTGCCCTAGGGTAAGATCCAGTAAGCCCACTCACAGCATGGTAATGTCCAATAAAATCATACCGGGTGAGTATTATCAGCTGATTATCATCCCTTTGTGGGCTTTTTTTTAAAAAAATAAAACACTGGTTGGATTTATAAGTAATACAATGTTACTTGAGCAGGTTTGGCATTTGGGGGATGAAGGAAAAGTCTACTAGTCCAACAGTTGCTCTCCTGACATTTTAGTATTTTCAGTCACCTATAAGAGTTATAGCCTACAAGGACATGTTTTTATTATCACATAGATCAAGAGTTAAATACAGTACAAATTCATGGAAATCATCGGGGCTTCAGATATTCAAGGACTAATTGGAAAATACTTTGATCCTACCACCTGGCTAACACTAGCAATTTTCACTATGTAATTACTACCATAAACAATTCAAAGGGCACATTTTAAAGAAATAATTCTTTTAAGTGGTATTGTTTTCTTGGTTACTTATTCCAAACGCTGCATTGCTCCCCACCCCTTACCCTCACAAAAATATCTTCTGACATTTGGTTTGCTAAGTTGTACATTTGGTAAATGTTTCTAGTTGCTTAGGGCCTAGTTTAAATAGTAAAATAAATAAGGGCAAAACTTTGTTGGCTTTTTAAGGAAAAAAGTAATGGATCATGCAAAATCAGCATAAGTGTTTTAAAAGGCGTATTGAAAACCATGTCCCAAATTAAGTGAATACTAGAGTACTCTATTCTCATTTACTCATTCCAACAAAGACTGACTCATGTTTCTCTAGACAAAGTTAAAAAAAAAAAATCCTGTTTTGGGCAGCAGTTGTCATTGAGTATGGGATTTAATTGGAAGAAAACACAGGGAAATGCTAAATGTGGCTAGTGTGATTTGCACCTGTGTAAACAAGCAATGCCACCGGCCAGGCAGATCTTTGTCCTTCCAGCCAAGGACTCTTTTTTTTTCCCCCCCATACCACCTCTCCTTGGATTCATGGAAAAAAAATTTAGATTTAGTATAGTACTGTGAGGGATGTGTTGTGTAGAGAAAGATTGTGAGAGGGAGGATTTGTTGGGGGATAGTGAGAGTGGCTAGGGAAACCATTTGGCTAGGGAAGGAGCTTTAAGAATGGCTTTCAGAATGTGGTTCTTAGCAAGTGGCCCCTGGAACCAAACCACAGCATCAGCATCATTTGACAGCTTTGTTAGAAATAAAATTCTTGTGCACAATCCCAGACCTCCTGGATTAGAAACACTGGGGTGGTTCCAGAGGGTTGTTTGATTAAGCCTTCCAAGTGATCCTGGTGCCACTGAGATTTGGAACAACTACCTTGAAGGACAGTGAAGACCTGCTTGAGTGACTGGAGAATAGGGATAATCCACAAAGAACCTCAGCTAATGACCACTTGGTGCCTTTGTTTCTGAGAGGTTATGAGCCTTCAAGGTCATAGCTGCATAAGGCATCATTCCTGCTTTTTTTTTTTTTTTTTTTTTTTTTTTTTTTTTGAGGCGGAGTCTCACTCTGTCGCCCGGACTGGAGTGCAGTGGCCAGATCTCAGCTCACTGCAAGCTCCGCCTCCCGGGTTTACGCCATTCTCCTGCCTCAGCCTCCCGAGTAGCTGGGACTACAGGCGCCCGCCACCTCGCCCGGCTAGTTTTGTATTTTAGTAGAGACGGGGTTTCACCGTGTTAGCCAGGATGATCTCGATCTCCTGACCTCGTGATTCGCCCGTCTCAGCCTCTCAAAGTGCTGGGATTACAGGCTTGAGCCACCGCGCCCGGCCCATTCCTGCTTTTTATGTGGTTGAGGACTTCTACCTACATACCATTTGGTTATAACTATTTTTCATATCAACGGTTATTTACCTCAATGGAATCCTCAGTATATATTGCTCATTTTGCTCTTTCCTCATAAAAAATAAAAGTGTTTAGGTAGTTTACTAAGTTGATTTTTTAAAAATATATTTTATCTTTTCAGAAATATTTTTCCATTTAAACATTTGTTCCTCATTTTAATTTAGTTTGTTGCATTTTGCTGAGGAACTTGAGCTCAGCTTTTCTACCTCAAAGTTTTGGCTACTTATACTGTGCTAAAAACTTTTAATTTTGGACATTATATTTGGTAAAATCAACCACAGCATTTGGAAGGTCTGCCAGGAAATTTGAGGTTTCAGTGCAATTTGAATGTTGCATAATTCAACATTTTACCCATTTTTTGGATGTAGTTTCCCTAATCAGGGAAAAAATTGTTATTGCAACATTGGATTTTTTTAAGCATACCACCTTATGAGACAATTTTTGGATTTATTTAATTATCATGCTTGGAAACACATGATTCCCTCCTTTTCCTTTTCTTTTTCTTTTATTCCTTTTCCCTCTTTTCCATCTTGTTTTAATTTTTTCTTTCATTTTTATAGATCAGAAAAGGCTTTTGGTTTCTTTAAAAAATAAAATAAACTACTTGAAAGGAAAATAGTAAAGAACTACAAAGAAGAGTATAACAAAAAAGTAAGGGTCACAGGTGAAGGAGGTGTGGTCAACATACACAAAGGAGAACAAAAGATAAGGTTTAAAGTAGCTGGGCTGGGCGTGGTGGCTCCTGCCTGTAATCCCAGCACTTTGGGAAGCTGAGGTGGGCAAATCACCTGAGGTCAGGAGTTTGAGACCAGCCTGGCCAACATGGCAAGACTCTGTCTCTACTAAAAATGCAAACATTAGCCAGGACTGGTGGTGGGTGCCTGTAATCCCAGCTACTCTGGAGGCTCAGGCACGAGAATCGCTTGAACCCAGGAAGTAGAGTTTACAGTGAACCGAGATCGCACCACTGCACGGCAGCCTGGGCGATGTAGCGAGACTTCATCTCTAAATAAATAAATAATGATAATTAAAAAAATAACTGGAAATGTGGACTGGAAGGTGGGACAGTCTCAGAAGTTACATTGGGAACCTTGAGTCTGACATAGGATATGTGGCGTCCTAAGTCATGGGCTGCATGCAGTAGTTGTAACATGAACAAGTAACTTCTGGTCAGTGGCTCACTTGCTATTTGACCTTGTGGTTTAGTTACATTCTATTGCTGAGATTCTGAAAGTCATATTTATAACACCTATTTTTCAGTGTTGTCATGGGATGAAGAGAAATTATATAGGTAAAGAAGACTGAGTCCCAGACATGAGATATTGACTACTAGTATGTGTTCATACTTTCAGTTGTGATTCATCTGTTTCAATAGTTGTATGATACTTCATTGCGTTAATATGCCACAACTTATTTATCCACTTATATGGCAAAGGATATTCTGGGGAATATCCTAGGGATTTCAAGGTTTTTTGATAATATAATGAATATTCATGTATATCTCTTTGATGCACATCTGCAGAGTTTTCACTGAAACAAATAACTAGAATTGGAATTGTTGGGTACTAGGCTGTAAGCATATTTCCTAGACAATGTCAGATTAAGTTCCAAGTGGTTGCACATATTGACACTTCCACGATGAATATATAGACTTTCCCTTTGTTGCACTTATTTGTCAATAATTGGTGTGGCTAGACTAAAATGTTTGCAAATTTCGTAGGTAAAAATTGTGTTTCTTAGGGTTTCATTTTGCATTTTCCTAATTACCAAGGAGATTGATCATATTTCCATTTATCTAGGGATCATTTGTGTTTCCATTTTTTTGAGAAATGTTCATTCGCAGAATTTTTTCAAAAATTTCTATAGTGCTGTTTTATTTTGTTTATTGATTTGTGGGAATCTTTGATATATTTTGGAATCCCATTATTTTTCCTTTTTCAGTCATGTGCAATGAAAATAAATTGTCCCAGTTTTGGCTTGTGTTTTTACTGATGTCCTTTGATATATAGGATGTCTTATTCTAATGTGTGGTTTTATTTTTTAGGATTTGCATATTGCATAAGTGTATGTGCCTTGTTTAAGAAATTCTCTCCTTCCCAGAAAACATAAAGACAACCTCTAGATTATCTTTCAAATTTTAAAGGTTTTTTTTCACTTTTAGATTTTTTAATCCTTTGGCATTTATTTTCTGTGCACCGGTAGAGATAGTAATCAATGTAATTTTTTTTAAGCGTACACAACCAATGGCAACATCACTGTTTAATGAATAATCTACCATTTCCACACCACTCTATATGGCCACCTGTGTCATGTATCAATCCTTTGTATAAGGGTGGGTCTGGTTCTGAGATCTCTATTCTATGTCCTTCATCTATTCATGTTCCACTTCCATGTTGTCTTACTTAGAGCCTATTTAAAATAAACGCTGATATCTGATAGGTAGTGCATATTACTTCTGTCGTGCTTTTCTTCTGGATTATCTTGAGTATTAGCTCCTTGTTTTTCTATATAAATATTAAAATAGTTTAAGAAGTTATTGTTGCTGTATGTATTGTTAAACACAACATGCTTCAAAACAATATGCTGTATGCAATAAATACATACAATTTTATCCATTAAGACATAAATAAAATTTTAACTATTAAAAAATAAGTAACAAATACACATATACATTGCATGCAATCTTTCGTGGAACTGCATTGAATGTATACAAGGATTTAGGGGAAAATTTTTAGTTTGTGATATTTAGCCCTCCAATCACCAAACAGGAAATGTTTATTTACTGAGTTTTGACTTACTATTTTGTTGTTGTTGTTGCTGTTGTTGTTGTCCTTGGGATTCTCATTCATTACTTTTATATGGGATCAGTAATACATTTCCAGATTTGCTTATTGGTATTAATCTGGAATTTGAGCATTTTTTAGTGAAGTGCTAATACGTATTTTAACATATTTAGTCAAGTATCCTACCAGGAGTAGAAGATTTATATAGAGGATTTTCACATGCAGTTCTTTATAGAAATATGTATAATGTCTTTGAGTTTATTTTCTCTGCCAGCATGTATATGTATGCTTACAAAAAATACATATCTATTTACTCTGTAGGTGGAAAAATGCTAATCACTGAAAGAAAACATTTTTTGTCAGGAAGAATTGCACAAAGTAAGTCTGAAGCAAATTTGTTTGACATGGAAGCTGGAAAACTCTCAAAAAGTTGCAATATTACAGGTATGGGAATTTATTACTGTTGTGATTTGTCCATGTAAGTACATGAAATTCATCACCAATAACTGTTGAAGGTCTACCTCTAAAAATGCTTTGGAAGATAGAAAGAATTATAAAATCTTGTTTTTACCATAAAAGTAGTTTAAAAGGTGTGCAAAATAAAATAGCGCAACCAACAGATCATGATAAATACTATAAAAAGGAAAAATGTTGTTAATAGATGAGTGTTATATGCAATAACTATAATGAATTTGGGGACAAAAAGGCTCTCTGTAGGTTGGTCGACCTAGGAAATCTTCATGGAGCATCAAAAAATTAACCTGATACTCAGAAGAAAAGTTTTTAAGAGAGTTAGGGGATACTGTATTAAAGAAAAGTGTGAATGTAAGAGAAATGCCATCTTTATTTGTCAAAATCCAGCTTCTAATTTTTAGCATGTAACACTTAAAAACATTTCATTCAAGACAATGGTTCTATGTATATTAAACAAAAGAAATTCTGACATTTAGCTTGAATCATTTTTTCAGTAGAACTTCTGAAAATTTGGTTGGCCTGTCTCTAAAAGCAGCACTAGCTTCACAAAGTCTGCAGAGTCTTTATAATTATTTACTAAGAAATGAACAAGTATGAGTGGCTCTACACACACAAAAAATGGCTTCAATGTTGTGAGCTATCTAGAAATTCTTATAATAGAAGTGTAAATATTTTAATGTTACAAATTCTTAAGACACTTACTTTCCAAAGTAATAATGCTTCAATTTCTAGTGGTAAAATTGTTATTTGCCATCGCAATCTTGAGTGCAACAAATTCCTTTGATCAATAAAACCAGTGGTGGTCTAAATTTTCAATGTTCATTTTATTAATTCATTTTCCTGAAAAATGTTCATTTTATGAACATTTTTCAATAGAAAGTTATCATAGAATTATCTAATAAATTAATGACTTTCTAATTTAGTATCTTGTTTTAAATATNATGAACAAGTATGAGTGGCTCTACACACACAAAAAATGGCTTCAATGTTGTGAGCTATCTAGAAATTCTTATAATAGAAGTGTAAATATTTTAATGTTACAAATTCTTAAGACACTTACTTTCCAAAGAAATAATGCTTCAATTTCTAGTGGTAAAATTGTTATTTGCCATCGCAATCTTGAGTGCAACAAATTCCTTTGATCAATAAAACCAGTGGTGGTCTAAATTTTCAATGTTCATTTTATTAATTCATTTTCCTGAAAAATGTTCATTTTATGAACATTTTTCAATAGAAAGTTATCATAGAATTATCTAATAAATTAATGACTTTCTAATTTAGTATATTGTTTTAAATATTATTTTAAATGTTAAGAGATGTATCTGATATTTTCTACATATTGAATATTATCTGAAAAGGAAAACATTAAATTAATATTCTGAATGTAATGAGACCAACAATCCAATGTTTAGAAAAATGTGGATAATTGAATAACTGATTTATTCTGTTTGACCAGAAATTTGCATTTGTAAACATGATACATAAAATAATAAAGCACAAACAC
Organism: Rhinopithecus bieti; assembly: GCF_001698545.2. Taxonomy (NCBI): domain Eukaryota; kingdom Metazoa; phylum Chordata; class Mammalia; order Primates; family Cercopithecidae; genus Rhinopithecus; species Rhinopithecus bieti. The sequence continues at coordinate 215,306 of NW_016805188.1, read as the reverse complement.
ATGCTAGTCTGAGTCATTTTCAAGAAAATGTGCTAAATATATTATTACATCCTATTAAATATTTATTTGTTTAGTTTACAAATCATGATGTCTTAAAATAACATTACATATGTTCAAAAAATAACCTGGTAGAAAAAATATTCTTTTCTCATTACATACAAATTTGACCAAATTTAACATTGAGTTTGTGTTAGCTGGTAGACTAGACATCAGAAAGAAAAATGAAAAGTAAGTCCTGAATTTTAAGCTATGGGAAAACTGATCTTGATTATAACTCAGAATGCCACCTTATCTTTGTTTTGCTTTGTCTTTCCTTAAATAACAAGAATGCCAGGATCCAGACTTGCTTCACAGTCGGCCGGATGCTTTCACGCTTCATGGTAATAATGCTTCCAAAGTTACAAATCCATTCTGGAATCAACTGTCTGCTTCTAACCCATTTTTGGATGACATAACTCAGCTAAGAAATAATAGGAAGAGAAATAATATTTCCATCTTAAAGGAAGATCCTTTTCTTTTCTTTAGAGAAATAGAAAATGGGAATTCTTTTGATTCCTCCGGTGATGAACTTGATGTGCATCAGTTACTTAGGCAGTCTTCCTCAAGAAAATCTGGAAGATCTAAAAGCATTTCAGAACTTCTGGACATTTTAGACGACACAGTACGTTCCCATCACAGTATGCATAACTCTGATCAGATTCTACTACAAGACTTAGAATGGCTTAAAAATGACCGAGAGGCTTATAAAATGGCTTGGTTAAGTCAACGCCAGCTGGCCCGCTCCTGCCTTGATTTGAATACAATTAGTCAGAGCCCTGGATGGGCCCAGACACAACTTGCAGAGGTCACCATAACTTGCAAAGTAAACCATCAAGGAGGATCAGTACAATTACCTGAATCAGACATCACTGTTCATGTGCCCCAAGGTCATGTGGCTGTGGGGGAATTCCAAGAGGTGTCTCTAAGGGCTTTCCTTGATCCGCCACACATGCTTAACCATGATCTTTCATGCACCGTGAGCCCATTGTTGGAAATCATGTTAGGCAACCTCAATACAATGGAAGCCCTTTTGCTGGAGATGAAAATTGGGGCTGAAGTGAGAAAGGATCCTTTCAGCCAAGTCATGACAGAAATGGTGTGTTTACACAGCTTGGGTAAAGAAGGCCCTTTTAAAGTTTTAAGCAACTGCTACATTTATAAAGACACCATCCAAGTCAAGCTAATTGACTTGAGTCAGGTAATGTATCTAGTGGTTGCTGCACAAGCTAAAGCTCTTCAGTCACCAGTTGCCACCATTTGGGATTATATCCACAAAACCACCTCAATTGGAATTTATGGACCCAAATATATCCATCCCAGTTTTACTGTTGTTTTAACAGTTTATGGACACAATTATATGCCAGGACAACTTACAATTTCTGATATTAAGAAGGGCGGAAAAAACGTATCTCCAGTCGTGTTTCAGCTTTGGGGAAAGCAGTCATTTTTACTTGACAAGCCACAAGATTTAAGTGTTTCTGTTGTTTCCTGTGATCCTGATTTTGAAGTAAAGACAGAAGGAGAAAGGAAAGAAATTAAACAAAACCAATTGGAAGCAGGTGAAATAGTTCATCAACAATTTTTATTTTCTTTAGTTGAGCACAGAGAGATGCACTTGTTTGATTTTTGTGTTCAGGTGGAACCTCCCAATGGTGAACCAGTTGCACAGTTCTCTGTCACTACTCCTGATCCAACTCCAAATCTAAAAAGGCTCTCAAATCTGCCAGGCTATTTGCAGAAGAAGGAGGAAATCAAGTCTGCTCCTTTATCACCAAAAATGCTTGTTAAATATCCCACATTTCAAGATAAAACATTGAACTTTACCAACTATGGGGTAACCCTGAAGGCAGTGCTAAGACAAAGCAAGATTGATTACTTCCTTGAATATTTCAAAGGGGACACAATAGCTCTCCTCGGGGAAGGTAAGATAAAAGCTATTGGGCAGTCCAAAGTGAAAGAATGGTATATAGGAGTCCTCAGAGGTAAGATTGGACTTGTACACTGCAAAAACGTCAAGGTGATTTCAAAGGAACAAGTAATGTTTATGTCAGATAGTGTCTTAACAACCAGAAATCTTCTTGAACAAATTGCCCTGCCTTTAAAAAAGTTGACTTATATCTACTCAGTTGTATTAACCTTGGTGTCAGAAAAAGTTTATGATTGGAAAGTTTTAGCTGATGTCCTGGGTTACTCACATCTGTCCCTGGAAGATTTTCACCAATTTCAAGCAGACAAAGAATCAGAAAAAGTTTCTTATGTTATAAAGAAGTTAAAGGAAGATTGCCACACAGAGAGAAATACAAGGAAGTTTCTGTATGAACTTATTGTGGTGAGTATTGCTTGATCATAGTAATGAATTGCCATAGAGAATTATATTAACTTGACAATATTTATAACCAAACATGTGAGAGGAGAAATGTTTAAAAATTCAGCAGTCTTAAATACATTAAAGATACTTTATAGCAAATTAGTTTTTCCTACATAATCATAAAACTGATTTCTTAAACTTGAGATTCAATTGTGATTTCCCCCCAAAAGTGGATCATCTTTTAAAAGAAAATTAAAAGTTCTGTTTGTGCTGGGCTTAACAGTTCAGATACGACTTCTCTTCCTTTCTCAAATATTTAGACAGCTCTTAAGATACCAGAGAGGCTCCATAACATGAAAGCAAGCTAAAGAAAACTAACTTGGCCATTGTTAGAGATCACTTTTCAGTGTGCGTGGGATTTTTTTCTTTTCTTTTTTTTTTTTTTTTTTTTTTTTTTTTTTTTTTTTTGAGACAAAGTCTGGGTCTGTCACTCAGGCTGGAGTGCAGTGGCATGATCACGACTCACTGCAGTTTCAACCTCCAGGGATCAGCTGCCCAAGTAACTCAGACTACAGGCAGGTGCTACCATGCCTGGGTATTTTTTGTTTTTTTCTTTTAGGATTGGGAGTCTCACTATGTTGCCCAAGATGCTCTTGAGCTGCTGGCCTCAAGCAATCTTCCCACCTTGGCCTCCCAAAGTGCTGAAATTACAGCCATGAGCCACCACACCTGGCTATTTCTTTTTTTTTTTTTTAATGTATTACCAATATCCTTTAGAAATTTAATATTCTTATGTGTGCAATGCATTACAGCCCAAATAATGATATTAGTATTCTCATCTTAATCCTCATGTTTAAATAGGACTCTTAGGGTCAAATTCTTTAATGTAGTATCCAACCCAGTGGAAGGCTCAGTGGAGAATTACAAAGTACTTTTTACCTTTAAAGTAGAAATTCAATATTTTATACAAATAAAAAATATCAAGAGCATATTTCTAAAATGGTTAAAACATGAGTGTAAAATAATGATTGTCAATACTTCTCTAGTGCTCATTTAGCCATTAACAACTCTATGGGGTAAGTATAGCTAGTGTCTTCATCTTACAGATGGAAGAAACCAAGTCTTAGAAAGTTAGGCGATTTGCCTAAGTCCTATAGCTGCCTATTCTTATAGATGGGATTTAAACATTTTTTGGTTTCATGCTTAAAGCCACTATGCCTTCATGAAACAAAGTAATGTGTGTGTGTATAAAAATGTTTGTATAAGTACTATATACGTGTAGGTATGTGTATTAAATACCATTATAATTCTGAAAGGCTGGTGCTCTGTAGAAGGTAAATAAAATGATATAGGCAGGTTCATGCAAATGGGCAAAGTTTTAATCAAGATGCAAAAGAAGTAGAAAATATTTGGAGGACAAATTTAATCTGTGACATTAACAATGATTCATATAATAAATAAATATATATAACATTATCTGTCTTTCAATATTTTTGATGATTCTACAGTGATACTTAGAGGAGCTGAAATTCAAAAGTTCCAATATCCAGTTGCTAAGTTGATAGATTTTTTATGGTGTGCTGCATTCTTTCCTACCCTGGGACATTCAGAACTATTGGAGACTGAATGTTAGAAGCTGCCCTACCTGGTGGAAGCTGCATGTGCATTTTGTAATAGCTCATTAACTCTCATAGCTCATATTCAATATTCACCTGCAAAGGTTTGAATTGGAAGAATAATTTCTTTTGTTCTTTTAGTGGCCTAAAAATGTTGTAATGCCCAAAGGTCATTAATGATGGTCTGAAAGTTCAAGCCTGATCATACCTGTACTTTTTGGGGTATGATAATTATCAGAGTGCCTCAAGTGTCTAGCTAGAAAATCTAGTAGAGAGTCCATTCAAGTGGGGAGTTTCCAAGCCTTAGTGGAGGTTTCAGGATTTCTGTTTGAAGAGGCTCAGGCCTGGTTCTCTGACTGGCAGGTAATGGAGCATGGGGTATAGAGTTGTCTCTTGAAACTTTCTTTGCATGGTAAATATACATTTTCCTAGGATTGCATATTAATTTGGGGTGGCAGGAAGAGACCTGATAAGCTGAAAACGATTGTGGGATCCAAACCCTTCAGTCTTCTCTCGACATTGAGACTGGCTGTCCTTACATGCTTGACACTCTCTAAAGCACTTCAGCATCCAATTTGATTTTCACAATGATTATGGAGGTTTAGACAAAGTAGAATTAACACTGTATCAATTTTTAAAATCATTAAATAGAGATATTGTGTGATGCATCTAAAGTCATACTATGTGGAGCTGGATTTTACACTCATGTTTTGTGACTCCAAGTACAGATCTTTTCTCTAAAACAAGAAACTGGAATATAAAATAGTAACCCCACTCCACAGATTACTAAAAGCACCACCAGGGACCCGCTGGCTCAGTATTGTTTCTCACTGAGGCTGTAACTCTTCAGTATAAAGGTTTGGATCCATTTATGTATCAAAACCATGGGTAGTCCTTCTAACTGCATACTTCCAGGGGAATGAACATGCTATCAACTTTCATAGTTGCCTTACTTGCTCATTCGTTTTTACTTATTGTTTCATATTGGTAGATAAAGCCCCAAAGTGCCATTAAATAATGAGGGGCTACAAAGCATGTTTACAGTAGTTCCCCTTATCCACAGTTTCACTTTCTGTGGTTTTGGTTACCTACCATCAACCATGATTAACAAATAGGTGAGTGGAGTACAATAAGGTATTTTGAGAGAGAGAGGTCACATTCATATAACTTTTATTAGAGTATATTGTTATGATTGTTATATTTTATTACTATTGTTGCTAATCTCTTACTGTGCCTATTTTATAAATTAAACTTTTCCATAGGTGTGTATGTATAGGAAAAAACATAGTGTGCATAAAATTTGGTACCATCTGCAGTTTCAGGCATCCACTGGGCGGCCTAGAAACGTGTCTCCTGGATAAGGGGGAGCTACTCTATTTTCTCATTTGAACAAAGAAGAAGTATGGATAGATGTAATCCCATATTTTAAAAATAGTACTCAAGGCAAAACACAAACTTGTAGACTTGTTTGAAACATGCGTGGTTAGGTAAGAGTCTGATGGTTTTCTATTTTGCATTGTAGAAGACTAGGTGTTTTTTTTTGTTGTTTTTTGTTTTTTGTTTTTTTGAAGGAGTCTTGCTGTGTTACCCAGGCTGGAGTGCAGTGGGGCGATCTCGGCTCACTGCAAGCTCTGCCTGCCGGGTTCATGCCATTCTCCTGCCTCGGCCTCCGGAGTAGCTGGGACTACAGGTGTCCGCCACCATACCCAGCTAATTTTTTGTATTTTTAGTAGAGTCAGGGTTTCACCGTGTTAGCCAGGATGGTCTCGATCTCCTGACCTCGTGATCCACCCACCTCGGCCTCCCAAAGTGCTGGGATTACAGGCGTGAGCCGCTGCGCCCAGCCGGTGTTTTGTCTTTAATACCTTGTAGTTTATGTTTAATACCATTCTGTTGGTGATGAGGGAGAGTATTTTAATAAACATATATATATTTTAAACTTATAAACATCAATAGCTTTGTTCAAAGTTGAAGGAATGTCTCTTTTTTTTTTCACAACAGATATGATTCTGGGACGTTTTAAGTCATATTTTGGTGAAAATAGAACAATATTTACCATCACCAGTTCACATACACTTTAGAGAAATTTTTGTAGCCAGTCCTCTCATAGAGCAAGGCTTTATTTCTCATGAGTAAATAACCAATCCTAGATTGATAAATTAGACTGCTGGAACTTCAGAGTACCATTGGAAGTGTGTACTTTAACTTCCTTTTTTCACAATTAAAGATACAAAGACACATATTAGTTAAGTGGTTTATCCAAGGTCCTATAATTAGCCACTGAATTAGTTCTAAATCTCCCCTAACTCTGACTTAGTTATGTCTACTGTAGTTTGCTTATAGAATTTGCTTAAATGTGAATCAACTTCTTGAGCTTTAGAAAACTCAATTATGTATGTAGTGAAAAAAGGACTCCCATTTGTAGAATATGTAATAAAAAGGCCAATTTATAGAGAAAAAACCCAAGTTAGTTGCTTTTAATTGTGACATGTAATTGTTGCTGCAGGCTCTTCTGAAAATGGATTGCCAGTGGTTAGTTGCACGTCTCATCCAAGAAGCTGCTATTCTGACTTCAGCTGTCAAGCTTGGAAAAGGCTGGAGGGAACTAGCTGAAAAGTTAGTACGACTCACAAAGCAACAAATGGAGGCATATGAAATTCCTCATCGAGGAAACACTGGAGATGTTGCTGTTGAGGTAAGACTTGTTTGTGTAATTCAATAGTGAAAAGCTGCAGACCAAGTAACACTAATGTAATCAAACCCGTACCACATTCACGAATTCACTGCGGGAGTGTCCAAGTTGATCCACTAACTGAATCACTGCGCTAGTAACTCCTCAATACTGTCTGAAATATAGACACACTCTCTTGAAAGGCATTGAGAGCCTTTAAAATATTGATATTTGTTCTTTTGGATTTCATATTCTCATGGCCTTTGATCAATGAATTAATTGATCAAATTGGGCCAGTAAGTGGGGATGGCTATAAGAACTTGAGTCATAAAACAGGTAAATTTTGAAGGTGGGAGACAGTATCAAGTCAGGACAACAGAGGAAAGTATAATAATATATATTTATCGGCCTCAGGCATAGACTTAGTCACTTGTGATAACTAATGCTCAGTGACAAGAAGCATTAAGAAAGTGGATATAGAGCCACTGGTGATGAGAAATAGATACCTAAGAGCTTCATTATCTCCTTCACAATGTTGCCTACAATAACTACAGGCATCAATTGCAGAATGATAGCACTTAGTACAAAGTAAATATTTACCATGAAAATACTGTTTTTATCAAAACAAATGTATGCTGTTAGGCACAAGTTAAATATTTTTCTCTAGATTACCATAAAGAACTGTGAGTCAATTTTTGTTGAATTAAATAAATAAAAATATTCCAGTGAAGGGCACATGTAAAATATTCTGTATCTCTCTCTCTAAATGAACAAGCATTTTGAAGATATTTATGTTTAAGGAAATCTCTCTCTTATTAGAGATGACTTGGTGAGGGCAGAAGAGGTATTCTTCACTGTGTTTTTGGCAGAGAGCTGGGAATTCATTTTTGGAGAAAATTTTCTTACTTTGATGCAACCATTCCAGTTGGGTGAACAGGGCAAAGCCACCTTTGCATGAAAAGTAGAGACAAATCGAGTCAGCTGAATTCCAGCAGCTGCAGTGGAAGTGTCAGCAGGCTGGTTTCTGAGTTCCTGCAGCCTGGCTTTCCAGCCAGGACTTCTCCAAAATAAGACTCTTTAGCCAGGAGCAGCCAGAGACTGAGGATATCTTTCCCCTCAGAGACTACATTTATCTCCATAAACTTAGAAGGTCATTACAGCCTATAAATAAGCATAATAGAGCATTCAGTACACAAAATGGACTCAAGTGTTTACAGAATGAGATGAAAGATAGGAAGCCTTTGAGAAGGAAAAACAAATATTATGAGGGATACGCTCTTCTGATTCGGACATTTCAATTAACTGATTAAAAAGTTGTCTAATTGAAAGCAGGACCTTTTTTTCTTAATAAGGTTCTGTTTTGAAAGAGTTTTGTTGAGAGTTATTTATCAGAGTTATTTATTCTGTCAGCCTCCTTAAGCATCTGGCTGCTTTCTAATTGTGGCTGTTTATAGTTTGTCTTCCCCTAAATCTTCATGGAGGCTAGCAAACCACCTACTTTTCCATTATTTACTTTTGCAGAGCCCAAATCATAAGTGACTAAGTCTTTGCCTGAGGCTGACAAACACTCAGAAGGAGAAAGGAAAGCCCCTAGGTGACTTTCTATGATAGTTCAACTTATTGTGATTAATAGTAATAGTCATCACTCAGATTCATGTTATTCAATACTTAGAAAAATCCACAGTATATTGGCCTAAGGTCATTCCAAATAATCTACAGAAATCTTACCTATGAGGTCACTTAACTAATGGGTAAATATATGCTAATTTCCAACCTCCTAAAAAAATAGCTGTATAATTTTTCTCTTTGGGAGGAGATTCTTAAATATGATCAATTTACAATTCAAGTAGATGATTTCAAAGCACACTGATATTAGTTCTGGGTAGGGGGTGCAGAGCGGGCGGAAGTGCACTGGGGCAGGGAGATAACCAGGTCTAGCGGTTACTGGGCTGCTTTTTTTCCTGTATCTCATTTCCTCAGAGGGCACACACTGCAAAAATTGCCTTCTATGTGTGCCAATGCCTACAGTTGGGTTCTTTCACTTACTTTCTCTCCTTTAACTTCTTTCTCTTCCCTTTGTTCTACTTTTATTGTGTCTTAGGGAGAGTTATCTGGCACTGACTCCATGACAGGCACTGTTCTGGAAATATTACAGAAATTAACTAATGTAATCCTTTCAATAAAAACTTATGGGGCAGACACTAATATCTAAGATATAGAGAGGATAAGTAACTTGCTTAAACATACACAGCTAGAAAGTCCTGGAACCATGTTTAGAGCACAGACATTTGACTTCAGAGTCCATGACTTTAACCATTGCACTCTGTCCATCACTGTTTAACATGGTGACTAAGTTGCAGAGTCAGAAGGTGTGACCAGGGTTTTAAGCAACTCATTTCATTTTATATTTGTCCTCTTTTCAGGCCATGTAAAGTAGCCATAGTAGTATCAAAATTGGCCTCAAAATTAAATCTTTACCAAGCCTCAAGCTGATTAAAGAATTAAGTATATCAATAATACATTTGTCCGATTTTCTTTTTTTTCATTCTTTTTTTTATTGTTTTTTATTATTATTATTATACTTTAAGTTCTAGGGTACATGTGCATAACGTGCAGGTTTGTTACATATGTATACTTGTGCCATGTTGGTGTGCTGCACCCATCAACTCGTCAGCACCCATCAACTCGTCATTTACATCAGGTATAACTTCCAATGCAATCCCTCCCCCCTCCCCCCTCCCCATGATAGGTCCTGGTGTGTGATGTTCCCCTTCCTGAGTCCAAGTGATCTCATTGTTCAGTTCC
>NW_016805188.1:110653-204562 GCF_001698545.2 Rhinopithecus bieti | reverse complement strand
TTTCTAAATATACAATCATGTCATCTGCAAACAGGGACAATTTGACTTCTTCTTTTCCTAACTGGATACCCTTGATTTCTTTCTCTTGCCTGATTGCCCTAGCCAGAACTTCCAACACTATGTTGAATAGGAGTGGTGAGAGAGGGCATCCCTGTCTTATGCCAGTTTTCAAAGGGAATTTTTCCAGTTTTTGCCCATTCAGTATGATATTGGCTGTGGGTTTGTCATAGATAGCTCTTATTATTTTGAGGTACGTTCCATCAATACCGATTTTGTCAGATTTTCTGAATACCTTAACCATTTCTTAATTTTTTCTAAGGTGAAGGAAAAGCCTCTCTTTGGAAACTTTTGAGAATGTCACTTTTTAAATTAACCACCTCCTCAAGTTAAATTTTAAGAAATGTTACTCAGTTTTTCTAATGACATGATAATACTACCTAAAAGCAAAACTGTAAAGCTTGGAATCTGATAATAAACAAAGTGTGTTTTTCAGAGCATTTCTTTCAGGAAAAAATGCACTTATGCTATACAACGATGTCACCATTGCTAAGGTTCTTCTGTGAAAGTTAGTGAAAATTTATTGGAGTTTTCGGAATATATTTAGAGCTTTAATTTTTTAAAAAAGGAATCAATAGAATATTAGAAAATAGCTCACTTTTAAATGTTGAATTTTACAAGGGGACGTGCTGGGGATTCAGAGATAAGAAATTCACTGGCCAAAACTGGGTGCTCTTCACTGAGCCTTCTAGGGATGGTTACCACAAATGACAACAATTGTTCTTCAACTCCCTCATTGGCCCCCTTGTGTAACAATATAGATTATGCTATTTTTATCTCGTTTAATAAGGACACATATTCACTAAGGACATTAAAGTTTCACTTCCTTTCTTTTTTTTTTTTTTTCTTTGAGATGGAGTCTGGTTCTGTTGCCCAGACTGGAGTGCAGTGGCACAATCTTGGCTCTCTGTAATCTCCGCCTCCCAGGTTCAAGAAATTCTCCTGCCTTAGCCTCCTGAGTAGCTGGGATTACAGGTGCATGCCACCATACCTGTATGATTTTTGTGTTTTTAGTAGAGATGGGTGTTTCACCAGGTTGGTCAGGCTAGTCTCGAACTCCTGACCTCAGGTGATCCACTCACCTTGGCCTCCCAAAGGGCTGGCATTACAGGTGTGAACCACCGCTCTGGCCTCACTTCCTTTCTTAAATTACCTTTGCCCACTGGGCTCTGTCTCAACCACAGGCACCAATAGTCCTGTCGAGAATGGTTGCTTATCCGACCTGCCATAATGGGCTACTCTCTCATTGGAAATCAGCGAAGTCAATGTTCCTAATGGTAATTTTTTAATCTCAGAAACTACTCACCTGTAGAGATTCATAATTAGGAAGATGTATTTTACGTCTTTTTGTAGTCACCATTTAATCAATGCAGATCTAATTTTCCTTTGTATCTTCTATTCACAACCTGTTCCTCGTTTTCTGACTGGCTGCTAGAGAGTTCAAAGTACTTTATTCCAAGTCTAGATTAAAGATGGGAAAGTTGTTGATTTTCAAGCAGTATTATTCATTTTCTATAAGTGAATAAAAGATTCCACATGGAATTCTTTCCACTTGTTTCGTATCTTATATCTGTGTCCTAGCCTTCAGTATTTAATTCATCCATATACTTAACGCTTATTCTGGGTCTATCAGTTCTGAACATTGGTTTTGGAGCCATAAAAAACACAAAATATGATTATTTTTCCTTAAAAACCAGGTTTTATTTTGGCCTGGGAATTGGGATAAACTGTTAATATTTGAATTGTTATAATATTTCTTTAAAGTATATGATTAGATGACAATGGTAATAGTTGTAATTTACCAAGTGTTCATTGTCAGCTAGTCATTATGAGCATTTTCTTCACAATATCTCTATTATTTCAATATACTTTGTAAGGAAAACATTATAGCCATCTGCTCTTTACATATATGCAAACTGAGGGTGAATGTATTTGTGTAATTTATCCAGTTACATGGCTATTAAGTGCAAGTATTTAGATCTGAATTCACTTTGTCTTATATAAAGTCCTAACTGCTGTATTATACTAATGGTAAGCCCTTTCAAATTTAACTTATTTAAAAAATATCAAAGTGGTGAGGAGCAATTAGAAGACACATCCTAGCTTTGAAGGATGGGTGGCCTTTGAGTAATTGGAGAGGAATAGAAGCAGACTTCAGTGCTTCTAAATATCAGTGATGTGGCCGGGAGGGGAGATTTCATCTTAATAATTACTGGGTGATGTGGTCAGGTACATATGTTGGTATCAATGGAGGGGAGTCTTCAATGACTACCAGAGCATAGAGGTTAAGATTCTTGGCTGGACTTCTGTTTCACCTCTACTATCTATTACACCTCAAGCCTTGGGCAAATTACTTTACTTTCCTGGGAATCTATTTTGTGTGTCTGTGAAGTAAGGAAAATAATACTATCTTACTCATTGGATATTTAGAAGATCAAATGAGATAACAAATGTGTAATATTTGGGACATTGTTTTGCATATTGTAGTCACTAAATACATATTATTTATTATTTTAACGAAGAGGAAGAGGAAAAGGTGAATTTGACAACTATATAACATTGAGTAATTTTTGGAAAATAGAATAAAATACACTTTTTTTTAGTAATATGACTGAGAGTGCCTATAGGAAGAATGTAAGGAAAAAGTTAGCAATTATTTCAAGGTTTCTCATCTGAGAAACTGGCAGAATAGCAATGCATGGGAAAAAAATGAGATAAAGGCTTGGCTGATCAACTTATTTCTTATGGGCTTAACAACATTTAATTTTCCTTGGAAATTATCTCTCGCAAAAGTTAAGAGAAATATCCTTGGGCTATATGGTTTTCTGGCTTACTCGGCAACTTCTGGATTCTGCTTACAGGGATGTTGAATTATCAAGTTCTGATCGGGGCCTGGTTCAGTTCTAGTCTTGGTACTTAATTCTTTTGTTTGCTGTTCTTTTGAAATGAGAAATATATTTATAATTCCTTAGAGAAGGGAAAAGTATTATATGGAAATTCACATACCAGTTGTAAAATGTGTAGAATGATATCTCAAATATTCATTGTTTGAACTACAGATTTGGCACAGTGATGTTATTAGATTACCATCGTCTACTCTGTACAATTCTGTACTTGTTACAACCTTTAATTTCAAAAAGATACTCCATTTTGGGAGGAATGAAGTAAGAAAGCAAACAAAGCACAGTGGAATTTCTGGGGTAACACATTATATTCCTATGATTTTTGACTTAATTCTATATTATACACTGAAAATCAAATAGAAATAGCAAGCATATTAAGTTAAACATTATTAAGAAAATATAAAATGGATTTAAAGACACTAATTTTGATTTTAGGTTTTCTTTTCAAGTTTTAGTACTAGGGAACATAAATAATAAGGAATTTCAGACAACCAAAATCCAGCTATATGTAAGACCAAAATCAGAATTTGTTAGAACTGCTTAATAATGAAATAAAGTTGTGGCAGTACTTTAATAAAATGGCCCTAGATTTATAGCAAGGTTACCTGGGTTCTTTTCCTGGATAGTTGACTGTGATTTTGTTACTTAACTTTAAACTCAACTATAATTAGCATTAATTGAGCACTTAGTGTGTGCCGAAAACATTTACATCCATTCCTTTGTATACTTAGCAATTCTTTTATAGCATTGGGTACACCTTTTTTTTTTTCTCATTTGCCAGAAGAGGAAAGCAAGGGTGTAAAGAAAGTTGATAGCTTACCTAAGATCCTGGAGCTACTAAATTAAGAGTCTAGATTTAAACCAAGATGTTTGCCTCTAAATCCAGAGCTCTTGACACTATATTTTTTCATTTGTTTTAATGTTTACATCGAAAAATTAAATTGGAGAAGCCCAGTTTCTCTAAACACTGATGTCAGTTGTCTCTATGAATATATGTTTTTGGCAGGGGCATGGGTGGCAGTGATGATGAGGAGGGAATGAGGAATCCTCCCAACTAGGAGTTGGTAAGAATGGCTTAACCAGCAGGTTTTCCTACAATGTTTGACTATTTAAGCAGATGCACTAGCAAGGAATAGGTCCTCTGTCTTCCTCTGGCTCATGCTTAACCCCTGAAGTTCCAAGTGGTTATTCTCACCCAAATTTAGCTGGTTGTCCCCAATTATACTTTTTCAACAGAATATTGTGTCAAGTTTTAACCAAGCAGCATCTCCTTGGTGAGGACATAGGGGCCCCCAGATATGTTAGCCTCCCTTCTCTTCTGAAGACAACAGTAATCTTATCTTCAACAATATGTATGTACTTACTAATTATAGGTAATGTTAAAGCTTACCTGAATATTGTAAATGATGTACTGAGGGTAGAGCATATGTAATAATCGTTAAGAAGGCAACCTTGCCTTTAGTACTTCTTCAGCTAATGGTAATGAAAATGAAATATTGTTCCTATAAGTTTCTGAGAAAAGTAGGTGGATTACTAATCCTTTAATGCGACAAAATGTAATTATCCAAAAGTAGTTAAAACCAATTGCATTCTTTTTGCTATTCATATTTTATAAGGTAAAAAAAGACACAGAATGCTATGCTCAAATCTGAATTTCTTTTACTCACGTTGCATTTCATTTTCTAGTGCATTATCTAATGAGTCTTACTGGCTTCTGGAAATGAGCACTCTAAATTTGGAAAACTATATTTTTTTTGCCTTTATTCCTATTTAATTTCTTTCGGCATCCCCACTTATTACTTTTTATTGCTCCATTACTTTTTACTTTGTCCTCTAACACTGACAAGATAACCTAAGACACACTTCTTCCACACAAAAGCTGGAACTTTGGAAAACTGCGAACTTCCTATGTTAAATACTTACTCAGGCTGCTGCCCTTTTTTTTTTAATAAGGAGAAAAGCACATAGATGAAAAGTTAACAACTATGTGCCTTTATCAGCCTCACGCTTCCTATTTAAGAATAAAACTGCAATATCATGAAGTTACCATTAAAAATCTAAGAATAGGGTGCTGATGAGTTGATGGGTGCAGCACACCAACATGGCACAGGTATACCTGCACGTTGTGCACATGTACCCTAGAACTTAAAGTATAATAATAATAAAAAAAAATCTAAGAATAGAGGCGTAAGAATGCTGTCTATGTATTAAATATTTGTGATAGAAATGAGAAGCCTGAGAGTATTTTTGTGGTTAAGAATAATTTAACGACTAAAAAACAAACCCTCAGGAGCATGCTTTCCTTTTGATTTTTCGAAACACAAGTGCAGAGTTTCTGCATATCTTTTCTGAATCATAACATTGAGCAAGAGAGGAAGAACTATTTTTAAAACACAGAATAGATACAGGACGACATAAATCTGGAAGAGATCTTGGCGGTCTGCAACTCCTTTCTAGCCTTCGGAGGATTAAATGTTAGTCAGTCCAGAAAGAAAATTATTTATTCTACCCATTTTATTCCTTCAAATATTTCCAGAAAAGATGACTTCATTTTCTTTGCAACTTGTTACAAAATCTAGAATTTTTTGTGACCTAACTGGGTAGGTATTTTAGGGCTTAATTTCATAGAGTCTATTGTTAATTAATGTACATAAATTACCTCTTATGTCTCTGTCTTGGATGATATGTATTTAATTTTTAAGAAGACTAGAATGAGAATGAGTTAATAAAAAATGCCCAGAAAAAATAAAAGTATCTTTAGAACTGTACTGCCAAATGGTTAGAACTTATGCCCAAATGTTCATATATCTATTCCATCTATTCCACAAAGGACAATCAAACAACTGATTAGCCTATTTATTGTATTGATGAGACCTGGACTATCTGGACTATTAATCAGGTTTTGTTAAGGCAAATAGAGATTTTTTTTTTTTTTTTTTTTTTTTTTGAGACCCAGGCTGGAGGGCAGTGGCGTGATCTCTACTCATTGCAACCTCTGCCTCCTGGGTTCAAGCGATTCTCCTGCCTCAGCCTCCCGAGCAGCTGGGACTACAGGCACGCACCACCATGCCTCACTAATTTTTGTATTTTTAATAGATACAGGGCTCACCATAATGGCTAGGCTGGTCTCAAACTCCTGACCTCATGATCCACCCATGTTGGCCTCCCAAAGTGCTGGGATTACTTGCGTGAGCCACCACCCCCGGCCTAGAGATTTACTTATTAAGGGAAAACATAGTTCCCCAAATTTAATATTTTCTATCAGTGTATTAAGTACATAACTCTTGACATATGCTTTTGTTCCCATTCCTTCTCAATTTCTCATGATACTTGCCCCTCTAATTTTGTGCCCTAACTCCATAATGATTTTAACATCTTTTTGTATTTATGTTTCTGCCAAAGGAAGTTAACCTTTCTTCTTGGGTGCTTCATATATGCTACCTATTTAAGACTCATTAACCTTAAATTCTCCATATGGCAAAGCTAAGATTCAAACCCCAAATCCCCTTGCCATCATAGAATATTACTTAAACTTTTTCTTTTAAAAATACCTCTATTTTCTACTGCTGCTTGCTAATTTCCAAAATCCTGGATTTGCCAAGTTTTTCTTCATATTCCCACATTGTTGATGTTACAGGTAGCAGTGGAGATAACAGAAAAGGGAAGACATGAGTGTTACACTGGCGTATGTTTAACATCCAGCCCTGCAAAGGGAAAAACTCTAAACTTATAGCTTTTGTTAATTTTCTTAGTGTAAATATTCCGATCGGACATCGTTTTAACCTACCATTGTGGTGTCACTGAACATGGAGTTGGGAGGATATCCAGGGAGCTTGTGTGAGCTGGCTCCAGCAAGCCAATGCATGTCTTTTTTCGGATGTTATTATACTGCTTGGCTTTTGCAAGATGAAACATGTGATTCACTTTCTTTCCCTTTGACTCCAGCTTCTCCCCATCCTTTTATTGCTTCTATTTCTCGCTTGTAGCCACTAATCATTGACTTAGTTGAGAATTAAATTTTGTATCCCTTTATTCTTTTCCTTGGCATTTTCTTCTACTCTCGTGTTTTACTGTCCCTGTAGCACAAGTGGTGCCAAACCCTTGTCTGTCCTCTCAAGGTCATCTCCCCGTTCCAATCATAATTTTTTATCAGATACCCTCCCTTTTGCTTGATGCTCAGTAGGACTGAAAATAACTCCTTAGCTTGCCCTTACCAAAAAAAATAAGTACTTTCTTCCCTATCCTATTAAAAAGTATAAATGCAAACTATATGCCAGGTACTTGCTGAGGTATTTTGAACACAAAATTTGGGAATGATTATCCATATTTTATAGATTAAAAAAATTCCAACCTGAGATAACTTGATTAGTTTATCAAATTGACCTATCAAATAGGCAACGGAACTCAGATGTAAACACAGGACTCTGACACCCAAACCTATCTTTCTTTCCATTATGGCATCATGCCTCTCAGTGAATGGAACAATCTTTTTTTTTTCTCACACTGATTTAAAATATGCAAGTAATTTTTGAGTCTTTCTGTTATTATCACATCCTATTATATCCATTGTGCCAGTGTTTGTGCAAGTATCTATCTCCTTCCTATGCTATAAGCTTCTAAAAGCAAGAGTCATGCAATATTCATAATTTTATTTCTTACTATAACAAAATTTATTGTAGTGGAAGGTAGTCAATAATCCTTGATTTAATAAGCGAAATAGTTAATGAACAATGATAATGTTGAATATTTTCATTGTATTTATGCTATCAAAGCGTTTCTCTATCATCTTTGTTGAGAGCTACCAATGATTTTTGTATATAGAAGATGAAATTTTACACCAAAGGAATATTCAGGTTTAATTTGTTACAATGAGGAGAAAAACTGGAATGCAGAATATGCTCATATTTTAGTGTAAATCATAAAGTTTATCAATGCCCTGTTGCTTTCACCCCAATGTTCTTTTACCCATTTCTAGCCAGATTATGGTTTACACTCCAGGGAATCTCAAATCGGTTTAGGGCAATATTCCGCCTTGCATTTCAGACAAATTCAGGGGACTCTTGGGAAGTTTTTACACCTTCAAAATTCTTAATTAGGGCCTGGGACTCAGTAATGTACCCAAATTTCTCTGATTTGCAAAAGCTGTCGACACTACTCTGTTGTCAGTGCAAATTGGTGCTCTGCATAAATGCATGAGAGTAGATATGTCATTGGACCTTTCCTGAATCTGTAGTTTCTATTTTTTGCATCACCTCTGGCATTTCCTGCCCTCAGCAGCATGGAGGAGCTGCTTTTTGATTGAGTGTGCCTAAGGGCTTTTCTATACATAGCAATTCACAGTCCTGCAGCAAGATAGGCCATAGATACAGAGCTTTTCTACTCATGAAAGTAGGTGGGGCCATTTTGGCTGCTTCTGACTGTAAAAGTATTTGAATCTGTAGTGTAGTGGACAACCCAAAATAAAATTAGCCATTTATAATTCTTGAGACATCTGTTTTCTGTGATGCTTTATGCTATCTACTATGCCATCCCCTTTTTACAGAAATGTTTTAAGTTGCTGTTTATCATAAAATATCTCCAGATACATCATTTGTCAGACTCAATCACTAACGGACTTAGAACAGTCTTAGAAGCCTTTAGCTATAAACACCATTATTTTAAAAAATACGTGACCATTTGAACCAGTTGGTTGAGCATCAGGGACTTTTAAGTGAATGGAAAGTAGTATCCATGTCTCAGAGATTTTACAGACAGAATATACCCACTACAGAATAATCTATTTGTTTAGTGATTCTTTGCAACTGAGCAGTGACAAACAAGATTGAGTCTGACAAAAAGGTTCCATTATGTCTCAACTGATAGTCCACTGTTGAGAAACTAGTGGCAATTGTACTTTGAGAAGTTTGATTTCAATGTAAATCTTCAGAAATGTAGATGAGCAGATACCTCATTCACATTCTATCAGACATAGAAGATAAATTATTAATCTGGTTGGTGAGGGTAAAACTTACATACAAAAATCTGAGGTGATTTTTGTTGCTGCATCATATACCGACGTGGTATAACTTTCATAATTGTCTTTTATTCTCTACCTTGCAAAATTAAGCTTTGCCAAGAGAGATGAGGGAATGGGTTGTCATGGCTTCCCAGGAATGTCAATTTGGACAAATAACATCAAATTGTCCTTAGAGCCTTTTATGTGGGTTGAATCAAATACATAATGGAACTCCCTATTTAGGTCTTTAATTCTTTTAACTTTAATTTTTAAAATTAGACCGTATGAGGACATTGGAGGATGGTGAAAATTAGATGCCAAGGCTTTAGTTCATGTGATATCACTAAACTGTGATAGAGGTTCTACTTTAAAAGGATAGTTCTGCGTAATATTTAGCTCAGAGTCTGTGTTCCTATATTTCGAAAGTGATAGAATCACAACCAAATTAGTTCAGTGAACCCCCCAAAATAAGCAAATAACTAAGCTTATATTTCAAATATTCCAATTGTAAGCGTAGGGTTCATTTTGTTGTTTCCCTAGAGAAAATTCATTTTAAGCTGTTGTGTGTGTGATGTGTGTGTGTGTGTATTTTACAATTTGTCTTATTTGGTCTGCCTTTGTCTCTATTCTCTCTCTAGCCTGGTTGCCTTGGTTACCATTACATACATGCTTGTATGTGAAGTTTCTCTTTGAAGTACATTTATTTCTATGGAAACAATGACATCATTGGTATGGGTAGGTGCTTAGGAAGAGCAAAAAGAAGCAGCATTGAATATTGGTTTTTCTTTGGATTATAAAACATATCATGAAATAAATGTTTTAAATTAGAGAACTGTATTTTGCTTTCATTGTGACTTGATCAAGAAGCTAGATTTTGCTTGTTTATAGACTTGCTGGAGAAAATGATTTAAAACGTTAAATATACTATTTCTCCCTTATATATTATTTGGTGTCATAAAACTCACCACAGATAGGTATAATAATAATAATTAATCTTAAAAGTCTCTCAAATATTAAAAAGGCTATCTCAATAACATTTGTTATCATCAAAAAATTGTGCAAGGAATTTTATATTCACATTAAGGCAACAGCAATGTATAGATGATGGATCAATGGAAAAAAGGCCCCACTTGTAGTTATTATTTTTAAAATCTCTAGTTTTAAAAATACAAGGATATAGCAGGAAGCTGATAGTTTGGCATTCTGTTTTCTTTTAAATCTTAAGAGGCTTTTTACATCTTTTTTTTAAAACTATTCTCATCCTTCTACTTCCACACTATGCACGATCTATTTTTTTTTTTTTTTTCTTTATAGATGATGTGGAAGCCTGCCTATGATTTTCTGTATACCTGGAGTGCTCACTATGGAAATAACTACAGAGATGTGTTACAAGACCTTCAATCAGCTTTGGACAGAATGAAAAACCCTGTGACCAAACACTGGAGAGAATTAACTGGAGCTTTAGTACTAGTAAATTCTTTGGAGATTTTGAGAGTAACTGCATTCTCCACTTCTGAGGAAGTATAGAAATAAAGGGTGTGTTTTTGATGGGAGGGAAAATAGTAAGGGGAAAATGAGGTAATGGTGTGTGTGTGTGTGTGTGTGTGTGTGTGTGTGTGTGTGTGTGTGTAAGAAAGAAAGAATCTCAGAAAAGCATTATATTAATTTCCTTCATGTTCAAAACCAATTTTGTTTTCTGATGAAAGCACAGCCTAACTGATAGGCAAGATGGGTTTTATCCTCAAATATGTATTTTTGTGTATGTTTCGAACACAAGTATTAGGCTGTTTTGTTCTTAGAAAGGAAAGAAAAAAGAAAAGTGCCCTCTCTCTCTTTCAGTGTTATTTTAAATTTACTAAGTTAAAGCTGTTTGAATAATTACATCACACAGATATCTGGGTAAACTAGAGGCTATCAACATGAACAAAGCAGTGTTCCCAGGAGGCAGCTAGAAAGGGGGGAAGCAAGCACACACCCTGTGGCCAGTCACGGCTGACTGCTTTCCACACCTGACCTCTTCAGTTCATCAGTGGGGTTCGCCAGCATCACCCCCATTTTTCATGTGAAGAAACTAAGGAATGGAGAGAACGTCTGAGGCTACACAGCCAGTACAAAGTAGGTTTTCTGCTTGAAAACCTATTTCTATTTCTTTTAAAAAATCATACTGCATAACAGAATAGTAAAACCAAATGCATGTTAAGACTTACAGGGAAACAGACGCCGTTTCATTTTAAGTGAGACTTGCTACTCTTTTTCATTATCTCTTGAAAGACTGCCAGAAGGAAAATACGACTTATCAGAAATCTGTTGTCTGCGTGCATGGACCTAGTATTTTCATCAGCTTCCTTCAGCATCTTGGGGCCTCTCTAAATCCTACCTAACTTGGGACTTTTTCTGCAGGATTATAATGTAAAATAGTTCTTTAGCTCTTGGGGATTTTTAATAATATGAGTTATTAAAAACAACCACCACCAGAAACTTGATTATACTGTTGAGTAGAGAGGTCTTAACCACCAAAAATACTGATATCTTTATGTTGGCATGCTCATGCAAACAAGTGTGTGTGTGTGTGTGTGTGTGTGTGTGTGTGTGTGTACCACAGTGTTTTATAAAGCACAGCCTAACTGATTATATAGGACAAAAATTATATAGGACCCTGGGTCAGTATAAATGCTAGTGGCTGGCAAAGTTCACAAAGAGATGTTCTGTGCTTACTCATCTGTTCAATCTCTGGTTGCCTGCCAGTGTTTATGTGTGTATTTGGACAGTCATTCATTTATTGTCATTCAGTCAATAGGCAGAGTATATGTGTCTATTTTTTGGCAGGCATATAGATGCTTGAGGCTAATAATGGGGAAAAACCCAGCATGAACTCTGACTTTAGTAGTGCTAAGTGATAGATAATTTGGAAAAATGACACAGTTAAATATAAAATGGCATGCGTAATAACAGTTGCAGTGGGGAGAGGCTGTGTTGCTATGACACATAAACATAGATATGCCATCATATGAAACTGGAAGTGGGGGTGGGTCAGGGAAGTTTCCTCTTGGAAAGAAATAATGAACCTGAAGGAAGAGTAGGCATTGTCCTGGTGTGGTGGGGTGTAAGCGGTGATCCCATAAAGCACTGAAGCTCTTAGATGGGTGGGAGCTGAATAGGTGCAGGAAGCAGGGGTGAAGAAGTGAAAGTATAAAAGATTCAAGGATGAGATGAGGATGGAGCAAGAAGACGCCACATTAGGGCCATTAAAGCTGCTAGAATTTAGAAAGAAAACACACAGCCTCAAAGAAATGTGGGTAAGCCAAATAAGGATTTTGTTTTGGGAAACTGAATAAAAGCTGTCCATTTGACTAAAAAATAAAAACAGAATCTTTTTAGAGCTTTTAATATGCCCACCCTGGGATATTTGGTATGCTGGCAATGGTAATTCAAATTGGGATTTAAGAATAATCTTGGCAGGGCGCGGTGGCTTACGCCTGTAATCCCAGCATTTTGGGAGGCTGAGGCAGGCAGATCACGAAGTTAGGAGATCGAGACCATCCTGGCTAACACGGTGAAACTCAGTCTCTACTAAAAACACATAAAAATTAGCCGGGCGTGGTGGCAGGTGCCTGTAGTCCAGGTACTCGGGAGGCTGAGGCAGGAGAATGGCGTAAACCCGGGAGGTGGAGCTTGCAGTGAGCCTAGATCGCACCACTGCACTCCAGCCTGGGCGACAGAGTGAGACTACGTCTCAAAAAAAAAAAAAACATAGAACAAAACAAAAAACAAACAAACAAAGGAATAATCTTTAGGGCTTTCAATATTTATATTTGATGATAAGGGAACACAGCCTGACCAAAGAATTATGTACACACACTTCAAGGACAGAATTTATTTTAATTAAAATACATTATGACGAGAAGGGTAAGAAGAAACGACGATTTTTTACTTTAGACACATCTTTTTAGTGGATGATTTTGCTTATTTAGAACCATTCTTTGGAATCTTGTTAACACGTCAGATAACCAGAGAATTTTGAAAGGGATAATAGTGGGGATTAATAACTGGGTTTTTCCGGGCTCCAAGATCTGAGAAAACAGATCTTGTTAGCTGATTAGTGTTGTAAGATCAAATAAATAATTTCAGGTTTACCTTGCATCATGTATTATGATTGTGATTGAGAATAATAAGAGTTTTAAAAAATGAAAAACAAGATTTCTGTAATTTAAGGATGAAACAATGGTTTAAATATTAATACACACATAGATATTTCATAATCTTGTAACAAATCCTTCCAGGGGAAATTTTTTTTTTTTTTTTTTTTTTTTTTTTTTTTGAGCCAGAGTCTGGCTCTGTTGCCCAGGCTGGAGTGCAGTGTTTCGATCTTGACTCACTGCAACCTCCACCTCCTGGGTTCAAGCAATCCTCCTGCCTCAGCCTCCCAAGTAGCTGGGATTACAGGCATGCACCACCATGTCTGGGTAATTTTTGTATTTTTGGTGGAGACAGGGTTTCACCATTTTGGCCAACTGGTCTGGAACTCTTGACCTCAGGTCATCCACCAGCCTCGGCCTCCCAGAGTGCTAGGATTATAGGCATGAGCCACCGCTCCTAGCCTTCCAGAGGAATTTTAAGCCCGTGTCCAAATAGTCTATTTGTATAAATATATACTAATTTTTAATAAATAGTTTATACTTTTCTGAACTTTATATTTTTTCTTGCTATAATAGATTTTCATAATCAGAAAAGATTAAATGAGTAATCATGAATTGCCTCTAATATTTGGCAGTAAGTCAATGAAATAATACAGCACTTATATCCAATCTTTGACATCATTAAAAGCATCAAATTCCATTAATCTAAAACTTCTTTAAGCATTTTGAAGGTAGAAAATGCTTACGTGGTTCTTTCAGGTCCTCAGGCTTTTTGTCTAATGATGCATGACTTAGGATAAGATTTTAATTCAGTGCCCAGCTTGAAACATAATAATTTTTCTGTGTAAGCCACAGATCCTCTACTTCCTTTGTGTTAAAGCCTTTATATGAAACCATTAAGGAGGAGCATTCAATAGTGTATCATTAACTGTTCATACTAATAAATGGATACAGCACATTTTCATGGCCTGTAATGTAGAATATACTATATAAAGTTTTCAGTTTGGGGATGACTAGGTTGCTGGAAGGAATAGAATGCTAAATCAATGGATGGCATTGGGCTGAGAAACATTGCTGCTACTAATCAGCCTTGAATGTGTGACGTGAACATACAATAGAGAAAATACATACATTCAAATTTGTATAATGCTGTAACTGGAAGTTAGAGGACTTGAATTTTTATATTGTGCTACTGCAAATTACGTTTTCTGTAATTGTTTATATCTAAGGAATATTTGAGGTAATATAAAAGAAAAAGAGAATAATGAACAACGATGTCACTGGAGGCTTTTTACATTAAAATAGATCATTCTTCTTCTTATACATAGGTAAATCCCTCCTCCTCCTTCTGTATGAACTTTTCTCCCACATGTTGCTGTATGGTTTAGTGAGAGTGAAGTTCTAAAGAACATCAATATGATTGGTGGGATAATCCAAAGACATTTTTTTTTTTTTCAGAATAAAATGGCATGTCGAAGGTTCATTTCTTGCATATATATTTACTTGTCCACAACACAAAATAAAGTGACCGCATATACACAGGAAACTTGAATTTGTACACATGTAGCATCTGATACGTATCTGATGTTCAGCATCAAGATTTCACTGAATGTTGTAGAAATGTGTATCTTTTGCATGTATATTTTACATTGATTTTCTATTTATGTACATCTAGAAAGTTTTAAGCCCAATAAATAGTTTTGTAATTTTGAGTAGTAGCATCAGTTTATGTGAGAGGAAGTAGAGATGGAGAGGTTGGCACTGGCTAATAATTAGTAAGGCCAAAGGAGAAAATTTCATAGTAAATGTTATTGTTGTTATAGTGAGTACAGCATGAAAGGCTTCCTCTACAAGACACTAGTCCAGGAGTTGAGAGCTGTGGTTTCTAATCTTTGTCCATTATTCCCTATGAGACTGTGGACCTGTCACGTGGCCTCTCTGGTCTTCAGTTTTCTCACCAGTAAAACAAGGAGCTTGAACCAAATGATCTCTAGTGTTCCCCTTGGGTTTAAATGTCTATAAATGTTCAATGAGTAGAATGTATTGTGTTTTGCTTTGAGAAAAGAGAACATGAATTAAGAGTAATAATTTGAATACCAATTATCCACATTAAAATAATGTCCTCTATGTGTGAGGCATAGCACATTTAGCACACATACATAAGCACACTAAGCACTTGACAAATATCCTCATTTATTCTTTACATAATCTTTTTGAAATTGATTATGTAATATGCACTGTTTTTGAATAATAGGTGACTTCCAGCTATTTAAAACAAGCTAGAGTATGGTGCTTGAGTACTGAGTTATGAGGTCAGCATTAGTTTCACCAAGAGCTTCTCAAAGCACACTGCCAAACATGCTCCAGTCTCATTTTCAAGGCCTTAGACAAGGCAATCATTATGGCAGTGGTTCTTCAACTGCAGCAGCAGCAAAATGATCTGGGGGAGCTTGGTGAAACAGACTGCTGGGCTCGACCACCAGAATTTCTCATTCAGAGGGTCTGGCCTGATCACTTGCATTTCTAATCAGTTCCCAGGTGATGCAGATGTTTCTGGTCCAGGCACTCCAGTTTGAGAACCACTGTATTAAAATTTCCTTCATCTCTATAGAAACGGAAAGATTTTTGATAAGTCCTCTAATTTGCTTTAAGATAAATGAGATTTCACCTAATTTTTTTTTTTTTTTGGGCAGAATGAGTTTATTTCTCCAATTTAGCCTGTTTTAACTCCTACATACATGAACAGCCAATACAATACAAATAAAGTAGAAACACAATATTTAGTATTCCTTATCATAGCCATTTGAAGCACCTTTCTGCCTAAAAGGCTCAAGACTGTCAGGAGAGGCCCTGAGACAAAGGCACTGCTATAAGATGCAGACTGTATCGTAGCACAGTGGCAAGGTCACCACGTGCAAAATCTGTGGCGTGCCTGCCTCTGTGCCTCAGATGGAGCAAATGCACGGGATGGATCTGGGAACTATACAACAGCTCCATGAGGCAGGACAATAATATGAGGTTTTATGCTGAATCACACCCATTTTCCCAATGAGTACACATAAAACCTTCCAAACATGTGAGAAGTTTCAGACCCAAATATAATAAAGATGTATAGGCATGTGACCTGTGAAGTGAATTTGTCAACCTTGTTTCATTTGCGTGTGAAAATGCTTTATAATTTTATAATCTTATCTTCAGCAGCTTTGTAAGAAATAACTTGCCGGGCATGGTGGCACACGAGGTCAGGAGATCGAGATCATCCTGGCTAACATGGTGAAACCTCATCTCTACTAAAAATACAAAAAAATGAGCCGGGCATGGTGGCAGGTGCCTGTAGTCCCAGCTACTTGGGAGGCTGAGGCAGGAGAATGGTGTGAACCTAGGAGGCGGAGCTGGCAGTGAGCCGAGATTGTGCCACTGCACTCTAGCCTGGGTGACAGAGCGAGACTCTATCTCAAAAAAAAAAAAAAAGAAAAGAAAAGAAAGAAAAGAAAAAAGAAATAACTTGTTCCATTAAGGCCATTTCAGTTTCCTCATTCATAAAGTGAAAATACAAACTAAGGCTCACAGGTTTTCTGATCCTGCCACTTAGAGAAAAAAAGCAGGACTAGGACACTGGTCTCCTGGGAGTCCAAGGGACAGTGATTTGCCCAGCTTGTGCTCAGAGAGGGAATGGCAGTGGGGTGGCTTGGGCAGTTCTGTGTCCCCCTGCTGCACTGAATTTCTCTTGCCAGGTGGTCAGAGAGTGAGGGTCACATAAAGGTTGCTTAGTTGTAGCAAACCTCATGGGAAGCATCCTCTGACTGGCCTCAGCACAACAACCAGCTCTGGGTATGGGCAGCATTTTTTGGCCTATTGGGAAAGCCTATCTAATGGTGTCCTGAAGATTGTGTCTACTTCATCATCCTCACTGACTTAACTGTGACACCGGACAGGAATCAGCAAAGAGGGGGGTTGGCTACTCCATGCACCGGAAAGTCCTGATGCTTACCCCAACAAGTCACCTTAGAACTGCTCTGATCCTCACCACTAGCCCTGTCACGCTTCCCTCATGGGGGTGCAGTGCTCATTTGACTGGGCCTCTGCTTTTTAAAATGAGTGGTTTCATGACAGACATAGCCGTAACAATGACCAAAGGATCAGACAGAGGAATCCTTGGATTCTAATTTCAGGTCAGTTTCAGGGGATACCTGTCAGTGGCTGGGTCCTCCAAGCCCCATGGGGGACAGGCCCAATTCCATCCTCTCTGGTTAGGATGGTAGCTCTCTTAGTCCTCCCCATCCAGGGAGCAGATGGCCAGAGGAGCAGTGTTGTTGGGTCCAATGTTGTAGCAAGGACTAAAATAGGGCAGGAGGCGCCCAGGGAAGGGATAGCGGGGGAAAGTGAAGATGTGGGAGCCATAGTCAGTCACACTGTAGAAGGAAATGTCATGGGCCTCATAATCCAAGAAAATTCCCACCCGGCGAGGAGAGACTGACAAAGACAGGAGGGGGTACTCATCGGTACCTGCTCGGTACTCATTTCCCTTCCTCAGCCTTATCACCCAGAATCCATAGTGGGGGCATAAGTAGACCACCTCCTTCCAGTCTACATTTTGCTTACATACTCCCAGGCCCCACTCAGACCTGTCTCCCACCTCCACCTCACAGTAGTGTCGGCCTGAGGAGATGCACTGGCTTCCCAGGACAATATTACAGCGGTAAAATCTCTCAGGATTGTCTGGATGTTTCTCGTTGGTGTCTCCATAGTGCACACGTTTTCTGTCCTCAGACACGATGAGATGGGAGTAAGCAGTATCTGGATCCAGGCGCACGTCAACTGCATAGGTCTTCAGGATCTCTCTTAGCCCCAGCACATGGCAATCTGTCTTCAACTCCAGGGAGATTGGTTCTGGCTGCTGCAAGCTCCAAGATTTGCTCCTGTTTAGCACTTCCTGAATATCCTGCAACATCCAGCGGACAGGCCTCTGCGACCGCTCTTTCAACTCTGCAATCATCCTCCCCAGGACCCGGCTCTGCTGGATGAGCTCACTATGGTTCAACTCCAGTTTCTGCATGGTCTCCGCCACCTCCCGTTGTAGGCTTGGCCAGAGCTGCTGCTACCTCTGCCTCCAGCTGCGGATGTGGTGGCTGCTTTTTCTCTAGCAATCGCTGGTATTTCTCAAACTCCCATACAATACTCTGTTATCGGGTTTCCACCTGTATCTTCCAGGTAGCAGTTCGTTTCCTTTCACCAACTTCCAGCTTCCAGGCCTCTTCTCGCTCTTTCTTCAGATGTTCGAGGGCCTCATGAAGTTCCCACTTGTACTCCCAGGCAACATCCTCCATTGGCAAAACACTGTGGCCCTCATGCTATGGGGACCGGCTGCAGGCTTCACACATTATCAGGAAATCCTCTTTGCAGAACATCTTCAGTTTTTCCCCATGGCGCTCACACAGATCACCCTTCGGCCCCATTCCTGGATGTAGCCTTAGCAGATGGACTTTTTCTACAACATTAGCCAGCTGCCAATTAGGCCGTAGGTTCCTTGGCTGGACAGGAGCTCGACAGAGGGGACAGGTATAACCCCAGTTCTGGGATTCTCCTGGGATCTCCCAGAGTCCGGAGAGACAGCTGTGGCAGAAGCTGTGGCCACAGTCAATGCTCACGGGCTCCCTCAGGAAGGTCATACAGATGGGACAGGCCGCTTCTTCCACAATGGCTTCCACCAGCGCTGTGGGATCCATGGCTCCTTCTCACACCCTCCTCAGAACATGAATGAAACCAGGGAGAAGTAGTAAAAGCTCCCTCCTGGGCCCGGACTGGCCCTTGGCGGTGGAAACTCAAAGTGAAGAAGCCGGGTTCCGCAGCCTCCAGTGGCCCAGCGTCAGAGGCGGCCGCTCCGGCAGTAGCACTTTGGGCCAGAGAGCGCTGGAGGCCCAGAGCCCAAAGCCCAGCAGTGCAGGGCCCATATCCCTCCAATTTCACCTAATTCTATTGGAGAAATCGTTTTAAAAATTGTACAAAAGAACCAAAACTCACTTTATATTAAGGCTCCATTTATAGCAAGTGAATTTTCATGAGTTAATAAAGGCCTACAAAAATAATTTTGATTGTAAAAGTAATTAAAATCTCTGTGTTTCATTTAAAGAGTAAACATATTTGAATAAAAATAAGTTAACAATAATTTGGGACATTTATTCAGCATAATTTTAAGATAATTTTACAAACTATACGTAAGATTACATTTGTTTCTGTAAAATATCTTTGGAAAAAGCCTTGTTTTCCCTAGTGTGTCATTTGTTGAATTTCTTGTTAAATGTATTTTTTTCCCTTTGAAAAAAATGTTTTTGATCAATGTGTTCAATATAGCTATCTATATGCCCTGCCTTCATTGTAGAATTAGAAAGTGTTAATAAGGTGGTCAGATGTTCTTTCCAAGGATCATATTCCACATTTAAAGAGATGGCGACTGAGAAGAGGTGGCAAGCTGAACCACCTCACTTTGAGATTAATGTAGCGCATTTTATCCTCTGCCATCATTTCCTTGTTAATTGTTTTTCTTTAGGTGATTGGAAGAATCTATGGCTTCCTTTTTTCTGTTCTCAAAGATATCAAGACTCTGCCCTTTTGTGACTGGAAGTAGATTTTAAATGTTCCTAATATTTACATGCTCACTTAAACTCAATACATGGAATTTACTGGGGCATTTAACTTGTTCATGAAAATATAGTGAGTCGTTGAAGAATCAAAGCTTTAGTTAGGATTGAGTTATTGGTTTTACTTAAACTGGTTCTACCAAACTCAGTCTTTTAAGCAGAATCTGGAATTGGCAAGTCCGATGTAATGTTTACCTTACACATATTAGGTTAAATGACTTAATAGAACCAGCTATTGCACCCCTTCTTAGCAGAGCAGAAAAACCCATTCTATGGGTTTACTCGCAGGAAATATATACTCAATGCTCACTCAGACGTTTTACATCATGATGAAAAATCAAGAAAGGGGTGAAGGGGAGATAGGGAAGAGTTCGATTATGGTCTAATGAAAGAAGTCTGCCTATTCATGACAATGGAAACTCTGTCTTCTCTTTGTGTTGGCTTTTTTTTTTTTTTTTTTTTGCAAGATCTCCTTGTCTTACCCAGGCTGGAATGCAGTGATGCAATGATCACCTGGCCTACATCCACCTTCCAAGAGTAACAATGCTCCTGCTCCATAGTGACCTTCCAAATCTTACTTAGATTTCTCTGCGGTCAACTCTAATGAGCAACACTCAGAGATACTCAGTGAAGGAAGCCCTGGGAAACATTGTTTAGTTTAGCCAAGGGGAAGTTACAAGGCCATGACACCCTGAAACTGGAACAAGAGGAGATATGAGGCTAGAGCTTCTGCAGCCATTTTGTTCCTAAGAAGGGAAAGCCCAGAGCTGCGGGGCAGCTTTGTGGAGCCCAGTGATGAAACTAATACAATCAAATGCAGATAGTAGAACTAACAAAACAAGAACAAAACACAAGTTTGATCACACGCTTCAAGCCTTGGATACCGGAATGCCTGAAATTGCCTCCTGGAGTTTTTAGTTGTGAGAGACAAATTCATTGTGCCTAATCCAGTTTAAAATAGGTTTTCTGACAGCAGCTCTCGAAAGACTGATAAATGACAATTTTGATGTAGGGCTGCTGCGTTTGCTCTAGCTGAAGTTTCTTAAGTGTTTTACAAAACAATCTTAGATAGCATTAAATCCATCCAGGAGAAAAACAAAAAACAGTTAATTGGTATCTTTTTATTAATCAGGTAAAGAGAAAGAAGGAAGGATACTGTATTTTCCATTTGTAAAAAGACCAGGCCAAACACTGTGGCTCATGCCTGTATTCCTAGCACTTGGGAGACCAAGGTAGGAGGATCACTTGAGGCCAGAAGTTTGGGACCAGCCTGGGCAACAGCAAAACCTCATCTCTACAAAAAATACAATTTTAAAAAATAGCTGAGCATGGTGGTGCACATCTGTGGTCCTAGCTATTGGGGAAGCTGAGATGAGAGGATCTCTCAGTCTCAGCACTATTTGCTGCATCAGGAAATCTTTCTCCCTCAAGTGCAATTCAATAAGCTAGTTTTCTGAGTCCTTAGCATGAGACTGGCAATGGGCCTGCTTTTCTATACACTTCTGCAATAAACCAAATGATAAGTAAATGGAACTTCACAGGCAATATCTGCTCTCTGCATACCACTTTACGAATTGCTGGTGACATGACGAAACCACCTACAACCCTGTTAAGGCCACACGGGCACCTGGCCTAAGAGGACCAGAGGCAGATTTCCTATGACTTCAATCACTCTCAAGCAGAACCTATAACGTAGTAGATGCACTTCACCTACTGCCAGAAAGAAGCTGAGGGGAAGAGACAGACAGAGGAGGAGTTCCCAGAATGCTTGATTGTGAACATTGTAAGGTTAGAATCGAGTGTCATGACCTGCTAGTGAAAAACAACCATGGCAAATTACTTCAAACATTTCCCAAATGAAACCAGGAAAGCAGGTCCAACTCAGTGGTATTTTCACCTTTCTCAGCCATGTGACTTTTCACTGGAGATCTTTATCTCTTCTTTGGACTGAGTAATAACCCCAAAATGTTGCCCAAGGGGAAAGTAGAACAGCAATAGCAATCAAAGTGAATTACATGATTCTAAGACATCATCAAAAAATAGGACAAAATGTAAAGGACAACAACCAATGTTGTTGGTGGTATGTTTGTTATTTTTTAAAATACCTGACAGCTTTATTAAGATATAATCAACATGCCACAGAATTCATCCTTTCTTTTTATTTTTAAGAGCCCATAGTCATTTTTTTCTCAACATACAGTTCCTGTTTAATGTTTGTTCAACTATATTCATAATTTGCTGTATATAGAGGAATGCTCTTTGGGATGAAATCGGATATTGTTAGGTTTTTCAAGGTTGAATGGAATGGTGTGGGTTGTGGTGAAATAAGAGATTAGTGATAGAGGTTATTTATAAGAGGAAGATACACTTGATATTACATTCCTAAAGCTATTTTCAAGAGATTTCACTGATAGTTTGGAAGAAAAAGGAAAATCGAATATCCTTTCACACTGTTAGAAAAGGTCTATATTTCTTTCTATTTGATTGCTTAGAAGTTACTGTATGCTTAGGGATAAGAGTCCAGGTTCCAGTGAGACAGGTGCAAACCCACTGCACGTAATTAATCTACCCACCCTGGGTTCCTGTCTCGAGCAAAGTTTTAAATCCATCTTTAATGAGAGCTCTGTTTTGAGCACTTAGTATATTCTGTGCTTATCTAGTAAAAAACTGCATCACTGTAGTCCCCCATTATCTGTGGTTTCACTCTCCATGGGTTCAGTTACCTGTGGCCATCCTTGTTTTGAAAATATTACATCAATACTCTTGTACCTTGGGGCCATTATTAAGTAAAAAACAGTTACTTGAATACAAGCACAAGGACATAGTGACAGTCAATCTGATAACTAAGATGGGTACTAAGTGATGACGGAAAAGGATAGAGTGAGATTTCATCACACTACTCAGGATGCCATGCAATTTAAAATTTATGAATTGTTTATTTCTGGAAATTTCCATTCACATCACAATGCCTACCTCGTCCACCTCACTTCATCTCATCAGGTACACATTGTATCGTCTCACATTATCACAAGAAGAGTGAGTACAATGCAATAAGATATTTTGAGAGAAAGATCATGTTCACATAATTTTTTTTTCCAGTATATTGTTGTATTTGTTTGATTTTATTATTAGTTATTGTTAATTTCTTACTGAGCCTAGTTTATAAATTAAACTTTATCATAGGAATGTATGTGTAGGAAAAATTTACGCAGGGTTTGGCACTATCAGTGGTTTCAGGCATCAAACTTGGGTCTTGGAATGTGTCCCCTGCAGATAGGGGGAATACTGAGTGGCTTAGGAAACAGAAATGTATTTTCTTACAATACTGAAGGCTAGAAATAAAATCAAGGTTTTGGCAGGGTTGGATTCTTCTGAGGGCCGTGGGGAAGAATATATTTCTGGCCTCTCTCTTTAGTTTAAAGATGGCCATCTTCTCCCTATATCTTTACATGCTCTTCCTTTTTGCGTGTGTCAATGTGTCATGTCCTTATCTCTTTAGGACACCAGTCATACTGGATTAGGGCCCACCCACTGACCTCATTTAAGTTCCCTCCTGAAAGACCCTACCTCTATATATGGTTACATTCTTAGGCACCAAGGGTTAGCACTTCAACATGAATTTGAGAGAGGGTACAATTCAGCCCATAACAAAAATTATTTGGTCAGGATTTTTTGTTGTTGTTACTAAAATCAACTAATTTGTTCAAATGCATTTTAAACAACACTGCAATAAGCCTTTTAACATTTCTGCCCCCTTATTTCTCTATCACCATAAAATCCTCAATGCCTGAGAAATGGGGGGCATTCCAAGCCACAGATTGATCTGAAATACAGAAAGATGATAGACCTACACAGCTGGAACTGCTATTGTTCTTTTAACTCAGGCATGATAAAGAGTCAAACTCTGCGTATGGGAATTAATGGTAAACATTATTGGTGCGGTTAATACAAGTTCCAGTCCAGCCTGGGCAACATAGCAAGACTTCATCTCTAGAAACAATAATAAACAAAACAAATAAATAAAAAATAAACTTATTTAATACTCCTAACCTACAGAACATCATACCTTAGCCTAGCCTACCTTAAAAGTGCTCGAAACACTTATAGTAGCCTACAGTTGAGCAAAATCATCTAACACAAAGCCTATTTTATAATAAAGTGTTGAATAGCTCATATGGTTTATCGAATACTATACTGAAAGTGAAAAACAGAATGGTTGTATGGGTACTCACTCAAAGTTTGGTTTCTAATGAATGAGTATTGCTTTCACACCACTGTAAAGTTAAAAAAAATCATAAGTCGAACTCACAAATAAATTGGGGACTGTCTGTTCATACTTGTAGATAATTTCCCTTGGGTTTTCATTGTTGCCACTATAGAATTTAAGTGCTGCAGAAAAAGAATACTCTTTTTCCTGGTGGGGAACTGTGAAGGCAGTCTAAGAACAGATTGTCACTCCTTTGATTTTTTTTGTTGTTGATCCTGTTGTTGTTCTTGTTGATGAACACTGGGATGGCTGGGAAGCAAATGTCTCTTATAGAACAAACAAAAACAAGGGGAGGCTTGGATCACCCAGAGAGCACACTCAGCCAAGCATCTGGGAAATTTTTCTTGAAGGGTGTGGTGGTTAAGAAAAAAGACAGGATGTGCTGAACTCCTGAGGAGACCTGGTAGATTATCCTAAGCAGGGATTTGAGAGAACAGGCTAAGAAAATCTCCAACTGAGAACTGCAATTTGAGATAGAAGGCTAAAAAGTTTTTCTCAATTGCCATTTTTTACAGAATTATTTCAGTGCACTTATGGTGAACAGCCTTTCCTAGTTTGTCCAAGACTGAGGGCTTTCCTGAGACATGGAATTTTCAGTGCTAAAACCAGGGAAGTTTCAGGCAAACCAAGACAATTGGCCACCATAAGTACAAAACACTGAAGTCCCTGTTAAAAGTAAAAGTGGCAACTGGGAAAGATAACACCATGTCATTATCAGGCTCTTTGTGCCGTAGCTTAAATAATCACCGTATTAAACCTATGGAAAGCAAAGGACATGAGATATTTTTATAGATGAAGGGAATCATGGAAAGTACCCAGAATGGGCAAGACTTAAAGAAAGTACCAGATGCAAAAATTGACGGAGAGAGATACTGAGGACAAACAGGCTGAGGACCAGACCTGATGCAGCTCACGCCACTCTGATGTGGATAATTCTTGCAAGGGTATCTGGAAGTTCCTTACTCAATTACCAGTTTCTCTTGACTACAAAACAATGCACTTCATTCCATCAAAAAATAAATACAGTAGTGAAAGCAATTTGTAACTTTATATAAACCTAACAGCTAGTTTATCGGAAAGATGAAGTGTTCCTTTTAATTTATGGAAACTAGTATTAGGCTTGTTTATCTGCACAATAAATTTAAAACATAGAGATAGCTTTAACTTGCAAGAGGGAGGGGAAGAGAGAAAGCTAATTGTTTAACTTTTCCATCTTTGCAAAGGGTCTTTGCAAATCCTCCAGATTCCCCAGAGCATGACAGTGACTTAACATGGATACAGATTTTGCAGTTATCAACCAACCCATCAGTTAGCATTTATGGAACACTAATTGGTGTCAATCCAGGTACCGTAAGTGTGAGCAATGATCCAAATCAATTTAAATGAGAATTGATTGTTTTAATTACGGCAATC
This sequence comes from Rhinopithecus bieti, assembly GCF_001698545.2. Lineage (NCBI taxonomy): Eukaryota > Metazoa > Chordata > Mammalia > Primates > Cercopithecidae > Rhinopithecus > Rhinopithecus bieti. The sequence continues at coordinate 179,153 of NW_016805188.1, read as the reverse complement.
CAGTCAATGTCAGGCTCTTCTTTCTCTGCTTTTATTTGCCTTCTCTTCCTCTTTCCCTTTACTTTTCTCTTTCTCATTCTCTTTTTACTCTTTCTCTTCTTTTTTCTCACTTGTTGCAAAAAAAAAAAAAAAAAAAAAAAAAAAAAAATCAGAGGGATAGACCTATTATTCTTAGAACAATAGATGAAGTTACTACTTCTGAGAAAACAATGTTAATTGTATATCTATTCTTAGCAAAGCACTATGCTCAGCACAAGACATGACTATAGAACATCTTTTAATTTTAGGCCATTTTAATCACATGGAGGAGCTAGACAAATATTTATACACATGGCATAAAATATAATTGGTCATCAGTTATTGAATTTACATACAGAGAGGCCTTGAATTACTGCTCTCTGTGTTAAAGGATTTCCAAAACATGCTAAACATGAAATGTGATGAGATCTGTTGTCATCGTTACAATTCAGTCCTGTTGCTTCCTTTGTAGTTTTGTGCCACAATAACAGACATGCTTGTGTTAACTGCAAATTGCTTTTTTTAAAAATATATCTACCTTAGCTAGATTAAAACCTGATTTGACAGTTAATCTCAACTATTGCATATAGTAAAAACAGCAGACTTGAAGATTTATTCTTTCTGGACTACCTGCTTCTTAAGTTCCATTTTCCTGTGCACTGGGATTGCAGAGTAAGCACAATCCACAAGCTTTCCTGCCTTCTCAGCCTTATTTGTATATTGATAGCTTCTATACTATTTAGTAGCAAAAACACCTTCAAATGGAAAGTTTCTAAACTCCTAAGCAAGGTTTCTTATTAAATATTACAGTGACAAGTACATTAATGCACTCCTTGATTCCTTGAGGGCAAAGGGCACTTGGAATGTAGCATTTAAAGCTCTGGGTAAATTCAGGAATCTATCAGCAAGCCCTGACTTAACAGAATTAGCTCAAGTTTACGGGCATGGCTCTTACATTAATAAAGGAGATTATATTTCCAAAATATTCCAGTGTTTAAAAAAACTTGGAAAAACTACAACCCTGACTAAACACTACTCAAGTAGAAATAATTAGATCACTGAGTACTTCACACAAGACAGGACCTTGAGAGACGTCCAATTATAGTTAACTATGAAGATTTGACTTAGACAGAGTTGCTCTTATTATCAGAAAAACCGAAATAAACATTTTGTTGATTGGGAAAAAATGAATATTTTCTTTCTGGATATCAGATAAAGTAATTGGCATGAATTCTTGGGGCATGGAGGGTCAATATAGCTCCCTAAAACATCCTAACCAACAAAACTATAGACTATCAAAACATGTCTGTGAGAGGATTATCTAAAATTATATATTGTATAGTATTACTTAAAATGGCCCAATCAGTCCGCATATTGCAGCAATTTTTCAATAGAAATCTGTAATAGGATAGATTTTTGTTGTTTTATTTGTCTATTTTCATGAACAATTGTATTTTCCACATAAAACATACTTTTCATTGTTTGAAGTTCTTTATTGAAAGAGTTTAATAGAATACCTACTTTGAAATCTTGTTATCGTTCCTATGTTTTTCTTTTGGCAGTAATGATGGATTGAATTTATCTATTTATGTATCTTTTCTGGAGGTCTCTGGATTAATACTATGATTTTCTACATGACTGGATAATCTCACTGGTGAAGCAATTTGTGTGATTATCAATCACATTCGTACTTGGGTATAACTTTCAGAACCAATTGGCCCAGAAAATATTTAGTAACTCATTGGAAGTCCCAGGCATAAATCAGGAAATGTTAGAATTAAACTCAACTGATGGTATCCACATTTTATTTTAATGTCCTACATTTTGTAAAACTTGCCACCCTGGAAGGGCATTCCGTTTTTGAACAATTCTCCTTTTATGAAGATCTGCCTGTAGTTGAGCCCAGTTCTGACTTTTGTACCTTATTCATTCGTTTATTCATCATTTAATAAATGCTCACTGAGTACCTAATCTGTACCACAAATGCTGAAGATAAAATGATATGACTCATTCCCTGTTCTCATGAATTTTGCTTTCAGTGGAAGGAAACTATTTCACTAATGCCCTTCTGCATGTACTTCCTTCAGACATTTGGAGACAACAATCATTCCCTCAAAGTTTTAAAACATTTCTTCACTAGGCTGCACACCCTAAATCCCCTCATTCCAAATAAAGAATTTTCAGATTCTTCTCTGCATGTTACTTTCACAGTGGGTTGCCTATCTTCCTTTTCAAATAGTTGCCCCAACTAGTGCTAAACCAAGTGTCTTGGTGAGGTCTGTCCAGAGCACGTTTACTCATTCAGTCATTTATCTGGAAAACTTATTTGGCATCTGTTACAGGTCAGGCAAATGTGAATATGCCCATAATTTCAGAAGCTTATGTTCTAAACTTCATTCGGAAGTTTGTGTTCTAAAGGAAGTCCCAAACGATTGAACAAGACAATTGCTTCTCTAATTGTGGGCAACATAGTCCCGTTAATTCAGCCTGTGCCTTGCAAATAAGGAAATGGGTCTTGATGGGCTTGTGACTCAACTTTTTCTTTTGTGTTAGTTTAAGGAGTTGTGGCCCCAGGCATAGGCCCAAATACAACAAAATTCACTGAAATAAGCAAATAATCTGCAACTTTAAAAGAAATAATACAAGTTGCAAAATAGTTAGTTTTTAATATGTAGAGTGGAATGATTGCAATATAAACCTCTTCAGGGTTGAGGTAAGCTAAACTGATACAATTATAATCAATATTAGTTTGAAAATAGCAAAGTCTATACAAATATTTATGGTAGAACCAACTAGACTTACATGTTGCCGTCATTGTTAATAACATTTTGTTTTGTTTCTTCCTTCTGCTCTCAAGTAATGACAGCTTCTGAATCTGTAACACAGTCCTATCATTGATATCTCAGAACTAAATGTCCCTTCTCTGCCTTCTTGGTCTCTTTAAAACTGGTAGAAGTTTCCTCCCTACCTTGTCTTCTGTGTTAATACTCTCTATTTTGAGAATAATCCATACTTATTCTACAAAAGAGAATTAGTAATCACCGTAGTTTTAGTCATTTGTTCACTTATGCATCTACTCATATTATTTTATTTATTCATTAAATTTTAAAAAATGAATTTAGTGCTTGGTCCATGTTTGGAATTCAGTTAATTTTTGTGACATGAGTGAATAAATGGATGAGGACCTAATCAAGCTCATGTATTTGTAGATTATAATATTCATTTGCTTAGTAGATAAGAGCAAGACCAGGGTTTCTCGCAGCTGGAGGAAGCTGTAAGTCTGTGATAGAGAGGTGATGCTGGCAGTGTCAGGAACATCACAGAGGGTACAGGCCAATGAGTGGCAGGCTGGTTGTATCTCTGATGTAATTCTGACCTCTCCAGTGGCTAATAAGTACCGTGATGATATACCTATAACAAAGCCAGAGACTCACAGTAAGTTATTTGGTAAATTTTAATATTTCTTTAAATCTATCTCATGATTAATTTGAAAATGCTTCATATTGCCACATAATATGTGTCAGTATTGATTGGTTTTTGTGCTTGTACCTTACTAGTTATTAAATATTTTAGATATCACTCCTGCCATCATGAGATCTGCTTTTAGCTCAGGCACCATTTGGGAATGGCTCTTCCCACAAGAGATCCATGCTCCTCCAACTTCCCAGCAGGTTGGAGAAAAGGACACAAGTGCTCAGATTGGTGAGCAGCATTTCCAACTTGATAGAACAGGCAGATGTCATTTCCAGGATGATAAATTTGTAGGCAGCCAAGTTTTTGCAAGATGAAAAGAGCTTATAGACATTTATTGCTAAATGTTATTGCATACATTTTGGAGAACTGTACAAACAGAGATTAAGAAGTAAGGATCCAGGCACAGAGAAATTTTCATTCCTCAAAGGGAAAAGAACAACATGGGAAAACAGAGATCAGATGAGAAGGAATTTAGGCGGGACTAGGCATCTAGAAGAAATCAGAAACTGTCTAGTAATTTCATAAATCCGGTAGAAGCAGTTGCAAGGATATAATTTTATGTCACATTTGCCTCTATAGTACTGTGAGTATGGTAGGATGAGTTTCCTAACCCTACTCACAACCAGTTCACGAAATTTAACCTCCTCTTGGAGTATGTTGCATATCAAAGTTCAAATAATAAGAAGGGGTTGTTTTATCATGGCAAATCACATTGAAGAACTGATAAAACATATTCTGTACAACAATACATACAAGATATGATGGTAAGAGGGTGGCTACAATTCATGGAAAATGTTTGATTACCCTTTAGACAGTGTGCCTGGAGACCAGCCCATATAGAACTTGTTTCCTTTCAATGCTCAGAATCTAAAGCTACTGGGTCCCTATCATCACCAAAATCCACAGTACAGAGGATGACTGACAAGCCATGAGGCAAAACCAAACAAAATGAGAAGGAGGGCGTTGGTGGAGGCACCAAGATTGAGGGTTTTTGGATGAGGAAGGTGAAAGTGCAGGACCCTTGTGATATCTTATCTTGATTACAGAGTTGGCCATTTGGTGCACTTGAAATATCCAGGACTAATGTTCTTTGCTGTTGGAATAGTTTGCTAGGGTTGCCATAACAAAGTACTACAGACTAGTTGGCTTAGTCAACAAAATTTATTTTCTCACATTTCTGAAGAAGCGAGTCCAAAGTGAAGGCACTGGCAGGTTGGTCTCTCGTAAGGTTTATTTATCTCTCTGACTTGCAGATGGCTGCCCTCTTGACACCTCTTCACATGGTTGACCCTTTGTGCATTCAGACCCCTAGAATTTCTTCTTCTTCTCTGAAGGATGCTAGTCAGATTGGATTAGGACCTCATTTTAACTTAATTATCTCTTTATAAACCTTATCTCCAAAATGCCGTTATATTCTGAAATAATGAGGGTTCGGAGGTCAACTTATGAATTTGGAGAGGGGGGGACACAATTCAGCATATAAAATTGCCATGTACGGCATTCAAGAGACAAGTTGAATACTCCAGAGAAGATACACCCAGATTCCAGAAAACTCTCCAGGCATGGAGTTACATGTGGCTGGGGTTACAGGAGCACACACAGAATTGCCAGTCCTAAGTGTAGACTATAGAAAGTTCACCAATCTTTTGTTGCCTTCATGCAATTCTGAATTATACACCTTTCCAGATATTGTTACAGATATTTAGGTTGGTTGACTCTAATTTCAATGTTTCATCAAAATGTCCACAGCCAAGAAGAGGTATTGCATGATGAGTAAGCCCCTGTAGCGAAGACTGTCTTCATAAGGTTTGTTTCTCTGAGTGAGCTATACATTCATCTTTTTGATTTGGCATTGCGAAAGGCAAGACTCTCTCTGGCTTTTGATTGCAGAACTCTGTAAGGATGTATTTGCGAAAATAGAAGCAAAGTAAAAGGCTAATAGTCTGCATGTCACTCATTTTTAAACCTCTTACTGTTGTGAAAATCGCATGAAGTAATGTAAGCAAACGTGATTTACAAAACTTAAGTGACATACACATGTGTATTATCACTTTGTAGTTATTTTGGCTCCAGTCGTGGGGCTCCTGGAGTTCCTCTAGTATTAGAATGAGATGAGTTATAAACCAGTACTCTTATTGTCATCTTTAACTTCAGACTTACAAGTCTTAATAGGAATAATAAGTTATTAATCTTTCCACTTGAAAATCCATACTATACTTTTACATGGGATGACAATAGAGTTCTGGAGAAGCATCACTCCAGAAGCCACCGAGTTATTACTTAATGATTGCTTATGTTTTAGTCACACAAAATAGGCATAGAAAATGAAAAATTTGTGTCAAAAGGAGTTTGACACAATGCCTTAGGGAGTTATTTTATGAGGCTAAAAGCATGAATAATGCAACAAGTCAGAAAGGCAAAATAATTCGTAGTTAACAGGAGGATGTTTGCAAAACAACTCCAGTGACGGGGGACTTATTGGGAGGCTTTGTTGGGTGACAGAATTTCAAGAGAAAGGAAGAGGATGTTCCACTGGCATTTTCTCAGGCCAAAACTCAGAGCTGGGCTGAGAGAAGATAAAGAGGGCTTGTAAGCACAGGAGAGTAAGATAGGTGGGGACAGGAGTATTGGAAAGGCCAGAGCAGCGGATGGGCAATAGCCCTAGTGGCTCAGCAGGACTAGAATCCAAGAGCATTTGGAATTCTTTACCCTTCTCTGGTGGACCTCCCTTGTCCTAGATTTTCATGATATTTTAGCAGTTGGTTCTCTGTGTGTGAATACTTGGTTTTGTTTATATCTCCACTCCACTTTTATCATGTCAATTTTTCATTTCTATTTAAGAAGTATTCTATCTGCATTAAAGATGATAAAATACATAATAAGATACACAATAGTCTTTGCCTTACTGGAATCTGTTATTTAAATATGTGGTTTTCCTTCACAGTCATATCTTATACTCACATTTGTCATATGCCCTAACATCTAGGGATATCATTTATATACCTAAAGATAGCACTCTCTTACTGAAAACTAGAACAAAACATGATGTCAGGGAAGAACGTAAAGTAATATGGATTTGTATAATAGATAACCCCTCAAATACTTTTTTTTTTTTGACGGAGTCTCGCTCTGTCGCCCAGGCTGGAGTGCAGTGGAGTGATCTTGGCTCACTGCAAGCTCTGCCTCCGGGGTTCACACCATTCTCCTGCACCAGCCTCCCCGAGTAGCTGGGACTATAGGAACCCGCTACCAAGCCCAGCTACTTTTTGTATTTTTAGTAGGGACGGGGTTTCACCATGTTAGCCAGGATGGTCTCAATCTCCTGACCTCATGATCTGCCTGCCTCGGCTTCCCAAAGTGCTGGGATTACAGGCGTGAGCCACCGCAACCGGCCCCTTCAAATACATTTTTAAACATGTAAAATTATTGTGCATTACCTATGACTGCATGCATACGTGAGTAGGAAAAGTATGTAAGACATACGTAGGGACGATGTATGGCCATTTCAGAACAGCGGTCACATTTAGTAGAAAGAAAAAGCAGATGGTAGTAAGGCATTAGCTGTTTTATAATGTTTTTTGTTTTATTTTCTAAAGGGGCTTTAAACCATATTTAGCAAAGTATTAATATATGTTTAATTTAGGTATTTTTGTACACGAGTACTTGCATTAACAGTAGTATATCCCATACTTTTCTATATGTTTGTTTTATCTAAGTAAATATGAATTAAAAATTCAACAGACAAAGCCTAAACCCACTTTTTCTGCTAACAGTTTCCTCATCAAACAGAATCTCAAATCACTCACAGCTAATATTTTCATTTAGTAGTTGAGAAATATTCTTCCATCTGGCATTGAGGTAAGGATGCTATTTTTAAGACAATACATTATTATGTATTACTGTTTTATAAAGGATAACACATATGCCATGAAGATAGTATGCAAGGGGCTGAGAAACTTTGAAAGTGCTACAGGTTTCCTCTAAAACATTAAAATTGCACAAAACTTATGTAAATGAATTACTTCCCTTACAGGAAGGTATGTTGTAATCAAATAATTTTGAAAGTAGGATCAGAAAACTGGGTTCTAGCTCAGTTCTGCTAGTAATAGTTTAAGCATGGGCAAGGCAGTTAACTTCTCTGGTTCTTCACCTCTTTATTTGTAAATGAAGATATTCTTTCCAGCTCTGAGTCCTCTCAGTAGGTGGGAGAGTAGCAGAGTGTAAAGGAAGTAAGTTCAGAAGTCAGACTGGGGCATCTAAGAGCCTTTACAGTCCCTATCTTGCAGGGTGTTTATGAAAAATTTATAGAATAATACAAACACGTCCTTAAAACAGTGACTGGCAAATATAAAAGGGCTCAGCTTTTTAAATTGCTGTGGTAAAGTGTTGTGATTCAGTATACTCGGAACCATGATAGGTTTGTGAAAGATTATAATACCAAATACATTGTTTTGGTTTATCACTTGTATTTTTCCACTATTTTGTTGCATCCCAGAATTGAAAGATAAGTGTAGTACATGAGATAATTACTAATCCATATAGTCTCTAAGAAGAGTGAGGTGGTGAGGTTCACTCTCAGTCTAGAAGAGGAGCCCAGGGATCAGACATGCCAGTGATGAGGCTTGGACTGAGTCTAAAAGGATTTAATGAATAATGTGGAAAACCAGCTTAGTCTTAGTGGCCATTCTTACCTTAGTCTCTTCTCAGTTGTCAGTGCTAATGATTGGAATGAAATAACAAAGTCCTAAGTAATTTTAGCACTAACAAAGAGAGTTCTAGGTTGTGGGAAGACTCTGACTTAATTCTTTACAACCTGGGGCATGGATTGATAATTTATTTCTTACGCAGGAAGTTTATTGCCAAAATTTGCATTCCTCTACTTATAAGCATGAACTCTATTTCTTTCTAAAGTTCAAATACTCTTTCCGAACAAGCTGTTTGTAATCCTCTTTGCCAGGAATCTCTCTGCATGCTCATCACTTTTCTCTTGCCCAGTGAGGCAGTGCACTTGGTTTTGTGCTTCTTAGACTGAACCAGGAGAATTCAGCTCTCACCAACACAGAGGAAACCAGCCTTGAGCAGAGGCTTACGTCACTGTCTAGAATTATCAATGCCTTCCCTCTAGAGGAAAGGCAGCTTCTCTTGGAGAGCTAACCATTAAATTAGATCCTTCTAGAAATTATACTCTGGAAGAGTTTATTCAGAGTCTCTGAATATGGTGAACTGCAATCAGCAAAGTTTCCCAGGCAGGTGAATCTAGATTGGCTCTCTCTCCTGCAAGCTACTGAGATTATTGTGGCAAATTACTTACCTTCCCTGAGACTATTTTCTTATTTGTAAAATTGGAATAAAAATGAACCTACCTTATTGGGTTATTGCACGGATTAACATGATAGTTCATGTACAGTATTTAGGTATTTAGCAAACTAACCAATCAAATGAACTTTACTTATGTGTGTGTTGCACATAATTTGGTATATCTCTATTAGTTCCCATCCCTTTGTCCTTTCTTCTCTTTCCAAAAAGTAAACCACAGTGTCTTAAAATAGTAATATTAATGTTTGTTTTATATTTATTCTCTAGAAAATATAAAGAGAACATTCAATATAACCTCAAATATATTGAGATATACTGAGTCTTCAAATTCAGTATAATCTCAAACAGTAGATATAAAACTCAAAATCTTATTTGGTCGAGAGAGAACACTACTATGAAGAGAATAGAATGGCACACAGTGTTCTTTTATATCAAGCCAGCTGTTTAGGTAGGTAAGGGTGTTTGTTTTCCCAGTCCACATTGTTACTTCATTCACATGTTTCTTTGAGGATCCCAACATGCCTTTACTGATAACCTTGAACGTGGCCTCCTAACATCCGAGGTTTTGTTGTGTTTCATTTTGTAGTTGTGCCCATTTCTCATGTTGTTTGATGTAAAAGGATTTTGAATGGAGATGGTTTTTAATGAGTTAAGTGATCTCAGAAATCTGATTGAGAATCCAGATTAAGGTATTTTTTTCCCTTTTTGGTCCCATACTAATCGTTTTATTCACCTGAGCTGACTCTCTAGTCACAAACTAATCAAGTCTTTGAAACGCTTTCATTTCCTCTTTTATTCCATCTTTCGCAAGGAAGCAGGAACAGAGTACTAGTTTTGACAGAAAGGAGCCACTGACTTCTGCTTTTACATCATGGTCCTCTCTGTATTCTCAGTGTGACATTGCTCTCCAAAGAGATGGCTAGAAAGCAGCTCCTGTGAGAGTGGCTCTGAATATCTGGTAACTTTTCCATTGCTGAGGCATTTCTAGAACTCAAGTATTTTCTTCTGTTACCCTTATGTAGATTAAAAAACCACGGAATATTCAGACCTCTCCTGGAAATGACAGCAGTGAAACCATAGAAAGCTAAAGAGACCAAGGAAATAACTGTATGCTCTATAATGTATTGATACCAGATAAATCTAATGAGGATAGATTCCATAAGTGATTCTCATTTTTTCTTTTCTGTATATCTAGCTACCTTAATCATAGTAATAATAAAAGTTTGTTAAACACTAACTGTATGCCAGGCATTTCTACTGTCTCAACATTCATAGTACCTACCTATGAGGTGTAGGTACTATAATCTTACGCACTTTATCTATGAGGGCACTGAAACACAGAGAAGTAAAGTAAATAGTTTATAGTCACACAGCTTGTAAGTTTAAGTGGTAGGCCCTGAAATCTAACTTGAGTCTTTGGACTGTAACTGTAGCAGAACCAGATTTGGAGACTGTACTTGCAAAAAGCTGCAATTTGTCCAAAACTGCTGCTGCTTCCAAATGTCATTTGGATTGTGTGAACAAGGTAGTTTTGAAAAGGGAGCTCCCCACTGAGATACAGGCTTTCTTTAGAATAGCCTTGCCTCAGCTCCAATTACTTTAGTGTTTCGCACACGCAGTGAGGCTCCTAACTCTCTCGCAATCTCAGATGGCTGTAGGGACTATTAGAAAAGGCATATGCGATATTAGGGTACTATCCGAGGACCTATTATAAAAAGATTATTTTCTAAATTTATTATAAATTTTCTCTGGCATGTACTAGATATGTTTGCTATTTTAATGCCCAGCTGTTTTTTTCAAGGATTCATTCTTTTAGGAAAATAAATAGCAAGGTGCAACAGAGAATGCATATTTTCACTTTTCAATGTGTATACTTCACCATATACATAAAAGATAGACAACACATTTTGTTTTGGTGCTAAAAGGAATTACAAGAAGAACCTTAAATCACAGAAATATGCCGTGTGTAAGCAAGTCACAATAGAGAAATGAAAAGGAGGCTGTGAATCAGAAATACTTAGAGGAAACTCATTTTCACCCTTCCTTGGTAATAGGCAGTAAATGAAAGGGCTTTTCTAGGTATAGCTCAGAGGGAAATGAAAAGGGTTTTCTTAGGGAGAGCTCAGAAGGAAACAAGCAGTGATATCATTCATTCCATGAGGAAAAATCTAGTTAATGGTAACAAGAAAGTGACCCTTTGTCATTGAGAACATTTTCTCCTTTTCTTGTGACACAATACAAGACATCCTGTGGATTTTTTTTTTCCAGAAATGTGAATTAATGAAAACAAACATACCTTTCCTCAGATCCTGCATGGGAACTATGCTGGGGCATGAAATGTTCTACTGGGCTACCATTTCTTTCAGTGAAGTTAATGATCATCCTTTCTTTACAACAACATTGTATAACAGAGCACGTGGAAAGTCCCTATTTCCTGGTTTCTGTGACTCAATAGACTTATAGATATTTTCACATCATAAAGCATCTATGCTTTATGCTTCATCTAAGACCTTAGAATATACCTTAAACAAACTGTAACTGCTATCATACATGGAGAACTGCATCTATCACTGTCTTTGAAAACAAATATCATAAATTGTTACACCTGAGGGTAAAAACCCATTAATGTGGGATGTGGCATTAAGGGACAAGGAATAGAGCAATAAGCAAGAGCAAAATAACAGATACTCTTATGTTTCATACTAAGGAGTTTTAGCTTCAACAATGAGGTGTAGGATGCCACTGAAATGTTTTAGAAAAGGCAGCATTATAATCAGACTTTTATTTTAGAGCTATCACTTTCATGTCACTGTGAAAATGTTACTGTAAATGACTAAGAAAATCATATTTATATTATGTATATTACATTATCTGATAGCATTTGATTTAAAGCTGGAATAGTGGAATGGGGATGTATTTAACCCTTTTTTATAATATATCTTCTGATACTCATATCTAAAAGGAAAAAAACCCAAATGAGCTACAACTCGAACGTGATAATAATAGACTATATCCTACAAATGACACAGAGAAAAGAATCACTAATATTCTGTATGGACTCTTTAGAGTTCCAGAGTCCTCTAGTATATGTATTTTTGGCATCTGGCATATAGCAGTGAAGCCTGGAGACAGGTTCTGAGTGCCCTCTATGATGTAAAGCATATTAATTTAGAAAGAATCCAGAAGTTATATATATATAGAAAGTTGAGTTGAGTAATAAATATTGGAAATGCCAATTACAGATTTTTAAAATATATATTATTATTATTACAATACATACTTACCGTTATCTTAACTTTTAAGTAATAAAAGAGGTGTCAAAAAGAATAGATGACAAACTTAGGAGGTATTCAACAAAGATAAATATACAAATAAATCGTCACCTGAAGTTATGTAAGGATTGGGTCACAGGCATTGAGCTGTTCCCTTAACACTGGTCAATGACTGTAACTCTGGGTATATTAAATTGCCTTCTCTAAGAAACAGAATTAAAACTCTGAAAAATATTATTCCATGCTGTGATGAACAAGACAATAATAATAACAATGACAATGATGGTGACAATGGTGGTGATGATTTAGTTTTCCTCACTGGTAATTGTGTTCTCTGCTATTGACATATCCTAAGCAATAAAGTGTAGGAGGAGCTAAATATAGGAAGTTTGATTCCGATTTGCTATTTATTTAAGGAATTAAGTGAAATCATTCAATTTCTTCATTTAACTTTACTAATTAGGAAACAAGCTTAGACAAGGTGAAACACCACTTGATTGGACACAGAGTTTCAAAGCATCTTGCTTCATACTCTCCATAGTTCACTACATAATTCTCATATATTGAATGTTCCTTAAAATATCTGACCTTTGGGGCTCAGTCCCTAAATCAATAGGGACAGTAAGGGGGAATAAGACAGAAGTGGTTCAATACCACCAAAATTTGTTCCCAGGTTGACGGCTTCCTTGGCTCTGCTTGGCAGCTATATATGAACATCCTGAGGTAGGAAGAAATCACTTCTCTTCAGAAGGGCAAGGATAGTCTTCACCAATCAATTCTTGCTTCTCCTCTGCCACCAAAGGGCTGAAAAGGTCCTCGGTAAAAACACCCACAACTTAGCTCTGTGCCACGTGTCTCTGTGTGTTTCTTTACTTGATCAGAATCTGGCTAGGTATAATTTAATCCAATCAAATGCCATATAAGTTTATCATTTGATCTCTCCATGGTACCGGTGTCCTATGAAAATGTTCTAGGCATAGATTTTGTGAGACTGGTGTAAAAAATCGGACACAGAGATATCTATTTTTGCCCTTTGGATGTATTTTTTTAGTCTGCTCATTTTCAGCCCCAAATGGAGCTTTCCTTTTGGTTTAGAATGGTCTTTTTGCCTGGCTAGGAAAAGCCTTCCAAAATACCAACGTAATTAAAAGTATGAGTTATGATCTAAAAATCATATGAATTTGTAGGACGTGTCTAGGATTCTGCTGAAAATGATGGAAAGCAAAAGTGTGTGGCCATCCATGGTGTCCATCTGAGAGCAATTCTTGTAGAAAATGCCCCCTTATTGAGTATAGCTAATATCGTAAGTTGCAAAATACAAGTATTATGCATACTGTGAGGATGAAAGCTTAATATATTTTCTTAGGAACATAGTTTCACAAAATGCACAAACGGTGTGTATAGAATCAGCTTGTCCAGATGAGACCAGGAAAGCTGAATCAGCTTCATTCTAAACCACCAGCATCTATGACCTTGTAACAAATCAATAGAATCTATTCAGCTTGTCTTTGGGAAATAGAGTTAATTCAACTTCTAATTCAAGTGAATTAATATCTATTGATTCCTCACAATGTGCCTGAGATACAACAAGTGGTTAACTTTCTTGTCCTCCAGTAGCCCACTGGCTAGACTAGAGATCAGTTTCTACATATTGAACTATAATCCAAAGTTGGGCTATGACCATTACACAAAACGTCAAAGGGAAATAGATGATGACTGAAGGATAAAGGAAGCTGGGGAAGAACAGGGCTTCACAGAGGAGGTGAAATTTAAGTTAGATAATTAAGGAAAAACACTCCTTTCCTTTCTTTTTAAAAATTGCTCAAGAGTCCTGTAAAATCACATATATTTTCTTCCTAACTTATCAAATACTTCAATTTTCTAGCATGTGAACTAAGTCTATTGGTAGAGAATAATGAGCTAAATTGGCTTTTTAAAATGTAACCATCCTGTCTTGCATATATTTGTGAAGACTAGAGTTGGAAGTGGACGTTCTCATTTGTCAAATGGAGAACTGGAATCAAAAATGTAATTAGATGGACAATTAGAAGAAAACTGGCACTTCTGTTTCTTTCTGTCTCTAGAAAATCTCACTATTTTGCCTGGAAATTTTGTTTCAAAACAAAGCAAATTAACTAAAACTGAAAAAAGCTAGTATCCTATAGATTCCTTAAAGGATTATAGATTTGTATATGGAAGGATCATTAGACTGATTCTGTTTGGCTTCATAGTGCAGAACAGGACCAATGATTTGTTGCTGGGTTTTGGCTCGATAAAGGCAAACTTCTAAAAATAAAAGTGACTCAAAATTCAAATAGAATGACTTGGGAAGTAATGAACTATTAGTTTTCATAAGAAGGATGGTCACCACCATTCCAAGTTAAGCTCAGAGTTGTTACAGTCAAACATAAATTTCCTCTAGAAGTATTCTGGATTGACTCAAATAGTCCAAGCAAGAAGCAAGAGAAGCAAGAAAGTTCCATACTGTTGAGTAGGAGCGAGATGACTTTGGATCAAACATTAAAAGTAAAATGAGAAGCTAAGAGGGAAAAAGAGCAGCAAATACTAATTCTCCCTCTCTGAACCATTTGGGAACATTCTTTGTCCTCATGATATATAAATAAGACAGGTTGAACAGAAAGCTGACAAATCTTTTTTTTCATTATGAGTTAAGAACCATCTGTACAGCCAAAAGGCTTAAACAATACAAAGTGTTCTATTATGGACTAGATGAAATGAGATATAAAAAGAGTTAGGTGTTTATGGAGATTTCTTTGTCAAATAAATATAAAGGTACATTTTAAATGTCCTTTTAAAACATTAAGGCTAGGTATGGATTAACCTATTCAGTGCTTTAATTATAATTTTGCTTGACATCACAAGACTAACTGCAGCTCAACACAGAGACAAGCAGAGAAGCTGAACTCTAATTCCAGCCAGATAATTCTGAATATCAGTTTTCAAGCCATGGAAAATGCAATGCTGAGTTGGATTTTTCTACCAATAGGAATTGACTTGATATTAACTGAAATTGGATGACTCCTAAGTTTCTTCCTATCAACCAAAAGGAAAATTATATGACTATAATTTCTACTATACTTGCCCAGTCAAGGCGCAAAGGGCAAAGAGCATTTGTAAAGTTGGGAATATTATTTTCTGTCATGTCTGGTGACTCTGGGGATTAGACTCCTTGTATTTAATCACAGGACTTTGATAGCATTTGTTCGGTTGTCTCTCTCTCTCTCTCTCTCTCTCTCTCTCTCTCTCTCTCTTTTCTCTCTTCTCTCTCAGCTTCAGGAACAATAGAATTGGTGGCAGAAGTAGAAGAGGCTTTATGAGCTTGGACACATTTCAGTTCTAAATATTTGGTTGTTAGGGATACCTGAAGGTTCCTGGTACCTTTGCCAAAATGACTCTCTTCTGCCTCTCACACTGCTAACTTCTGTCCTTGCATCATATTTACTTGCCAAAGGCCATCAGCACAATTGCCCTAAAATTTTACTCTCTTTACTTAACAATCTCCTTTCATAGAGAAATATATCTTTGTCTTGACGTGACTGCAGGTGGTAATCATTTTCATACTTGTATCTTCACTATTAAGGATCACAATTGGCTTTAGAATGGAGTTGTCTTCTATTTCTTGCTTAGTGTGGTGCCCTACAGATAGCTGTTCCTCAATGAATATGTTGATTGTCAGGATACATGATGTAAGTTTGGTAGAAATTTGGTAAAAGTATTGTTTTTTCAAACTGGTCTCATTTCTCTTTCTTTACTTTCTATTTTTTTGTGTGAATCACTACATAGGTCAGAGATGTCATAGATATAATAATTTGAATTTAATAAACTATCATGTGATAACCTTAAATAAAAGTCAGAGAAACCTAAGCTCATAGTACGGTTAAGTAGATTGACAGCTGGTTGAACAGTTAGACTCTCAGTCTCTTGATCAGTGGCTCAAAGGAGGACTAATTTTGTGGGGAGAATTCAGGAATACCATTCTGGAACTTCTCTATCTGAGTTACATAAGTCAGAATAGCATCCTAGAGGCTTGTATCATCATTGAAAAGCACACAAAAATATACCATTAAAGTATAAAATTTAAATAAGCTCTTCAAACAGACTTTTATATCTTCATTTCTTTATAGGAAATAAAAGGAATCCTTTTATAAGATAGTTTCTTAAAAAGTCAGTGTGGAACTTTTCACTCCTGGGTCACCCGTTGGCCAGCCTATTTCACAGAAACTATTGGGAAAACTATGAAGAGATTACTGCAGCAGTGAATTTTAAATTCAGTTTTATTAGTTTGGGATATTATAATAGCTAAATGGTAACCCAGGCTCAACTCATGGTCTTGTTACATAGTGAAGTGGCTACTGAAAAAGGTTTCCAGTCATAAAGAACTAATTTATGCTTTCCTTTCAATATGGCCCTTTCCTTTCATTATCTCATTCTTCTTAGACAATCAAGTCAAACTATTCTATAAAAAAACTAGTTATATTAATACCCATGAGAAAAGTAATTATCTCTGGGGAAGGTGATAACAGGAAAGGCAGAAGAGGTGGTGCTATGCAGTGTTGAGAATGTCTTGGACCTTGGTTTGGGTAAATGGGTTTATAGATATATAAGAAAAAATTGAGTACTTTATTTGTGTACTTTATTGTATTTGTTTCTCATTTTTAAATGGAAGAATAGCATGATCAAAGGCATTAGGCAGGAATAAGCAAATAAGCAGACATTAGATAAATTTGATTATAATAGATGGAGTTATATGGAAGGTAAGAGGAAGAAAGAGTTGAGAACATTGCTTTATCCTAAGTTCTTAAAGCCTTAAATGTCACGATGAAGAAATGAAATTTTATTCCTTAGGTCTAAGGTAACTGTTGTGGATTCTGCTGTTTTTGTTTTGTTTTGTTTTGTTTTGTTTTGTTTGTTTGTTTTTCTGAGACAGTCTCACTCTTTTGCCCAGGCTGGAGTGCAGTGGCACAGTCTCAGCTTCTGCCTCCAGGGTTCAAGCGATTCTACTGTCTCAGCCTCCCAAGTAGTTGAGATTACAGCCATGCACCACCACATCTAGCTAATTTTTGCATTTTTAGTAGAGACGGGCTTTTGCCACATACACCAGGCTAGTCTCAAACTCTTGACCTCAAGTGATTCACCCGCCCTGGCATCTCAAAGTTCTTGGATTACAGGGGCGAACCAGGGGATTCTACTCTTAGCACTTAATCTTGAACTTCATTGGAGTGAACTGATGACTATGTGAGCTGGTTGGGGATCCTCTGGAAAGCAAACTGTGACTCCTGTGGAAGAACACACTTTAACAGGTCATGATTCCTGGGTGGAGGCTCAGAATCATTCACCGCCATCTCATTCTAGATAAAAGTGGATTAAAGAGTATTCTTTAAGAGGCTTGATGATCTTTGGTTTGGAAATGAACTACATCAAAGAATCAGAGGCCTGGAAGAGAACAGGAAGGACAATATAAAGAGATGACTTCTGAGCAAGTTCTTTGGAATATGGCAGAGTAAATCCAGGGATATCTGCAAGAATGGCCTTTCTGCATAGGATGGCTTCCTCACATCCTCCTCTACGAGCCCATGTATTTGTTTCTCTAGGACAGGACCAGCACATAGTAGGTATTTAATAAAAGTCTTTTGAATGAATGAAGAATGGATTATCCCCTTCAAAATAATAACATTTTTGCAAAAGAATTATTTTTGTTTTTTACTGGACAGATTGTTAAAAAATTGTGACCACTCTTAGTTAATATATCGTATTTCTTTCATCACTTAAATATGCCTTCCGTGACAGATGTACCCATTTATTAACGAGTGCACATGGGTGTGTGTATGTAAGAAATACTTCATTAAATGTATACATAGCCATACTAAAAATGGAAAAATGATGTCTATAAGATGAGGAAATAAACATGCACAAGTCCCCTTTTCCCGTCTTTTCTTGAAGATTCACATAAAACATTTATGACACACTCACCTTTCCTTATCTCACATCTCCAACAGCTTCTAGAACCAGCTGTTATTCCTGCAAACTCTATGGGCATATCCAGTAGATTAAAATTTGAGGGGAAAAAACGGTCACCACACACTTGCTCTGCACAATTTACAGAAAATAGAATGTAGTTCCAGATCTTACACCTTTAAAAAAAAACAACTAAAATTGGGAAAGAAATAAAAGCTTGGAAGTCCCCTCCTCTAAGATTTCATTCCTGGCAAGATAATTTCATGATTATTTTCATTTGCTTGAATGTTGTGTTTTGCTGCACATGCACTTCCAGTAAAACCTCTCAAAACATAAACAGTCAGTGTTGACTTCACCTTACTTGTCCTTACACAGAGTTCTCACTGTGAATTTATCTTTCTCTGTTTATGCTGGAGGCTTGTCTATTGTTCATTCACCTAGCTTATTCAGGGTCATGGGTGTTTATTCTGAAAATTAATAGTTATATTTACTACTAATAATAGAATATAATCACCTAATTGTCTTAGCCTTTTGTGCTGCTATAACAGAATATATGAAACTGGACAATTTATAAGGAACAGAAATCTACTTCTCACAGGCTGGAAATTTCAAGATGAAGATGCTGGCATTTGGTGAAGTCTCCTTGCTGTATACTCACATAACAGAAGGCAGAAGGGTAAAAAGGGACAAACTCTATGTCCTCACACGGCAGAAGGGAGTGAACCTACCACCTAAGGTTTGTTTGTTTGTTTGGTTTGTTTTGTTTTTGTAGCAGCATTAATCCATTAATGAGAGCTCCACCTACAGACACCTAACCAAAGGCCCCACTTTCAACACTGTTGCATTAGGGATTAGGTTTTCAACATGTAAATTTTGGAGGACACAGTCAAACCATAACAATAATTATATGATATATATATAATTATAATATATAAACAGCTTTATAATTTTTAAAGAATCTTCATACATTGTTTTTTAATGTGGGCAGACCAGATGTTATTAATTTTATTTTAAAGGTGATTAAATTGAGGCATGCATTGAATAAACACTTGTCCAAGGTCACACAGCTACTGAATGCCAGCTGAGGAACTAGAATTGAGGTATACAAAAGCTTTGACAAGTGCTTGAGCAAATCTTCCTACTCTTTCTTATGGTTTTATCTTTTCCTTCCCTTCCCTCCGCCCCAAAATAATCAACACACTAATTTTCACTAGACCATTTTTTACCCTCTATTTATGTTAGAGCTTAGTTTAATGCTTTATTCCTTTCTTTCTTTACACTTGATTTTTAAAGGAACCATATAATTATATAAGACAAATGTTATGGTAGCACACGCCTGTTGTCTCAGATACTTGGAAGGCTGAGGTGGAAGAATCCCTTGAGCCCAAGAGGCGGAGGTTACAGTGAGCTGAGATTGCGCCACTGTACTCCTGGCTGGGTGACAGAGTGAAATCTTGTCTCAAAACAACAACAACAAACAAACAAACAAAAAAGAAAATACAAATGTATCTGACTGTCCCCTTTGTTTTTTTAGAGATAGTGTCTGGCAGTAATGCAGTGGCATGATCATAGTTCACCATAACCTGGAACTCCTGGGCTGAAGTGATCCTCCTGCCTCACCCTCCTGAGTAGCTAGCACAAAAGTGCACACCACCACACCTGGCTAAGTTTTTTATTTTTTATTTTGTGGAGGGGGGGTCTTGCTATGTTGTCCAGGCTGGTCTTGAACTCCTGACCTCAAGTGATTCTCCCTCCTTGGCCTTCCAAAGTACTGAGATTTCAGGTGTGACCCACTATGCCCGGGTGTAACTGTCCTCTATAATGATGAATATCTCGTAACATAACATGAATTTTAGCAAACGATTCTGTTCTTTCCCTCTATCTCTGCCTTCCCCTCTCCTTCTAGCATCCCACTTCCATTTTTTCTCTTCAGTAGCTCCCAACTGCTTTAAGAGATATGGTATAAAAAATGCGACAATGGGCCGGGCGCGGTGGCTCAAGCCTGTAATCCCAGCACTTTGGGAGGCCGAGACGGGCGGATCACAAGGTCAGGAGATCGAGACCATCCTGGCTAACACGGTGAAACCCCGTCTCTACTAAAAATACAAAAAATTAGCCAGGCGTAGAGGCGGGCTCCTATAGTCCCAGCTACTTGGGAGGCTGAGGCAGGAGAATGGCGTGAACCCGGGAGGCGGAGCTTGCAGTGAGCCGGGATCGCGCCACTGCACTCCAACCTGGGCGACGGAGCGAGACTCCGTCTCAAAAAAAAAAAAAAAAAAGCGACAATGGCATTTCCATTTATTTCCGTTTCCCTACAGTTACTTAATTTCTGTCACTCATGTATGAGCACTTGGATGCTGTTCTCAAAATCACCCTTCAATTCCTTCTCACATATTCTTTGTTTACAATGCAGTTCATAACTTGTTGCTCACAGGGGCTTTCTGGATAATGCCAGCCTATAACTAGGCCATGCTTGCTTGCGTGCAAAAGCCAAGGATTTGCTCTTTGGGTTCTCGCTGTTCTCCCACAGTGATCTGAACGTGTTTTGTTTCTATTGTTTTCTATGGTGGATGGTATCATCCAGTTACACAAATCACAGAGATATGCTTAATAACTCTCTGTACTCTCTTCATATCCAAGCCATTAACAATTCCAGTCAGTTTTTCCTCCTAAATATCTCTTGAATCATGCCACCTTTCTTTATCAACACAACAGCACCTTTATTCACCCTTATCATCTTCTCTGCTAAAATATCTGCAGTGGTTATCTAACCCATTTCATTATTTCCACTCTCTCACTGCCTCCAATGATCACGTCATTCTCTGTGCTCCCTCAATAAAACCATTTCAGTATTTCTCTTTGCTTCTGAGATAAAGATCCCTAATTTATCTTATCCCACCCATGGTTTGGGAGAGTCAGGCCTGTCGGAAATTACTTCCCCTCCTCAACCTTCTGTTTTGCTCCCCCAGTCCAGTCTCGCTGATTTCTTTGCGTTACTCAAACAGGCCTGCTCCTTTTCTATCCATATGCTATTTCTCTGCCACCCAGCTAACTCTGGTTCTTTCTTCTGATCTCAGTTCAAACACCAATTTTTCATATAACTCTTCTCTGATTTCTCTGAGATGTCAATCCCTGCCCCCACTCCCATAGTAGCATGCACTTTGGTGGGTGGGGGCGCTGACTGATACTTTTAAAAGTAAACCTCCCACAGTAGTGAGTGCCCCATGAACTTTGGAGACAGTTGACAGTGGGTCTGTAACTCATTCTTTCATACTTGAGAATACCTAAAGTGTTTTTCTTTTAACTCCAAACAGACCTACCTGTAAATATTGACCGTTGAAATGTATTAGCTCCCAATGACTGACCTAGGAATGCTTTTAGCAGAATGCACCTGATCTTTCTGGCCTGATTACTGTAAGTATATCTATAATTTATAGATTTATAAACTACAGCTGCTGATGAATGCAAGTCAATCACCTGGCTAGAGCTACACTGTGTGACGATGATGCATAAACAGAAAGACCACATCACTCAGAGGCTCCTCTATGCTAACTCTAGCCATGCAGAGTGAGCACCGCCCACTCCAAAACCAAATCACATCACAGTGCTGCAAAAAGGAGGTTGCATTTGATGGTTCAGGCATGCCAGATAGTGCTGTGGCATATACCATTGATGTTCCTTTCTTATTACCTTTGCTAATGACCTGCAAAGCTTGATGCTGGGTAATATTTGCATTTCATCTGAGTCTGAAAACTCAGGCTTTTGTTGTTATGTAGGTGGAATAGCTCTATTTCTTCTTCATTGTCTCATGAGCTTTATGAAAGCTCTGTTTTGTCTGACAGTTATTTTCCTGTTTACTGGCCCAGTATTTAACACATAGTGCATAATAAATATTTATGCAATAGAGATCACTAGAGCTAATCATGTCTAATTGTTTTCTTCCTGCATACATAGAAAACCTATCCAGTACCTCATGCAATTAAGCTGGGACCTTGCCATTAATTTTAACAGTGGATTATGAGAGGAAGTAACACCTATAACTTCAGGGTAAAGGCAGTTAAGATCAGATGCAAATTATCCACATTATTTTTCAATTTTTTAAGAAAATACTAAAAGTTTATGTTAAGATGATTGCATGGAAAGATGGCAGAGATCCTGTTATTTCTGGATTCTTGACTAATGTGTAGAACGCAATGCTCCTCCTATCCATGTTGGATATACAGCATGAGTCAGAAAGACCAACTGGTTTAGTGAAGGTTCTGATCTTGTTGAGGTTAAATTGTGACTGAGGTATAATATAGCCTATGCTGCCTAATACATGAGTGAGCATTAGGCAGGCAAGACTATCTATAAAAACCTTCAGAGCACACTTGCCTTCTTCTCTTCCCTTGATTCTTCTTTTCTTTCTCTTCCTTCTCTGAGAATTAGTAAATGAGGTATGAGAGAGAGAAAGCATGGTGTCAAGTGGCACTGCAGGAACAACTGACCTGGACCTGACTTAAATTGAAGTGACTATGAATTAAACTGATGTCATAATTTATTGAGCAGAGTATCTTATATGCCAGGCCCTCTGTTAGAAATTTGAGATTCAATCATGAAGAATGCCTGTTTCCTACTCTCTAAGTGCTCGTATATTTAACTAAGAGTATTAGAAAAATGACTAGGATATAAGAAAGAGATAAGGGAGAAAGGAGCATTAGTTATGATTTGTGGAATGGGATTGGAAAATGACTTCACAGATTGGGTGACATTCAAACTAGATCTTTGAGAAGATGAAGAATTTCACCAAATGCAGGAGAGAGGGCCCATTGTGGACAATTTCCCATGTCATAAGTATTCATGGTGTGTTTGGACAGATAATTTAGTATTTGTGAATTGGTAGCTGGCATGAGAATTGGAAAGAGAGCATAGGAGGACAGCTTCCCATTTCCCATTCCCCACCTTCAATTCTTGCTGTCATGTTTTCTTTTAGCTTGAGACAAAACCACAGTGCTTTCAAATGGTTTCTATAATATATCTCAGTAGCTTTTTGCATGAAAGCTATTGAGATATATTAGCATGAAAATTATAAGCAGGATAACCACATTTATCAAATAACAAAGGGAAGGAGAATTTAGAGATAACCAACAAATTCTACCACCTATTTTATACCCAGTGGTTCTCTTTATTTATAACTTTTAGTTCTATGGACTCTGCCCCTCTCCGCTCTCAGCTGTGCTCACTATACATCTAGCTAACCTCTGTCATCTTTGCATTTTTAAGCTCTCTTCTCTACTAACACTTTAGTTCTTTTGCTGCTGATGTTTTTCTTTCATTGTAGTTCTTTATTATAAAGGTCAGACTTTCCAGGTTAACTACTCAGTGGCAGTTCCTCACATTTCTATACAATTTCATCGTCAAGTACTAAAGGGAAATCTGGATCATCTGGCCTTGAGGAAAAGTTAAATCAGAGTAGGAGCTGTTCACTTATAAGTAAAAAATACATTGTATGCTCCTGGTCTGTCTCCTTACAGGATATTCAACCACATTTTCTTTTGTGCTTCTCAAAAAAATTTGGTACTAATAAAATTATCTCAGCTGGGTGCAGTGGCTCAGGTCTCTAATCCCAGCACTTTGGGAGGCTGAGGCGGGCAGATCAAGAGGTCAAGAGATCAAGACCATTCTGGACAACATGGTGAAACCCCATTTCTAATGAAAATACAAAAATTAGCCAGGCGTGGTGGTGCACACCTGTAGTACCAGCTACTCAGGAGGCTGAGGGAGGAGAATTGCTTGAACCCAGGAGGTGGAGGTTATAGTGAGCTGAAATCGTGCCACTGTACTACAGCCTGGTGACAGAGTGAGATTGTGTCTCAAAAAAAACAAAACAACAAAAAAAAATTATCTCAACAATTTGGTGAATAAATTCCCCCAAGAATTCTGATGTATTAAGTTTGTGTGAAGTCTAAGGATTTGCATTTTATTTTATTTTTTGATGAAGGTGATTAATTTTTATTTTCAACATTTAATGCAATCTTGAAAAATGACAATACACCCTGCCATTTTCTCTTACTCATCTTTTTTCTCAAGCAAAATATTAGATTTCTCTCAGATTTCTTTATTTTCTCCAAACTTTTAAAATTAAATATCTTTAAATGACAAATAATTGAGTATATTTCTGTGATATAATGTAATTTATTGATATACATTTACAATGTGGAATGACTAAATTAGGCTAATAAATTCATCGCCTCATATACTTGCCATTTTTGTGGTGAAACATTTAAAATCTACTTTTTGCAATTATGAAATATACAACGCATTATTATTTACTATAGTCATCATTCTCTACAATAGATTACTAAATCTAATTTCTTCTGTCTAGATGAAACGTTGTACTCCTGATCAACCTTTCCTCTTTCTTCATCCACCCTTCTTCCCCAGCCAGTTGTAATCATCATTCTACTCTCCTCTTCTATATGTTCAACTTTTTTAGTTTCCACATATAAGTGAGGTCATGCTACATTTGTCTTTCTGTGCCTGGCTTATTTTACTTAGTACCGTGTCCTCCAGATTCATCCATGCTGTTGCAAATAATAGGATTCCCACCCCTTCTTTTTAAAACTGGTTGAATAGTATTCCCTTTTGTATGTGTATCACATTTTCTTTATCCATTCATCTCATGATAGACACCTAGGTTGCTTCCATATCTTAGCTACTGTGAATAATACTGCAATGAACATGGGAGTGTAGATATTTCTTTGCTATACTGATGTCAGTTATTTTGGAGACACACATATATATATGTAAATATTCAGAAGTCATTTTACTAGATCATATGGTAATTCTAATTTTAGTTTTATGAGGAACCCCCATACTATTTCCAAATGGTTGTATTTGTATTTACATTCCCACAAACAATACACAAGGGTTTTCTTTTCTCCATACCCTTGCCAGTGATATCTCATTGTGGTTTTAATTTGCATTTCCCTAATGATCAGTGATGATGGGAGATGTTTTCATATATCTGTTGGCATTTATATATCTTTTTTTGAGAAGTATGTATTTATGGGTTTTTTTGCCCATTTTTGATTGAATTGTTTGTTTTCTTGTTACTGAGTTGTCTTAGTTTTTTATATATTTTGGATATTAGTCTCTTATTACATTACAGTTTGCAAATATTTTCTCTTAATCTACGGGATTTTTTTTTACTATATTAATTGTTTTCTTTTGCTGTGCAGAGTTTTTTAGTTTGATGTGATACAATACAATTTGTTTATTTTTGCTATTAATTACTCTGATTTTGGGGTAATATCTAAGAAATATTTGCCTAGACCAATGTCATGGAGAATTTCTCTTATGTTTTCTTTTGGTAGTTTCACAGTTTCAGGTCCCACTTAATCATAGTAAAATGATGTTTTAATGTGCTGTTGAATTCAGTTTGTTAGCATTTTGAATTTATGTTCATCAGTAATATTGGCCTATAAATCTTTTTTTCTTATAGTGTTCTTTTTCTCTCTTTCCTCATCTAGATACTCACATATAGGCTGTCCTCTAGATTCCTCATGCCTTCTTTGCTCTTTTCAACCATTTTTTCTTTTCTTCCTCTCATTGGCTAATTTTGAATGACCTGTCTTCGAGTTCACTAATCATTTCTTCTGCATAATTGAGTGTGCTGTTAAAACTCTCTTGAAAATTTTAGTTCTCTTATTGTACTCTTAAGCTTTAGGATTTTCATTTGATTATTTTTTAAGGTTTTTAATTCTCCATGAAACTCCCCATTGTGTTTATGCATTGTTTTTCTATTTCCATTTAGTTTCTGTCTGTAATTTCTTACATCTTACTGAGCTACATTAAGATGATTATTTTGAATTCTTTTTCAGGCAGTTTGTCTATCTCCATTTCTTTGTGGTTGGTTATTGGAACTTTATGAGTTTCCCTTGGTGTTGTTATGTTTGCCTCATTCTTTGTTATCTGTGTAGTCTTGCACTGGTGTCTGTGCATTTGAAGGTGAAAACCCCTCTTTCAGTCTTATACACTGGTTTTGACAAGTTAAAATGTTTTCCTGTTAGGTCTCTGGGCTGATGGGATTGCCTCTGAGATCACAGTTGAATGGAGGTAGATCAGTGTCACTTGCCTGATAGTAGGTTCATAGTGGAGACCACAGTTTGTGGGCCTATTTCCAGTGGCTCTAGTGGCTGTGGGTTCTTTCTGGTTCCTAGGCGAACTGGATTGTGCCCAGGAACTCAGTCTGTGGGGCTGGTGCTGAGATGAAGGACTGCCTCTGAGTTCACAGTCAGCAAGCCTGTCATCAGGTACATTTATGTATTATGTGCTGATGAGTGTGGCTTCCTCTAGGTCTCTAGGAGGACTCCTGTTGGATCACTCTATGGGTCTTTGGGATAATTGTATTGGTCAAGTCTGTGGTAGAGATGGGCTGTAACTGAGACACCTAGTTGTTTCAAGTCTATGGTCAAGACACATCTTCAAGCCTGTCCCTGGGGTCCTGGATAGGCATGTCTTCTGGTGGATTTCCTTTTTTTTCTTTCTTTTCCTTTTTTATCTTCATCAGCTTTATTAATATCAAGAGCAGAAGAGCAGCTTAAATGTTTTGGTTTGATATGTCTTTTCTAAACACAAAATGAATGTGAAAACATCCTGGTTGGGGGCCAAATGACACAAGCCAAAAACACAAGCCAAAGAAGGAAGATGAGGAAATCTCCCCATCAAAGTGAATCAGAAGGCATCTGCTTTTTCCCTCCCACTGCTGTGGCTTTGAGGAAGTCGTTCTTTTGCAATTAATCATCATTTCTCTTTCCCCTTCTCCCATCCCAAAGAGCAAAATCAGAAACATAAATTAACTCTCAACTTAGAAATTAGGAAAAACACTGTAGAAGCTATTTTTAAAATATTTAAAAAATATCTCCTCAGAGGAGGCTTCCAAAGGGAGAAACTCACTTAGAACATAGGTAATGGGACCATTTCCTTTTGAGACTTTTTGTTTATTCATTTTACTTCTGACAAAGTTAAGGTTTCTATGTGTGATCTTATTTTTTAAAATTTTATTTATTTATTTTCTAAGTCTGATTTTATTTTAATCTTAAGTTCCAGGGTACATGTGCAGGATGTGCAGGTTTGTTATATAGGTAAATGTGTGCCATTGTGGTTTGCTGGCCTATTAGCCCATCAACTAGGTATTAAGCCCCACATGCATTAGCTCTTTTCCCTAATCCTCCCCACAACCACCTTTCCTTTTTATGGCTGCATACTATTCCATGGTGTATATGTACCATATCTTCTTTAAACAGTCTATCATTGATGGGCATTTGGGTTGATTCTATGTCTTTGCTATTGTGAATAGTACTGCAATGAACATAAGCGTGCATTTATCTTTATAATGGAATTATTTATATTCCTTATATACCCAGTGATAAGGTTTGGCTCTGTGTCCCCACCCAAATCTCCTCTTGAATTCTTCTCCCATAATTCCCACATGCTGAGGGAGGAACCCTGTGGGCGATCATTTGAATCATGAAGGCAGTTTCCCCCATACTGTTCTCATGGTAGTGAATAAGTCTTATGAGATAGAATGGTTTTATCAGGGGTTTCTGCTTTTGCATCTTCCTCATTTTCTCTTGCTGCTGCCATGTAACAAGTGACTTGCACCTCCTACCGTGATTCTGAGGCCTCTGCAGCCATGTGGAAATGTAAGTCCAATTAAACCTCTTTTTCTTCCCAGTCTCAGATATGACTTTATTGGTAGTGTGAAATGGACTAATACACCCAGTAATGGAATTGCTAGGTCAAATGGTATTTCCCATTCTAAATCTTTGAGAAATCATCACACTGTCTTCCACAATTGTTGAACTAATTTACATTTTCACCAACAGTATAAAAGCATTCCTGTTTCTCTGCAACCTTGTCAGCATTCGTTATTTCTTGACTTTTTAACAATAACCATTCTGACTGGAGTGAGATGGTACTTCATTGTGGTTTTAACTTGCATTTCTCTAATGATTAGTGATGTTGAGTGTTTTGTCATGTTTAATGGCCACATGTATGAGTTTTTTTGAGAAGCATCTATTTGTATAATTTGCCCACTTTTTAATGGGGTTGTTTTATTCTTATAAACTTGCTTAAGTTCCTTGTAGATTCTGGATATTAGACCTTTGTCAGATTGATAGATTGCAAAAATTTTCTCCCATTCTGTAGGTTGTCTGTTCACTCTGATGCTAGTTTCTTTTGCTCTGCAGAAGTTCTTTAGTTTAATTAGATCTCATTTGTCAATTTTTGCTTTAGTTGCAATTGTTTTTTATGATTTCATCATAAAATCTTTGCACATGCCTATGTCCTGAATGGTATTGCCTAGATTTTCTTCTAGAGTTTTTATAGTTTGGGTTTTACATTTAAGTCTTTAATTCATCTTGAGTTAATTTTTGTATAAGGTGTAAGAAAGGGGACCGGTTTTAATTTTCTGCATATGGCTAGCCAGTTCTCCCATTACCGTTTGTTAAATAGGGAATAAATCCCTCATTGCTTATTTTTGTCAGGTTTGTTGAAGATCAGATGGTTGTAGATGTGTGGTTTTATTTCTGAGTTCCCTATTTTGTTACGTTGGTCTACGAGCCTGTTTTTGTACCACACCGTGCTGTTTTGGTTGCTGTAGCCTTGTAGTATAGTTTGAAGTCTGGTAGAATGATACCTCCAGCTTTTTTCTTTTTGCTTAGGATTGTCTTGGCTATATGAGCTCATTTTTGGTTCCATATGAATTTTAAAATCGTTTATTTTATAATTCTGTGAAGAATGTCAGTGATAGTTTAATGAGAATATCATTGACTCTATAAATTGCTTTGGGCATTATGGGCATTTTCACAATATTGATTCTTCATATCCATGAGCATGGAATGTTTTTCCATTTGTGTCTTCTCTGATTTCTTTGAGCAGTGGTTTGTAGATCTATTCAAAGAGGTCTTTCACTTATGTTGTTAGCTGTATTCCTAGGTATTTTATTCTCTTTGTGGCCATTGTGAATGGGAGCTCATTCATGAATTGGTTCTCTGCTTGTCTGTTGTTCATGTATAGGAATGTTTGTGATTTCTGCAAGTTGATTTTGTATCCTGAGACTTTGCTGAAATTGCTTATCCGCTTAAAAAGTTTTTGGGCTGAGTCAGTGGGGTTGTCTACACACAGGATCATGTCATCTGCAAATAAAGACAATTTGACTACCTCTCTTCATATTCACATACTCTTTGTTTCTTTCTCTTGCCTGATTGCCCTGGCCAGAACTTTCTTTTTTATTTTTTTATTATACTTTAAGTTCTAGGGTACATGTGCACAATGTGCAGGTTTGTTACATATGTATACATGTGCCATGTTGGTGTGTTGCACCCATTAACTCGTCATTTACATTAGGTATATCCTCCTAATGCTATCCCTCCCCCCTGCCCCAACCCCATGACAGGCCCCAGTGTATGGTGTTCCTCACCGTGTGTCCAAGTGTTCTCATTGTTCAATTCCCACCTATGGGTGAGAACATGCAATATTTGGTTTTCTGTCCTTGTGATAGTGTGCTCAGGATGATGGTTTCCAGCTTCATCCATGTCCCTACAAAGGACATTAACTCATCCTTTTTTATGGCTGCATAGTATTTCATGGTGTATATATACCACATTTTCTTAATCCAGTCTATCATTGATGGACATTTGGGTTAGTTCCAAGTCTTTGCTATTGTGAATAGTGGTGCAATAAACATACGTGTGCATGTGTCTTTCTAGCAGCATGATTTATACTAACTATGTTGAATAAGGGTGGCAAGAGAGGGCATGCTTGTCTTGTGCCAGTTTTCAAAGGGAATGCTTCCAGCTTTTGCCCATTCAGTATGATATTGGCTATGGGTTTTTCATAAATGGCTCTTATTATATTGAGGCATGTTCCTTCATTATCTAGTTTATTGAGTTTTTAACATAAAGGGATATTGAATTTTATCAAAGGCCTTTTCTCTATTGAAATAATAATGTGGTTTTTGTCTTTAGTTCTGTTTATGTAATACATTACGTGTATTAATTTGAATATGTTGAACCAGCTTTACATCCCAAAGATGAAGCTGACTTGATTGTGGTGGTTAAACTTTTCGATGCACTGCTGGATTCATTTTGTATTTTATTGAGGATTTTTTGCATTGATGTTCATCAGAGATATTGAACTGAAGTTTTCTTTTTTTGTTCTGTCTATGCCAGGTTTTGGTATCAGGATGATGCTGGCCTCATAAAATGAGTTAGGGAGGAGTTCCTCCTTTTCAATTGTTTGGAGTAGTTACAGAAGAAATTTTTTTTGTGCTTCTGGTAGAATTCAGTTGTAAATCCATCTAGACCTGGGCTTTTTTTGGTTGGTAGGCTATTAATTACTGCCTTAATTTCAGAATTTGTTACTGGTCTATTCAGGGATTTGACTTCTTCCTCGTTCAGCCTTGGGAAGGTGTATGTGTTCAGGAATTTATCCATTTCTTCTTGATTTTCCAGTTTATTTGCATAGAGGTGTTTATAGTATTCTCTGGTGGTTGTTCATATTTCTGTGGGGTTGGTGGTGGTATCCCCCTTATCATTTCTGATTGTTTTTATTTGAATCTTCTCTCTTTTCTTCTTTATTAGTCTAGCTAGTAGTCTATTTTATTGATTTTTTTAAAAAAATCAACACCTGGATTTGCTGATTTTTTTGAAGGGTTTTTTGTGTCTCTGTCTCCTTGAGTTCCACTCTGAGCTTGGTTATTTCTCTTTCTTCTGCTAGCTCTGGGGTTTGTTTGCTCTTGGTTCTTTAGTTCTTTTAATTGTGATATTAGGGTGTTGATTTGATATCTTTCTAGCTTTTTGATGTGGGCATTTAGTGATATAAATTTCTCTTTTAGTACTGCTCTAGCTGTGTCCCAGAGATTCTGATACATTGGTCTCTTTGTTCTCATTGGTTTCAAAAAACTTCTTTATTTCTGCCTTAATTTTGTTATTTACCCAGAAGTCGTTCAGGAGCAGGTTGTTCAATTTCCATGTAGTATTGCAGTTTTGAGTGGGTTTCTTAATCTTGTATTGATTGTGCTGTGGTCTGAGAGACTTTTATTATTTGTTATTTTGCATTTGCTGGGGTGGGCTTTACTTTCAATTATGTGATTAATTTTAGACTAAGTGCCATGTAGTGCTGAGAAAAATGTATATTCTGTTGTTTTGGGGTAGAGAGTTCTGTAGGTATCTATCAGGTCCACTTGATCTAGAGCTGAGTTCAAATCCTGAATACCTTTGTTAATTTTCTCTCTTGATGATCTGTCCAATACTGACAGTGGGGCATTAATGTCTCCCGCTATTATTGAACGTGGGTCTGTGTATCTTTGTAGGTCTTTAAGAACTTGTTTTCTGAATCTGAGTGCTCCTGTATTGAGTACATATATATTTAGGATAGTTAGCTCTTCCTGTTCAATTGAACTCTTTACCATTATATAATGTGCTTCTTTGCCTCTTTTGACCTTTGTTGGTTTAAAGTCCATTTTGCCAGAAACTAAGATTGCAACCACTGCTTTTTTCTACTTTTCATTTACTTGTAAAATTTACTCCATTCCTGTATTTTGAGCCCATGTGTGTCTTTGAACATGAGATGTGTCTCTTGAATACAGCACATGGTGGGTCTTCTCTTTTTATCCAGCTTGCCATTCTGTGTCTTTGAATTGTGGCAATTAGCCCATTTATATTTAAGGTTAATATTGTTATTTGTGAATTTGATCCTGTCATGATGATGCTGGCTGGTTAATTTTGCAGACTTGTTAATGTAGTTTCTTCATAGTGTCATTGGTCTGTGTACTTCAATGTGCTTTTGTAGTGGATGGATATGGTTTTTCCTTTCCGTGTTTAGTGCTACCTTCGGGAGCTCTTGCAAGGCAGGCCTGAAGGTGACAAAATTCCTCAGCATTTGCTTGTCTTCTCCTTCACTTATAAAGTTTAGTTTGGCCAGTTATGAAATTCTGGAAATTCTTTTCTTTAAGAATGTTGAATATTGGCCCCAAATCTCTTCTTGCTTGTAGGGCTTCTGCTGAGAGTTTCATTATTAGTCTGATGGGCTTCCCTTTGTAGGTGACCCGGACTTTCTCTCTGACTGCCCTTAGCATTTTTTCTTTCATTTCAACCTTGGAGAATCTGACGATTTTTTGTCTTGGGGTAGATCTTCTCATGGAGTATCCTACTGGGGTTCTCTGGATTTCCTGAATTTGAATGTTGGCCTGTCTTGCTAGGTTGAGGAAGTTCTCCTGGATCATATTTCGAAGTGTGTTTTCCAACTTGAGTCCATTCTCCTCATGTCTTTCAGGTACTCCAATCCATTGTAGATTTGGTCTCTTTACATAGTCCCATAGTTCTCAGAGGTTTTCTTCTTTCTTTTTCATTCCTTTTTTTCTCTAATCTCTTCTGCCTGCCTTATTTCAGTAAGACAGTCTTCAAGCCCTAATATTCTTCCTTCTGCTTGGTTGATTCAGCTATTAATACTTGTGTTTACATCGTGAAATTCTCATGCTGTTTTTCAGATCCGTCAGGTCATTTATGTTCCCCTCTAAACTGGTTATTCTAGTTAACAGCTCCTGTAATCGTTTATCATTGTTCTTAGCTTCTTGGCTTTGGGTTAAAATATAATCCTTTAGCTTAGAAAAGTTTGTTATTACCCAATTTCTGAAGCCTGTTTCTGTCAATTCATCCATCTCAGCTTCAGCCCCATACTGTGCCCTTGGTGGAGAAGTGTTGCAATCATTTGGAGGAGAAGAGGCATCTGGCTTTTGGAATTCTCAGTGTTTTTGCTTTGGTTTTTCCTCATCATCATAGATTTTATCTACCTTTTATTTTGAGGCTGTTGACCTTCGGATGGGGTTTCTGTGGGGTCATTTTTGTTAATGTTGTTGCTTTCTGTTTGTTTGGTTTCTAACAGTCGGTCCCCTCCACTGCAGGTGTGCTGCAATTTGCTGGGGGTCCATTCCAGACCCTTTTCACATGGGTATCACCAATGGAGGCTGCAGAACAGCAAGGATTGCTGCCTACTCTTTCCTCTGGAAGCGTTGTCGCAGAGTGACACCAACCTGATGCCAGCCGGAACTCTCCTGTATGAGATGTCTTGCAAACCCTGCCGGAAAGTTTCTGCTACCATTTAGTGTTTCCTAGCAGCTTGATTTTAGCACCAATGAAACCCAGAAAATTACAAGTCACCTAATGAGGACTAGTCAAATGAGAGAGACAGAACTGATAGGACTCTCAAACCAGGCTCCTGATATCATACACCTGATGAACATTTGAATACATCAATGACAAAAGCATTTTAAAATATTCAAGTACAGCCCAAATTAACTTTATGGAACTTAACACCATCTTCAAGTTCAAAATTTGATTGTATCAATAGAAAGAGAGGTGTTCACTGTTGATTACTGAATTAGTAGCACAGAAGAAGAAGTGGAGGAAATATCACAGTGCAAAATATACAGCGATGAAAAACATAAGGGAATAGTTGAGTAACATTAAGGAAAATAGGAGTTCCAGAAAGAGAAAAATGAAAGATTGGGTTAAGACACTAATTAAATAATAGAGAAAAACTTCCCTATGTGCTAAAGAAAGACCAGTTAAAAGGACTTCACAAGTTCTAGTCAGGATTTATAAGAAAATGACTCACACCTTAGTAAGGTAAAACTTCCAAATTTCAGGCATGAAGATAAAATATTAGAAGCTTCTGTTTGGAAAGAACAAGTACATTATGAAGGCAGGTGGATCAGACTGGAATCAGGCTGCTCATCTCCCACTTTGGGCCACAATAGAATGAAAGTCAACAGCAGAATCGCATCACAGTAAAATAACACCCACAAGATCTCAATCCTGACTGCATGTTAGAATCAGCTGAGGAGCTTTAGAAATACTGCTGCTGGGCTCCACCCCAGATGAATTAAATCAGAATCTCTGGGGGTAGGGCTAAGAATTGGCATTTTTTTAACTCCCCAGGTGTTTCTAATAAGCAACTAACATTGCAATTAACATTGCGATCTTATCCATAAACTACTGGGAGGAAAAATCCTACGTCCAGCCAAGCTGACATCCATCTGCCAAGGTGAAGTAAAGATTATTTATAGATATACATATTTTAGAAAATGTATTAGTATTTATCTAATCTGAGAAAATAGAAAAGAGAGCAGATAAATTAGAATAGTCAAGATGGAAAAAGACAAAGAGCAAACAGAAGAAACAATGGTGAGCAAAGGCCTATGTCTGATGACATCTAAATAGACATAATAGAAATGGTTATTGAAGCCTAGGAGTTTACCGTAAGCCACCAAAATAAAGGTTCTTAAAACAGAAGAGACAAATTTTGTGGGAAGATTCAAATAATAGTTTAGAATTGAAAGGGTCAAGTTACTTCAGTAAAATTTAAAAGTTGGGTTAGGCTCATGATGAGAAAGTGGAAGTAAAAGGATTCCCTAGAGGTAGAAGTGGGGGTACAGTTACATTATTCTAAAGTTCTCATCTTGTGGGTGGGACATCAGTGGGGAATAGTGCATTTTGGTGGAGAAAATACTTGGTATCATAGTTGCATATACATTATAGAGTGTTTTTGTTGCTGTTTTTAAGACAGGGTCTCATTCTGTCACTCAGGCTGGAGTGCAATGGTGTAATGGCTCACTGCAGCCTCTAACGCCTGGTTCAAGCAATCCTCCCACCTCAGCCTCACAAATAACTGAGACTACAGGCATGCACCATCATACCTGCTTAATTTTTTTTTAAATGCTTCTTGTAGAGACAGGATATTGCTATGTTGTCCAGACTGTTCTCAAATTCCTGGGCTCAAACGATCCTCTTGCTTTGGTCTCCTAAAATCTTGGGATTGCAAGTATGATCCACAGCACCCAGCAGGGTCTAATTTTTATTTTCAATAAGCATTAGCATCAACAACGAAAAAGTAATCATAAAATGCATGGAAAATAATATATGTCTTCCAGTATAGAAATAAAAAGCAATTTGGCCAAAAGGACAAATTGAGTAAAAGGGGATTTGCAGTCCCTCAATTTGCCTTCCTACTTTTTAATGTCAATGAGAAGAGTCAAACTCTGTAAAATGTTTGAAGAGATTTATTCTGAACCAGATTTGAGGAGCATGACTTATGATACAAGCCCAGGAGGTCTTGAAAACATTTTCCCCAGGTAGTTGGGCTATGGCTTGGTTTTACACGTGTTAGGGAGACATAAAACCTTAGTCAATACATGTAAAGTATAAACATTTCATACAGAAAGGTGGGAGAAGTCAAAGCATGGGGCTTTCAGGTCATTGGTGGATTCAAAGTTTTTCTGATTAGCAATTGGTTGAAAAGTTAAATTATTATCTAACGACCTGGAATCAATAGAAAGGAGTGTCTGGGTTAAGATAAGGAGTTATGGATACCAAGGTTTTTGTCATGCAGACAAAGCCTTCAGATAGCAGACTTCAGAGATAATAGATTGTAAATGTTTCTTATCACACCTAAAAATGTACCAGACTCAGTTAATTCTCTCCTGGATCAAGAAAGAGACCTGGAAAGGAAAAGAGAT
Organism: Rhinopithecus bieti; assembly: GCF_001698545.2. Classification (NCBI taxonomy): domain Eukaryota; kingdom Metazoa; phylum Chordata; class Mammalia; order Primates; family Cercopithecidae; genus Rhinopithecus; species Rhinopithecus bieti. The sequence continues at coordinate 143,537 of NW_016805188.1, read as the reverse complement.
TTTCTACACAATGTAGATTTTCCCCTCAAGAGACAGTTTTCCAGGCCATTTCAAAATATGTCAAAAAATATATGAACAGGTACAGTGGCTCATGCCTGTAAATCCCAGCACAGTGGGAGACCGAGGTAGGCGGATCACTTGAGGTCAGGAGTTTGAGACTAGCCTGGTCAATAGAGTGAAACCTTGTCTTTACTAAAAATACAAAAATTAGCTGGGTGTGGTGGCAGATACCTATAATTCCAGCTACTTGGGAGGCTGAGGCAGGAGAATCGCTTGAAACTGGGAGGCAGAAGTTGCAGTGAGCTGAGATTGCACCACTGCACTCCAGCCTGGGAAACAGAGTGAGACTCTATCTAAAAAAAAATAAAATAAAATAAAAACCCACATATATATATATATTTCACATATATATATGTAAAATACTTTGATTTATTTCAGGGCCTGCTGTCATGTTGGTATCTTGTTGCTACAAAGAGTCTGTTTTGTCAGTCTTAAGGTCTCTGTTTTAATATTAATGCTGGTCAGCTGTGCCTGAGTTCCAACGGGAGGAGGGTATAGTGAGACATGTCCAACCCCTGCCTTCCCATTATAGCCTGAACTACTTTTTCAGGTCAACTTTGGAATGTCCTTGCCTGAGAGAAGCTGCCCATACAGTTGGTAAGAGGGCTTACCATTTTATTTTTGGTTTACGTTAGTATAGACACTGCCTCTAAAGGTTGACTTTCTACTTGTGCAGTAAGACAAATCTCTAGCTAAATTTAATGATGCATCTCCATAAATTTTCTTCTCCCTCCCATACTATCACTATTTCACTGTCTGCTGTATCATTCCCTTCAGCATCCAGACACGCTGTTATTTCTCCCATATTAAAAACATCTTCATTCCACTTCCCCTGTGAGTTACAGCCCTGTTTATGTATACTCTCTGTTTCAGATTTGTTCCCTCCTAAATTCTTTAACTTAAACAGGTTCTCTGTGCTCCACCACTCTACTAGAATCTTTGGCTAAATTTCCATATTGCTAAATTCAGCATTCAATTCACTGTCTACATCTTAAATCTTTCAGCAACACTTAACATAAGGAATTATCCTCTTCATTACCCTCTTAACAGAAGCAATTACCTTCTTCAAGACACCCTTCCTTCTTCACTTGTCTTCCAGGGCACCACGCAACTTTGGTTTGCCTCCTCTCTCAATGGGAGTTCCTTAATAGTCCATTTGCTGGTTCTTTGTCTTTGGCCGACCACTTATCCTGAAGTGTTCCCAAGTTCATCCCCCTCTTCTCTACCTATACTCATTCTTTTGATGATCTCATTCCTTCTAATCACTACTGATTCCCAAATTTATGTCTCTGGCCAAATCTGTAATCCAAAGCCAAATGCCAACTTAACATCCGTATTGGTTGTGTAATAGACATCACAAATCAACATGTCCAAAATGAAACTGGTAATATTTCTGTCTCTATGTGCAGCTTTCTCCATCTGCTTTTTGTCAGCTCATCCTTTCTGTTGTTTTTCCAAGTAAGTCTTCTGACCTTATCTCTTTTACTCATCCCCTTGCTCATTTTTCTCAGTGATACCAGCACTGTGTAATTTTTCAATTTTGTTATTCATGTCATCTTGGGTCTTTTGCTAAGCTATTTTCTCCTCCAGGACCACCCTTCTCCTAGATATCTATCTCCATTACCAGTTTTGAGACTTTGCTCAAATACCTCATTTATAATTAGGCCTATACTGAATGCCTTATTTAAAAATATATCCTGCCCTTTTCATCACAGAATTTTTCACCATCCTTATCCTATACTATATTTTCATGACATTTTATTACTATGGAACGTATCAGCATATAACATATCATATGATTTACAATTTTATTATTTTACTATTTGCCTCCTTTCATTAGAATTTGCATTCCTCAAGGCCGTGGATCTTTATTTGGTTTCACTACAGTATTTGTTCCAGGAACCTAGAACACTACCTGGTACCAAATAGTGCTTAATAAATATTTACTTACAAATCAATGGGGTATATTTGTAGGTAAGTAGCATGCAAAAGAATGATTCATGGGATATAACCAGAACCTAATTTTATATTAATCTTTTAATATCTTTTTAAAATCAATTAATTCTGGGAAATCATTATCATATCGCTGCAGGAAAACTTATACATTCTCCATAAGGTCACTTTAAGGCAAACATAGTCTCAAATGTATTAGCAGGCATGAGCTGTAGGACAGAGCCTGCATCTGTAGCTGGCTGCTTCTTGCTTGCCTCATTTTATTTCTCGTTAGCTATCTGCTTCTACTAACCTATCCGAGTAGCTCCATGGGAATGAGGAAAAGAATGGCAGAAGAAAGTTCATACCTAACAGATACTGTCATAGGGTAGCTTTGTGCTCTCTGGGCCTGGTAGATGTATAAATCTGGCTCTTTCTCTCTAGAGCACTTCGATGGGCTTTGCAGGAGCTTCTCTGCAGTCTCCTTAGACAACATCTTACTTTTCAAGGGAGAGGCATTCTATTCTACTATCTGGCCTTTACTACCATTCACAAGTTTTATATTGGTTACAGGATACTGTTGGAAAGCCACTGTCTTTTCAAGAACTTACTGACAGAAGCCAAAACAACAAGTCTACCCTCTCTTCTGTAGGTTTCACATGCACCTTGTGCTCTGTTTACCATTGGAAGGGACCACAGTGGCTTCCCAGAAGCTGCACTCTTTGCTGCCCCAGGCTACTTTTAGTTGCCTTCAGCGTGAGTCACACACAAGTCCCCTTCATTGCTCAACTTCAGAGAACACATATGATGCTCGCCACGTGGTGCTATTTTAGTCATAACGTGGAGTTATGAGATGGTCTTCTGTCACCTCATGCCATTCTTTTGTGAAAGGAATTTCATTGTAAACCATCTCCCAATTTCCACACACTTTACTTTTTATAGATTACTTGTTGATTTTTAGGGCCATATTTGAAATTTCCTCAAGATAGCTATCCTTCATCTTGAAGTTTTATATCTATTGTATTTTGGTATCCCAGAGAAAACTTTCAGTTTACCATCTTTTTTATATTCATCTGTGTATGTGTGTGTGTGTATACATATATATGTATATATAGCGTTTCAATAATATATATTTATACTGCTGGTGAAATTTGTAGGTGAGCTTGGTTTGTTGTTTACATAAGTTACCATGAGTGAGATGAGAATTGGGGGATGATGCAGGCAGAGGAATGAGAAAAATGAAAGCTAGAGGGGAATATAAGAAAAAATCAAAATATGGTCCTAAAATGCCCTAGCACCTTATACCAGTGTCTTTATAAACTCTGTGTATATGTGTGTTTGTTTACATATTAATTATAATATTTCTATGTATTTAGAGAAAGATGTCTTAAGTCAAAAATAGATTCAGAGTACTGTTTGTAATGTGATTCTATTTAGTTAAATCAAAATAAATCTAGAAGTGTATACGGTTTTATGTATGCATGTGTTGATAAGGAACAACTTGTGGGAAGAGTCATATAAGATTGATAAATATTAACATTGATGGCCTCAGGAAAGTAGAATAGGAGGTATGGAATCAGAGGAATAGAAGGTACAATATCGTTCTAATTTTTCACTTGCTACAAATAGCATGTCCTATAACTTTGTAAATTTTTACAAATTAGTGCAGCATTGCCCTTCTAACATTCTGGGAAGGCAGATGAGGAAATCAACTGTAAAATGTTACCCCATCTTCTCATCCAGGTAGGTAGAAAAACACCTGCTGAATACGAAGGTGAATATAGTGAATTTTGGGATGTGAGGAGAATGGGAAAAGTTGGAAATAACAGCAATGGGATTTCCAATATGGAGTATACTAGAATTAGCAAATTGATTTTAGAAGCCAAAAGACTAAGGTGAAAATGAATAGAATGAACCTTTACAAAATTATCAGTTTAAAGTCTTTTGTTTATCAGTGACAAATAACTTTGGACTAATAATTTTGAACACAATACAAACCAAAACAAATTGTAGATTATTTCCAGGTTGGGTTTGGCATGTTAGGCAGGTAAAGAAGTTAAGAGATCATAGGCTGTTGATGAAAGTATGGGTGACTTAGTTGATTGTTAGGGGACAGGTGGAGTAGATACAGGAAAAGTATAAATGAAAATGATAAGCTAGGAAAATAGAAAAAAATCAAGGAGCTGGAATACTCAAAGGTGATGGGGAACATGTTTAATGAGAATGAGAGAATAAAATGGATAGAAACAGGGTTACCTCATATACAAGTGTGCCTGAAATAATCCCAGTAAAATTAATAGTGAGGTCTCACTTTACTCTCAGAAGTGTCCTTTTTTGAATGATAATTTAAATGAGTTCATCAGGGGTGGGAACGGAAAGAAAGACTATTGAGTATAGTCAGTAACATAGGAGCCAGGAGAGATCTCATCTTCTTAGGAAGAAGAAAGTGAGGGATCTCAGCTCACAATGTCTACTTTGGAGCAAAGCAATTAACTACATAAACCGTGATTTACACTAACTTTTGTGCAATGAAGACTCACAGATGAGGTAAGTATATGGTTATTTAAGACCATATTTCTCAAACTCTGAGACTACCTTCAAAGTTCGATTGAAAGTTTTGGGAATTTTCTTAGGCATTTATTAAACAGAGCAATGAGTCCCTTCATAGATTTCTGAACCATCTGGGAAGGGGATTTGCACTCTGACTCCTGTCAACAAACATCTCTTTACCCTGTTGTCCTTTGCTTATGTATCTTTCAAAACACTGCCTTTGCCTCTGCCCTCCAATTGTGCCTTCACACACTGTATATCTGGATGCTGTAGTCCACAATATGTGATGACTTCAGCCTTGTAGATGGGTAAAGAATCAAGTACTTGATTTTAAACCAACTAAGTGTGGTAGTAAACTTTTGAGTCAGATTAACAAGGGTTAGAATTTTAACTCTGCCATTTACTAACTTTATACAATTACACAAATGGCTTGAATCTTTCAGTTTCAAAAACTTGACACTCTAAAGTATCTACTTTTCAGAATTTTTGTAAGCATTAAGAGGATATAACGACACATGCAAATCAGTTAGCACAGTGGCAAGCATAGGATAAGTGCGAAAACATGTTAGTGTCTTACTTCTCCTTTGCATGTATTTATAAGTATTTATTCAACAAATTGTATTCCTTTACTTAGCATCCTCATTGTTTCCTATGTAATAACCGGTACTGAATGCCTAACACCAGAGTCTATCACCACTGTAACATTTTGAAATAAAATCATGCACAAGAAAAGTTATCACTGAAATAGGGAAAACAGGCTCGTAGCTCCACATTTCACATATTTGATTTCAAAGTAACTTTTCAAACTGACATTGCAATATTTTTATCTTACCTCTTACTTTCAGAAAATAATTCATGTAAATTTGTTTTAGATTGTTAGTTTTAAAAGAATACAAAAAGAGACAGAAATTATAAGTTTAATTTTTTCAGACACTTAGGAGAGTAGTGTTTGTTTATTATTCTTAGAGCTTTTACATTGTTAAAGTTTAAGGGAAAACTAAAGGACACATTTCATTCTAGTTTACCAATGTATTAGTTTTTTTATTACTGTGTAACAAATTACCAGAGACTTAGTTGAATAAAACAATACCCATTCATTATCTCATCATTTCTGAACGTCAGAAGTCTGGGCATAGAGTCGCTTGCCTCTCACAGTCTCACAAAACAATCAAAGTATTAGGAAGGCTGTTTATCCTTTGAAGCTCAGAATCCTGTTCCGAGCTGATTCAGGTTATCCACATAATTCGCTTCCTTGCAGATGTGTTTAGGTCCTCACTTTCTTGCTAGCTATTGCCCGGGAACTGTTTTCAGCAACTGGTGACTGCCTCAGGTCACTGCTGCATAGTCCCATCTGCTCCCAACATGGAAGTTATTTGCTTTTCAGGGTCAGCCAAAAAATCTTTTCATTCTTCATATTTCTTCCTTCAGGAAGGCACAGTCCCTTTTAAAGTCTCACTTGTTTAGGCCAGACCTACCCAGGGTATTTTCCCTTGTGATTATCTCAAAGCAATTGATTAGAGAACTTATTTTATCTGCAAATCTGTTCATCTTTTCATATGGCATGATCCATTTGCCATATAACTTGCTAATCATCAGAGTGAATTCTATTGTGTTGACTGTGCCTCCCACGGTCAAGGGATGCGGTGGGGAGTGTTATACAGGGAATATACACTAGGGGATGGAATCTTGGGTACCATCTCAGAACTCTGCCTGCTATAATCAGATTCAGGGTAGTATCATATTCATATGGTTTTGTAGTGAGTTTGGATTGTATAATGTGGCAAAATCAAATTGAATATATGCGATGTGATTATATTGTACTTCTTTCACCTTTTATCATTTTAATCGTTCACAATTAAAAGCATTGTTTTCTTTTCTTTAACACTTACATAGAAACAATATTTTAATGTTCAGTCCATTTATAATTTAGAGTAAGAAAATTGTCCTGTGGGAGCTTATTACTTTTGGTCATGGTTCTCTTGTTGTAGAATATTTAAGAATAGCAAAATCATTGCCATTTATTTTCAGACATAAAACATAAAAGGGACTTTGTGTATATGACATAAATTAAAAGTCTAAAATTTCATATAATAGGCACTATCCTGTTAGATGAGTAGTGTATTATATGAAAATACTTTTTAATTCTTAGCATGCTTAATTATTGCAACAATCTCCTTTCCCTTTACTATTTCTGTATAGTTTGAGTTAGTTATCTGCTAAATTTTAGGTAATCCTTTCAACCATATTATTTCTCTGATATTTAACTTTTAAAATACAATGAAAATAAAATGATTATAATAAGTATTAAAATAAAAAAATGGTTAGAAAAATGAATTAGAAAAAGTACTATTAAAATGTCAAAATATTCCAATAAATACTCTGAGTCCTACTGCTAATAATATACCTGCAAAATATAACTTTTTTTTTTCTATGAAGATCATCTGTAGTACTGTTAAAGAGGAGTCAGGTAGTAGACTCTCCCTTTATTTTGAATTTATTTACAAAGGGCATATTTTTCCTAGAATTATCTGGAAAGATTTATGTTTATGGAAGGTTGTTTTATATGTCAGGGTGTCTTAATAACTTATTCCTGCCCCTCTCCCCACCCCCTCCCAACCAAAAGCATAGCTGGAGAGAAGGGTTTGTATGTAGTTACTTTTGCTGTGAGATTCCCAAGAACTGGAGGGGACGAATGAAAAGAGTTCAACAGGGGAAGTGGAAAAGCCAACCCAACAGCATGATATTGAGCTGGTCACAACTGCGGACAACTGGGAATTGATCACACTGTAGACCTTCTAAGGACCTGTGTATAAGGCACCTCCAAATTGTCTGCCAAAGGGATAAAGGACTATTCGTTTGCATAGCTGTATTCATTGAATAGACTATTCATTTGAATATTCACTAACTCTCATTTGCTGTCAGTCAAGTTGCTTCACAGAGTATAAATTTCCTTGCGGTCACTGCTTGGCATCTGTGTCAGAATGGCAGAACAAGTTCTTGCACACATCTGACATGCTGGTGGCAGAGAAACTCTGGGGCAGAAAGTAAGCAACTTGTAGCACAGCTGAGGACAGACAGAATGAAGTCACACTTCCTTGCATGTGGCTATTTAGAGATTGCTGGAACAAAACACACTGAGTTGAAGGATTTTGATGTGAGGAACAAAATATGTCTGATACAGTCCACCACTCCTCCCACTAGCAGCAAGTCATTGAATAATGTTGTTTCCTCAACATCATTAAACTATGACATTGATGAGGAAAAATAAAGTTTCACTATCTGTTGTTTAGCTTAAAGTCATAGTTTCCAATAACCTATCAACTTTGTTAAGTGTGGACTTAGTGTAATCAAAGGAGCTTCTAGGCCTCATTCATGACGTGACCACTCTCACATCAGAGACTGGTCAGTGTGGTATTTCCATGGTGTTCAATCCTGAATGCATTCATCATAGAGCAATTTGACAGCTGTACAAGTAGTGGAAAAAAATTCTGCGAAGTTGGTTGGTGTTTATTTTTGCTACTACATTGCCATGATCTCACCGGAGACATTAAATAAGGAAAGCACTAATTATTTAATTAACTGCAGCTGCTGATGTTGAGTCACCTACCATTTCTGTATAAATCAAAGGAAAACATACTCTTTTACTAGATAAATGTTTATATAATTTACTCAATAATTTTCAATAAAATTTTAGTAAGTGTTCACTGTGTACCAACAGCTACAAGCTCATATGTAGGGACAGAGCAGTGAATCAGAGAGATGGACCCATGCTCTGGGAGGTGAATAAACTGGTTATGGAAGAAGGAGCCTCATGTATGTGATTAGATGATAGTTTCCAGTATGGGTGATGTTGTTCCTGTAAGTGGGTGTGGTGCCCATATTTATTCTGCATATGAAACAGTTTTTCTTATTTTTTTCTTATTCACCGTTTATTTGTCTTTTTGCTGTACTTTCTGGGAATATTTCTTCAGTTTCACTTTCCAGCTATCCACTTCCTGTTTACTTTTTGTTTCTACTGACATATGTTTTTTAATTCCCCAAAATTCTGATTTGTCTATTTTGTTTAACCTAAAGCAATTTAAGCAATGTCTTCTCAGATCTCTGCATATAGAAATGATATCAATGTTTCCCGTCCTCCATAGTCTGTTTCTTCCAATTTGTTTTTGACCCTTTTTGATTGCTATAGCGCTGTATTTCCACATTAAAGGCATTTCTCTCAGATAGAATGAATAAGTTCCAGAGATCTATTGAATAGCATGTTGAATATAGTTTATGGTGATGTACTATATTCTTGAAAAATGCTGAGGGTGGATATTAAGTGTTCTTGACAAAAGTAACTATATAACTAAAAATAACTATATGAAGTAACAAATTTGTTTATTAGCTGGATTGAACCATTCCACAATGCATATATATATACAGCTGTGTGCCACATAACATTTCAGTCAACAATGGACTATATACCTAATGGTTTTACCACAAGATTCCAATATAATAGTTCTACTGTACTCTTCTATGTTTAAATATGTTTAGATACACAAATAATTACTATTGTGTTACAGTTGCCTATAGCACTCAGTACAATAACATGCTGTACAGCTTTGTAACCTAGGAGCAATAGACTCTACCATATAGCCTGGCTCTACCCCCTTGGTTTCTGTAAGTACACACTATGATTATACAACGACAAAATCACCTAACCATGAATTTCTCTGTCCTTAAATGACTCATGACTAAACTTCAAAGATCATATTGTATACAATAAATATGTATAATTTTATGTCAATTTAATAAATACAGTTACAAATGGTATTCTGCTCAAGGATANTTTCAGACACTTAGGAGAGTAGTGTTTGTTTATTATTCTTAGAGCTTTTACATTGTTAAAGTTTAAGGGAAAACTAAAGGACACATTTCATTCTAGTTTACCAATGTATTAGTTTTTTTATTACTGTGTAACAAATTACCAGAGACTTAGTTGAATAAAACAATACCCATTCATTATCTCATCATTTCTGAACGTCAGAAGTCTGGGCATAGAGTCGCTTGCCTCTCACAGTCTCACAAAACAATCAAAGTATTAGGAAGGCTGTTTATCCTTTGAAGCTCAGAATCCTGTTCCGAGCTGATTCAGGTTATCCACATAATTCGCTTCCTTGCAGATGTGTTTAGGTCCTCACTTTCTTGCTAGCTATTGCCCGGGAACTGTTTTCAGCAACTGGTGACTGCCTCAGGTCACTGCTGCATAGTCCCATCTGCTCCCAACATGGAAGTTATTTGCTTTTCAGGGTCAGCCAAAAAATCTTTTCATTCTTCATATTTCTTCCTTCAGGAAGGCACAGTCCCTTTTAAAGTCTCACTTGTTTAGGCCAGACCTACCCAGGGTATTTTCCCTTGTGATTATCTCAAAGCAATTGATTAGAGAACTTATTTTATCTGCAAATCTGTTCATCTTTTTCATATGGCATGATCCATTTGCCATATAACTTGCTAATCATCAGAGTGAATTCTATTGTGTTGACTGTGCCTCCCACGGTCAAGGGATGCGGTGGGGAGTGTTATACAGGGAATATACACTAGGGGATGGAATCTTGGGTACCATCTCAGAACTCTGCCTGCTATAATCAGATTCAGGGTAGTATCATATTCATATGGTTTTTGTAGTGAGTTTGGATTGTATAATGTGGCAAAATCAAATTGAATATATGCGATGTGATTATATTGTACTTCTTTCACCTTTTATCATTTTAATCGTTCACAATTAAAAGCATTGTTTTTCTTTTTCTTTAACACTTACATAGAAACAATATTTTTAATGTTCAGTCCATTTATAATTTAGAGTAAGAAAAATTGTCCTGTGGGAGCTTATTACTTTTGGTCATGGTTCTCTTGTTGTAGAATATTTAAGAATAGCAAAATCATTGCCATTTATTTTTCAGACATAAAAACATAAAAGGGACTTTGTGTATATGACATAAATTAAAAGTCTAAAATTTCATATAATAGGCACTATCCTGTTAGATGAGTAGTGTATTATATGAAAATACTTTTTAATTCTTAGCATGCTTAATTATTGCAACAATCTCCTTTCCCTTTACTATTTCTGTATAGTTTGAGTTAGTTATCTGCTAAATTTTAGGTAATCCTTTCAACCATATTATTTCTCTGATATTTAACTTTTAAAATACAATGAAAATAAAATGATTATAATAAGTATTAAAATAAAAAAATGGTTAGAAAAATGAATTAGAAAAAGTACTATTAAAATGTCAAAATATTCCAATAAATACTCTGAGTCCTACTGCTAATAATATACCTGCAAAATATAACTTTTTTTTTTCTATGAAGATCATCTGTAGTACTGTTAAAGAGGAGTCAGGTAGTAGACTCTCCCTTTATTTTGAATTTATTTACAAAGGGCATATTTTCCTAGAATTATCTGGAAAGATTTATGTTTATGGAAGGTTGTTTTATATGTCAGGGTGTCTTAATAACTTATTCCTGCCCCTCTCCCCACCCCTCCCAACCAAAAGCATAGCTGGAGAGAAGGGTTTGTATGTAGTTACTTTTGCTGTGAGATTCCCAAGAACTGGAGGGGACGAATGAAAAGAGTTCAACAGGGGAAGTGGAAAAGCCAACCCAACAGCATGATATTGAGCTGGTCACAACTGCGGACAACTGGGAATTGATCACACTGTAGACCTTCTAAGGACCTGTGTATAAGGCACCTCCAAATTGTCTGCCAAAGGGATAAAGGACTATTCGTTTGCATAGCTGTATTCATTGAATAGACTATTCATTTGAATATTCACTAACTCTCATTTGCTGTCAGTCAAGTTGCTTCACAGAGTATAAATTTCCTTGCGGTCACTGCTTGGCATCTGTGTCAGAATGGCAGAACAAGTTCTTGCACACATCTGACATGCTGGTGGCAGAGAAACTCTGGGGCAGAAAGTAAGCAACTTGTAGCACAGCTGAGGACAGACAGAATGAAGTCACACTTCCTTGCATGTGGCTATTTAGAGATTGCTGGAACAAAACACACTGAGTTGAAGGATTTTGATGTGAGGAACAAAATATGTCTGATACAGTCCACCACTCCTCCCACTAGCAGCAAGTCATTGAATAATGTTGTTTCCTCAACATCATTAAACTATGACATTGATGAGGAAAATAAAGTTTCACTATCTGTTGTTTAGCTTAAAGTCATAGTTTCCAATAACCTATCAACTTTGTTAAGTGTGGACTTAGTGTAATCAAAGGAGCTTCTAGGCCTCATTCATGACGTGACCACTCTCACATCAGAGACTGGTCAGTGTGGTATTTCCATGGTGTTCAATCCTGAATGCATTCATCATAGAGCAATTTGACAGCTGTACAAGTAGTGGAAAAAAATTCTGCGAAGTTGGTTGGTGTTTATTTTGCTACTACATTGCCATGATCTCACCGGAGACATTAAATAAGGAAAGCACTAATTATTTAATTAACTGCAGCTGCTGATGTTGAGTCACCTACCATTTCTGTATAAATCAAAGGAAAACATACTCTTTTACTAGATAAATGTTTATATAATTTACTCAATAATTTTCAATAAAATTTTAGTAAGTGTTCACTGTGTACCAACAGCTACAAGCTCATATGTAGGGACAGAGCAGTGAATCAGAGAGATGGACCCATGCTCTGGGAGGTGAATAAACTGGTTATGGAAGAAGGAGCCTCATGTATGTGATTAGATGATAGTTTCCAGTATGGGTGATGTTGTTCCTGTAAGTGGGTGTGGTGCCCATATTTATTCTGCATATGAAACAGTTTTCTTATTTTTTTCTTATTCACCGTTTATTTGTCTTTTGCTGTACTTTCTGGGAATATTTCTTCAGTTTCACTTTCCAGCTATCCACTTCCTGTTTACTTTTGTTTCTACTGACATATGTTTTTTAATTCCCCAAAATTCTGATTTGTCTATTTTGTTTAACCTAAAGCAATTTAAGCAATGTCTTCTCAGATCTCTGCATATAGAAATGATATCAATGTTTCCCGTCCTCCATAGTCTGTTTCTTCCAATTTGTTTTGACCCTTTTGATTGCTATAGCGCTGTATTTCCACATTAAAGGCATTTCTCTCAGATAGAATGAATAAGTTCCAGAGATCTATTGAATAGCATGTTGAATATAGTTTATGGTGATGTACTATATTCTTGAAAATGCTGAGGGTGGATATTAAGTGTTCTTGACAAAAGTAACTATATAACTAAAATAACTATATGAAGTAACAAATTTGTTTATTAGCTGGATTGAACCATTCCACAATGCATATATATATACAGCTGTGTGCCACATAACATTTCAGTCAACAATGGACTATATACCTAATGGTTTTACCACAAGATTCCAATATAATAGTTCTACTGTACTCTTCTATGTTTAAATATGTTTAGATACACAAATAATTACTATTGTGTTACAGTTGCCTATAGCACTCAGTACAATAACATGCTGTACAGCTTTGTAACCTAGGAGCAATAGACTCTACCATATAGCCTGGCTCTACCCCTTGGTTTCTGTAAGTACACACTATGATTATACAACGACAAAATCACCTAACCATGAATTTCTCTGTCCTTAAATGACTCATGACTAAACTTCAAAGATCATATTGTATACAATAAATATGTATAATTTTATGTCAATTTAATAAATACAGTTACAAATGGTATTCTGCTCAAGGATAAGAGTAGAGGACAAAAAGTTGATTGCAATTTCTGTATAATTTAAAATTCTCTTTTGGTTAGTTTGAGTGGGCTATTTTTGAGGAACTCTTAAGATCAACATCTAGAAACAGTGAGATTGCTTAGGGTTGTGAGTTCCAGAATTCTGGCAACCAACTGAAAGAGAAGGGCTGGGAGTGGCTTCATATTCAGTGTTTGGAAGGTTAATGGTGACTTAATCTCCCGATTTCGGTAATGTGTTCTCCAGAATCTTCCTGGAGCCACAGTACAAAGACATTTTGTGTCTGGGCCAGAGACTAAACCTGCAGACTTCTGCTGGGGATGGTGGGGGTGGAGGATTTCTTCTAGATGTGGCATGGGAGAGGGATCCAGCTTCCCAGTGTTCATCCTATCCCTGGAGTCCTTACCATCTTTCACCCTTCCTGCTGCTCTCGCTGTACTTCTTAAAATATAAATTATGTCAGTTTTTTGTTTGTGATACTGCCAACTTTAACTTTGGCCTTCCTGGGTATGCTAAGCTAGTTATCCCTGTGTGAATTAGGAAAAAGTGTTCTCCACAGGGGAACGCATGTCTCACTTGATGAGAGCAAAGCAAAGAGCTAGATTTTATCTCCCACTGGCCTCCATCCCAGCCTCTGACATATACCGTGGCCATGGTCACCATGGGCCCATCTGCTGTTTATCTCATCCATGTGAGTTTTTGTTTTTTTACAAAATCTTTTTGCAATAGCTTACATTTCTGAAGAAAGCTAAATTATGTATATTTATGTAATCTACCATCATAACCCAGAAATGGTATTTAGAAATTTTTAAAAGCCAGATAAATACAATGTTCTGCAATCATTTTCTTGACAGACTTCTTCAGAAATTTGTATTTATCCCTGTGGCTAAAAAGAATTATCTGCTTAGAATTCTTAAGACAGATCATGTAGCAACTGAGATCAGAATATTGCTGCGTAAGCAACCCTGAAGAACATGCCATTTGCAAAGTAAATTCAAAACCACATACTTGGCTTGAATGAGATAATGTTAAAGCTTAGATGTCAGCTAGGATAAGCTTGATATTTAAAGCTAATTAAAGAATTGTACAAATTACACATAAATATATTACTCAGCATATCCTGCATCATTCAGTAATTGAAGAACATTATTCATCTCACTTAGTGACCTCTCATACAAGGGTGAAAACAGAGATTACTTTATTCTCAATGATGGAAGCCAGGAGCTATTTACTCAAACTAAGATTCCCTACACTCTAGCTTTTTTAATGGGTGGGAAATTAATAAAATCACAGACTTTGTACTTTTTCTTTTTGCCACATAGGTAGGGAGAGGAATGCATGACATGGATATTTATCAGAGTCTAGCAATGTGCTTTAGACAAAAAACGCTTTATAAGAAACATTTCTTTTTCTTCTGGGGATTAGAGAATACTTTGGTGACCAATGCCTCTGCCCACAACATCTATGCAACCTTACCTTTGCCCACCTCTATAGTGGTAAACTCTCACACTCACAAATAAAGTTAAGTTCAGATAGAGTAATCCATCCAAGCACTACAGGGCTCAGTGAGAGAGTCTAATGAGAGACTTGCCCATTTGTGTTCCACAAATGGAACAAACTCTACAGGCCCTGTTCTGAATGCAGTAATATCCCCGACCAAATAACATTTTCTGAAGTATAATTTGTAATTGCATCACTTTCTCCTTAAAGCCTTCTGGTATTCCTCATGATCTGCCTATTAGAGTCCATAATTTATTAGCCTGGCTTCCAAAGCTCTCATAATGTGCCTTTGGTATAGCTTTACCATGTACAGTCTATATTTCTGCCAAGTTGGATGGCTTGCTGTTTCTCTAAAAACGTTGTAAACTTTTCTTATTTCATAGGTTTGCACTTACCAATATTTCAGTTTGGAAACTCTTTCTTCCCCTTCTCCATTTATGTCTCTATGTCTGTTACATGTTATCCATCAATTAAGTTCCAGTTTAAGGGCCACTAACTTCACTCAGTCTGACTTCAGAAACTTTACAAAATTAAATTTGATGCTATATTAGATAGATAGATAGATCAACACATATATATACACATATACAGATATAGATATATATCATATATATTTTATATATATATATATATATTTCTTACTCAATTTCAGTCAATTTAGACAAATTTCACCCCTCCCCACCACCAACACTGCTTTTAAACATGATTTCCAGTTCTGGAACAGGAGCCTGGCAAATAACAGTCAAAAATTATTTCCTGAAAGAGTGTCATACTGAGCCCTTTAGACATTTTTTTGTGGGGCAGAAAAATTGTAATAGATTCCACTTGGATAGAGAGACGACATTTGTTTTATGGAATAAATTCTGTTGCTTTTCTCATTTAGAGGTGTAGGTGGGCATCTACATTGTGTCTTCATGATGGGTATGAGATCTATTATTGTAGTTTGGTTAGACTTTTGTGCCTCAGTATCAGGCCAATTTTCATAAATATTCCATGTGTGTTTGAAAATGATGTGCTCTCTCTTTTTTGGAAATGAGTTTGTTCAACAAATACTTTCTTGAAGAGCTACTATATGGTGGGCTCTGTTCTGCATAGTGAGAAGGATGGTGTCATATAAGTCTTCACGGCAGCTACTAGTTAAGGGGTAGGAAAACAAATAAGCAAATAAACATGTAGTGTTATATTCAATCATGTTAAATGCTAACAAAATCATAGCCAAGATTTACAGAAGGTGTTCACTGAAGGCTTTTCTGAAGAGATCTTTTAGAATAAATTTAAATACAATGACAGAGCAAGCTATGTGATTGCATCCATTATTTGGGTGAATAATGTTTGGGTGAATATTCTTCCTTTCAAGCAGAGGGAACAAATGGAACAATGGCCCTGCAGTGAGAATAAGCTTGCAATATATGGCTGGAAGTGATTATTCAAGAGGGAGATTAGGAGGGGTCAGAGAGAGAAGTGTGAGATCATATGTGCCTTTGTAGGCTATGGAAAATAATTTGGATTTTACTCTGAATGAGATGGAAGCCATTAGATGGTTTGAGCAGGGATGTGGTGTGACTTAAGTGTAGGGCCCAGGATGGTGCGAGATTAGTTGGAAGGCTATTTCAGTCCTTTAAATGAAATATGTTGAGGTCTTGGATGTAAGGAGAAGACATTGAAGGTGGCCAGAAGTTTTCATATTCAGCAGACATTTAGAAGGTAGGGATAAGCAGACTCACTCTGATGACTGAATATGGATATGGGGGACCTGGAGGAGTAAAGCATGACTAAGAGATTTGGGGCCTGAACACCTTGAAAAGTGGTGCTGCCATTTAATGAACTAGAAAAAACTGAGGAAGAGGCCAGTTGCTGTCCAACCCTTCATTTTTAATGGCTGCATTAAAATATTTTTAACTTTGTCTTTGATATACAAAGTGATAGGCATAGCTGTTGATGTGTTTTTATTTACTCTGCTCAGATTGTCAGTCTGTTATATATGAAAACTTTTGTATTTCTTTAATTCTGGAAAGTTCTTTGTCATTATATCTTCAAATATTGCTTTTGAAAACAGCCATTCTTTCTATTTTCTCTCTCTAAAATTTCAACTTGGCTTTTGGGCCTTTTCATTGTATTCTCCATGGCTCAAAAACATTTTGCATCTTTGACTTGCGTTCCATGATTTCAATTACTCTGTCTTTCAGTTTACAAGTTTTTCTTCAGCTGGATGTAATCGGTTGCCTTTCTAGAAATTCAATTTGGTTTTTACAAGCCTGCAGGTCCCTTGTTTTCCTTCTTTGTATCTTTTCTTATTCATTAATGGTTTGCATTTTCTCCTTTACACTTTAATTTATTTTAAATACTAGTTTTATAATTTTATTTCAGATTCTTCTATGATTTCCAGCATTTTCAGTGCTAATTCTTCCAAATTTCTCTCACTCTTTACAACCACCAGCACCTCCTCCTCCACCTCTTCTTCCTCTTTGTGATTATGAGCTTCTCTGTAGTAAGAAAATTTCCTCTATCTGTGTCCTATGTGCCTTGGGCCTTGGGCCATGGAATTGTGTCCATACAGCATTTTTTTTTAACAGGGAAAATGGGAACATGGGAGTTTGGCAGTCCAGAACTGGTATTTATGCTTATCCCTTTACTTGGGTTTTATTTGCCCTTCATATAAGCAATTCTGTTCATGTATATGATATAAGCTTGGTATCTTGATTTATTATGGATGACTTAATCCCTTCAATAATAGCCTTGAGTGGAAGGAAAGTTTCTTATGTTTTCTTGGGCCAATGGTTAGCGTGTTTCATGGGAGAGACAGTAAGTTTTCTAGCACCCAGTCTCACGTCGGTTTCATCTCACCTTGGGTGCATTACAATCTTAGCCCCAGTCTCTATAGCCTGTGCTCATGCAGTTGCATACACTGAAGGGCCACTGTAGAACCAAGCTTCACTCATCTCTTTCACTGGAATTTCCAAAATATTTCTGTCACAAAGCTGTATTTTTTTCTCATTTTTTCCAGTTCAGATATTCATTTAATTTTGTTGTTGATATATGTTTTCCAGCATTTCTAGTTGATATAGGTTGCCCAGCATTTCTAGTGAAATTTAAACAAAGCAGTAAGAGAGTATTCATTCCCTGCCAGCTTACACCACTATGCTGTCTAAAGTCAGAAGCATCTTTGTGATATCTACATATCAGACTGAGTATTCGGAAGAGTTTCTCTTTTCCACACACTGACATACTCAAGAATATATGTTACTCCTCCAGCCTTTACACCAATGTCAGAAATCTTTGTTGGTTAGTCAAATCCTGGGAATGCTGATGGTCCATTGAGAATGAAGGGAAAACTGAAATTAACTTTAGGTATTAGGTTGGTGCAGAAGTATTTGCAATTTTTGCTGTTACTTTTACCGTTAAAAGTAACAGCAAAAACTGCAATCAAAATAGCATCCAAAGTCTGCAGGGGAAGTGAAGGCACCAGAAAAGATCTAGCCCATCTTATTGATAACAGCTTCATCCTACAAGGAAGCTGCAACAGAGGATTTTCCTAAATTCAAGGATAGTTCTTAAAAACAAAAGGATGATTTCAAATTCAATAAACAGTAGGTTGTCTTTTTTATAAACTGTATCTTCTCGTCCCACATAGGATTGCTGAAATTTAAAAAAGGTAACAGGTTATCTTTCCTTAAGTTTAAGGGAATATCATATAGTCAAGAACTTTATGAAGTTGTATAAATTAGCTTATAGTCCTATTCCAATCCAAATTCCTATTCCTGTTCCTATAGTCCAATTTCATTCCAAAGTCCTACTTAATTAGTATTTAAATCATTAAATAATTTTTCTTTCTTTACTACCTCTTCTGTATAATGATATGGGACAATTTTGATAGAAACAAGACACTCAGTATTCCTTAGACTTCATAGACTTTAAAAGTGAGGCTTTCTTTGTCTTGTGTTCATAAATATTCTTTCCCTCTTTGAATAAGAGAGAAGAAAACTCACATTTCTCAGCACCCACAGTTAGTTTGTAAATTACTTTACAAACATTATTTTATTTAATCCTCAAAAACCACTAAAACTGGTAGTTACCATTCCTCACTTTTAGTAAAAGTGAAAAAATGAGATACACAAGGATTAAACGTTTCTCCCAAGGTTTAAGAATTAGCAGGAGAGGAGAGTTAAGGCTTAAAACTCAATGCCAATACATTGACTTTATGATGTATCTAAAATAAGAGAAATCCAGAACTCACTTAAGAATTCTGACTAGTGCCTCCAGGACAATGCTAGGAAACAGAGTCAACATTAAGACATCTTAACCTCACCTCATTATATTTAATTTCCCTTAACTTTTAACTTCTAATGACTTGCATTGTCTTTTGAAAATCCTTTTGGTTTGCATGAACTCCTTCAGAAGATCAGATCCATAAAAATGTTTTTGGGAGTCTAATCCTAAAATTAAAGTAGAAAAATATAGTTGTTGTTCCTTATACATGTTCCTTCTTTTGTCTATATTTCAACGCAAAAGTTTTATGGGAATAAACATAGACGATAATTTTAACTACATAAATATTTTAATTGGTTTGATGTTTGCCTCATTATCTTGAGATACAATAGTAATAGTAATAAAATAATAAAAACGACTTTACAATAACAATAATAACTACTATTTACTTTGCATTATCATGCACAAGGCAACTTATTAGGCACTGTACACAGATTGTCTCAGCAGGTCAGTGATACACTTGACAATCTTCATTTTTTATGCAAAGTTTTGAAGTTGGGAAATTTTCAAAATCACCCAACTAGTCAGTGGAGATTGCAAGAATCTAATCCATCTGAGACTGAAGCCTGAGTTAGTGCTATTAAACAACATATTTTAAAAGATAGTGGGTGAGAATACTCCTTTTTTAATATGGTTCATTCTCTGAACTCAAAGCAGCTACCCTGCTTCTATAGGATTTTGTGAACCTGAATAAAATATAGATGCAACCCAATTAATATTTAATGCAAATGCACAGGGAAGAGTGAGTGGTCACTGCCTTCTACCTGTGTGTTGCCAGTGTAATTTAATTTTCCTTAGCCCTTTGTGTGGTTGCTGCCTTTGTGGAGGAGAAAATGTGTCTGCTACTGGAAGCCATTACTGGACAGCATGTGATGTAATGTATAAAGTAATAGTAAAATTGGCAACACTTAACAGTGCCTATTCAATGTTTTTCACTTTGCCTAATGCTTCTATTTCACTGATTTAATGTTTGCTATTCAAATTCTCATAGCTGCACACAATGACGCTTTGAAAATTGAACATTCAAGCAAATTTGGTGAAACAATATTTTTTCAGCTGCTCCAACTTGTCCAGCTCTTAAATTTTATTTTGTGCATTTTCCTTTTACCATTGTAAAGGTATTAGATTAAACTAATTGGATAAGTAGCTAATGTCTATGTCTTCTTTCTAATTTTATATTTATTTTGCAATGTCCAAAGGCAAAACATTTCTTCCAGTTTTGTTTCTTTAAGACACTTTAACCATTGTAGTTTGTTTTTCTTAACTGCTACTAGGATTTGTATTCAGCGGCATAATCTAGATAAAGTTTAACTGAGTGGGTTTTTAAATAAATTCAATGGAAGTCACATACTTGAATGCTTAACAAAAGTACTATTTTATTTAAGGGAGGATAGGAATACTGGGTTTCCTATAGTTAGAGGTGCTGTACCTTGAATAATTAAGCCAATACAAACACAGAAGAGGTACAAATTCTTTTGTTCTCTATGTGACATTAAAATAATAAAATGTAAGAATATCATGTGTTTCTCTTTTCTCCAGGACTACTGACATTTTCTTTCCCAGTGATATATTACTTTCTTTCCTCTTTTTTAAACTTTAATCTTCTATGCACCTTAAAACGTACCTGACACTTTTTTCCTCTTTTTTAATCTTCCTCTTTTGCACACATTTTTTTTAGACTTGTTTGATATTCTAAGTGAATAGGTACTTGCAAGAGATATATTGTAGGTGTGCAATAGCCTACAAACTCCAGATATTTAAATACTGTTGCTATTTTTGGATAAATCAGCTGAAATGTAGTAAGGTGTCCAAGGACCTCGCATGCTTTTTTTTTTTAATCTCCTTAGTGACAGAGGTACTGCCTTTGTGTCTCTGAATAGCTTTTAATTAAAACTATTTTACCGAAAAAATATTTCATTTCATTCTGTAGACAACGGGTTGTATAAGGAAAGAAACTAGGATTCAGTAAATAACTCTACCATTTCTGTATCTTATGTCAAAATCTTGTTTTGGACATCTTTAGTTTTAAAGTTGCACATTTTGGACTCATCAAAATAAGTCTATGTCAGGAATAGCTCTGAATACAATTAGTTTTCTAAAACAAAATTATTTATCCAATGAATTTTGTTTTTTAAAAAATAAAAGTAGAAACTCAACTATGTATAAAGTGTTAGAGCATAGCATAATGAAAACAAAGTTAAGGGAGGTTAATGATTTGCCTATGCTTATTACTTGATTCTCTAATAATGCAAAATTATTATAGATCATATCTACCCATCTGGATATCTAGATATATTAATTTATAATATAATTGCTATTTATTAACAACAATGATAGAAATACAACTTGTATTCTATCTGAATACAATTCTGAAATACAGCTTGGCACAAGTTTGCTAGCAGACCCTTTATTAGAGCTTAGTCCTCCTACTTGGTAGTGATTCTCTGAAGCTCTTAGCTGTGCTCGCAGGGCTCCAAGCCCTGAGGCAACCTTTCCTTTGGTAAATGAATGGTGTATGTTTCTAGCTATCTTCCTCAACATGTGACTTGCACTATGAGGTTAAGTTCCCCAGGACCTATCTTAATTTTGAATTGTTTCTATCCTTTTTAGTCCATGTGGACAGTGCTTCTACTAATGCTATTCTATTAAAAGCTTTATGAGTTTCCTATGAATCTATTGTGATTACCCCAATGAGACAAAAGGCATACCCAATTCTTCGAGATAGGCCTCTCTACCATAGGCTGAGAGTCTACCCTTAAGATTTTTCAAAGCCCTATTGAGTAGTTGAGAGGGTCTGTGTGGCACTTTAAGTATTTTTGAGGTCTCAGCAAAAGATTTTATATTCATAAACTTAATATGAGTTTTATATTGAGGGCAGGCTTTAATGGAAATGCCCTTGCTTTGATGTTTGCCCTGTAGTCATTTCTTACAGTAATAAGTCTTTTGACATCTGAAAGGAACAGTTTTATTCACGAAAAACAAACAAACAAACAAACAAAAAACTAGTGCTGGGTCCTTTATATCTTCTGTAAATTCTGCTTGAAAATTGAAAAAAAAATTTTTTCTAGCCTGTAATAATATTTCTTCACTGTACTTTAAGCTTTCACTGAGTCTGTGCTTGTGTCTTGCCCCAAAACTCAACAGTTCATGTTTTAAGTCTTAGTTGTCCCGCACCCCACCTCTAGGCCCAACATCAGTGGTTGAAAAAGAGGATAGAAGCATGAAAGCAAAAAAAGAAATTACTGTGAAAAAATATATACAGAATTCATTATATTAAAGATTTAGAGCCTTATAATATCAACCTCTCTCACCATAAGTAAAGCTAAAGACAGTAAATTAAGATTACTTGAACCATCTAAGATGGGACTAGAATTAGATTTAAACAAAAAAATGGGAAATGATCTTAGAAATTAAACAATATATATTAAAATTTTAAAATGTTTGACATAATAGCTTTATTCTTTGAAGTGCATGCTAAAGAAGTCAGAGGTATACTTAAATGTATTACTATGAGGATATGCATTACAACATTATACATGCAAAATGATTAGAAAGAAAATTTTAAAAAACTAGATAAAATAAGAGATTGGCTAAATGAATCATGATATTGCTGTATTAAAATAATTAAGACACAACATCATGTCATGTTTTCTGAGGCTATTTTATATATAGAAAAGCTCACAAAATGTCAAATAAAAAATCAAGTTTAAAAAATTGGGGACAATACAAACAAATGCATTAAAATGGAAATATATATTTAAATATTGAGTACTAGTTTTTTAAATTTCTTAATAGTAAATATGTAATATTTTCATAATTTAAAAACCCACAACAAATAATATATACTGTTTATAGTGTCTTCTGGGTGTTCAGTTAATGAGTTATTATTATTATTATTATCATTATTATTGTAAGAGACAGGATTTCACTCTGTCATCTAGGCTGGAGTATAGTAAGGCAACCACAGCTCACTACAGCCTTGAACTCCTGGGCTTAAGTGATTCTCCCGTCTCAGCCTCTAGAGTATTCTAGAGACTACAGATGCACAACACCACACCAGGCTAATTTTTAAATTTTTTCGATAGAAAGGATCTTGGTATGTTGTCCAGGCTGGTCTTGATCTCCTGATCTCAAGTAATTCTCTCGCCTTGGCCTCACCAACTATTGGGATTACAGGCATGAGATTCTGTGCTCAATCCATTATTGTTTTAAAAAACGAAAGTTGTGACTCTGACTTCCTTAAAACTGGATCCATATTCAGGGTTGAAGTATATCTTGGCCTCTTAGGATTATCTGATAGGTATAGAAAGTTAGTGTTGGTCAGGCACAGGTACCCTTGGGTAACATGAAAGTAAAAAGAGACTTGGTACCTGCTTTAGAAAACAGCTATTAGTAAATTAAAAACTGAATTGTTACTTACTCTATCTCTTGTAACAAGAAATTTGTGAAAGAGCATTTGCTCTTAGCAGAAAGTCTAAGGTTAATAAATATAAAGTTGAAAAGATAACATTAAAATTATAAAACTAATTTTTACTTCCTTGGAACATTGAGACAAAAAAATAATTAATGATCATGAAGTGCTTTGAAAATGTATCTACACTGTATAACATCAGCCTCGGTGCTAACCTTTGGTAGAGTTCACAACCAATCAATTAATTCTTGATCATCCTGGCAGCACTGCCAAGTATCATTAGTGCTAGAAGTCATCAGCAGCCACTGAAGACCTGCTTATTTGTACTTCCTGGAAGACTTAGTTTTCAGTGTGTGGCATGGAGCTGGCCCTGACTGTACATTATAGCACAAATAATTATTCATCAAAACTTGTCTTGCTGCAAGCAATTCATTCCTCTCTCCACAGAAGTCCCCCACTCTGACCCAGAGCGGTATGAATGTTGGCTAAAAATAGCAGCTGCACAATGCAGCAGGCAGCCATGGTGAGACTGCATTGATGTGGTTTCATACCCAAGGTTTCAGAGCACTTTGCTCACACAAATTAACCCTTAAACACTATATTACCCTCTCTTATTTCTCTGTTCTTTAAGATATAATGCATGTGTCTTTTTAAGAATAGACTTTGCCTTGCTTAATGGAAAATTCTTCCTTTCTCTCAGTTTATGCGTTTACCGTTTCTTGTTTCTCCGTTTTCTTTCCTTCCGCAGCTGGAGTGGGAGAGTGACAGTGTCAGTGTCCGTTCTGCCACTGTCACTGTAATTTCTGATCATACTACATGGTCAAAAGAACAGATTCACTAACACTGGCTACGTGCTTGTATGTGCTAGGCACTGTGGAGGATAAACGTACAACCCTCACGTCCTTATCGCATTAACCTCAGGAAAATCAAGCGCTTAAGTAATCAGTGAAACATTTGACTCCAATCCTCAGTCTCACTAACGTGATTCGAAGGTCCCTGGCCTCCTCACCCTATGGTTGGCCTCAAGGATCCTCTAATGTGAAGGTCTGCTTGAGTGGAATTCTGATGTAAGGACTCCATCTGCATCACTCAAGTCTCAAGTAAAACCTGCTTACAAAGGCTTCTACCTTCTTTTGCTGACATATCTTAGTCTTGTTGATCTTGGTTTAAGATTTACTTCACAGGCACTCCAAACGGCCTGGATTCTGTCATGCTACTTGGACCTCTGGACACTCCAGAGTTCCTACGAGGCGGAGGCTGATTAAGCTAAACTCTAACCCTCAAAAAGGAGGATGATGGACAGATGCGATCTCTGCCCTCAAGAAATTTGTGATTTAACCATGCATACTAATGGTGGTGATTATAAATACAGTATCTCACGTAATTCTGTTGCCAGATTTTTGCTGGATCAATGAGCAGACAGATGGACCCTGACTTGCATCTATCTTAATATTAATTGTTAACTCCTTAATGCTCACTGTGTAGCAGTGAAAATATTTAGAACAGCATTTAGCTCTTCGAAATATTTTACATGTGTTTAGTCATTGTATCCCCTCAACAACCATATCTTTATCATCCTTTACAGAGATAAACTCAGCACTCAAGTTCACAAGAAAAAAAATGACAGAGTCAAGATTCAAACCCATATGGTCTAATTTGAGAGCATACATGTTAATTATAATAGTAAATAACCACAGGTGGTATTGAACTTCTGGAATGGCAATTTGTATTCTTTGGCGTATCAGTACATTAAACGCTATTCTCAAAAGGAGGCTCTGTGAATACATACGTTTGGAAAGCATTGCATATGCTATGTATGGGATTTATGGCACATTTTAACATATTACAATTGCATATATAAATACTGAAGGGAGGAAAACAGTTTTTAGGTTTGTTTAATACAAATTTTCCAGACATTTTTGCCCATCGAATATTTTTTCACCACAGAGTTCCTTAATGTGTTGCTGAAGAAGGTATCTGAAAAGCCCACTTTTAGAAATGAGGGGAAAGGAATATAAGAAAATTGATGTTTCTAAAAGGACTCATAGTGATAAAATGAGATGAAGGCTCCTATAAAGTCAGGAATTGGGGAGAAGTGTCTGTGTTATGCTTCGGTAAAGCATGATGTTGATATTAGCTGACTGTGCTTTTTATTTCTCTCTACCCCTGTTCCCATCTGCAATTCATTTTTTTCCAAAAAGCTACATAGTGTGTTTCATGTTTGTCTTGTCTATACTGAGAAGGAAAACTTTCTTTAAACATTTATTTTAATGTAAAATGTTTAAAGAAGGAAAAGATTTATTTTAAAAAGTACACATATCATGTATCAGCTCCATTAATTTAAAATGTGAACACACATGTGTAACCAGCATCCAAATCAAGAAACAGAGTATGACTACAACTTCAGATGCCGCTCCCTTTTACAGTGACTACCCATGTTCACCAAGCATAACCACTATGCTGACTTCTCTTCCCCTAGGTTTATTTTTAATTCAGTTGTTTTTTACGGCCTTATTGAGGTATCATTGACATCCATTAAACTGCACATATTTAAAGTGCAGTTATTGATGATGAGTTTTAACATGTATCCCACACAATCAAGATAATGAACATATCCCCCATCCCCAAATATTCTTTTTGACCTTTATATCAACTAAGTGACAACTGCACTGCTTTCTGTCACTATAGTTTGCATTTTATGTAATTTTACATAAATGGAATCATACGTTTGTATTCTGTCTTTTTTGAATGGAATCTGGCTTATTTCAATCAGCATAATTACTTTAAGATTCTTTCATGTTGTTTTTTTCCACTAGTAGTTTTAGTTTATTCTTTTTATTGCTGAATAATATTCCATTGTATGGATATACCACAATGTGTTTACCTGTGCATCTACTGATGGACATTTGAATTGTTTTGGCCTTTTGGCCATTAGAAATAAAGCTTCCATGAACATTTGTGTAGAAGTTTTTGTGCAGATGTATGCTTTCATTTCCCGCTAGCTAGCTATACCACCTAGGAATGGCATGCCTGGGTCACGTGACATATGTATGCTTAACTTTTTATGAACTTTTCTAAAGTGGATGGAGAAATGTACATTTCCGTCAGTAGCATACAGTGTTACAGTTGTTTCATATTCTCATTGACAGTTGATATGGTTGGGGTTTTTCATTTTAGTCATTCTAGTATGTGTGTAGTGATATCATATTGAAATTTAATTTGCAATTCCTAAAAGGCATCTTTTTGCATGCTAACTTGCCATCTACACAGCCTCTTTGGTGAAAGAGGTATTTGTATCTGTTCAAATAGTTTTTCCTTTTTATTTCTCTTTTTCATTGAGACTTGAATGTTGTTCTTTCTCTGTTTTGGATACAGACTCTTAGTTTGATATGAGTTATGCACATATACATATATATATTTTGCAATTGATAGCTTGCTATTTCTTTCTGTAACAGTGTCTTTTGAAGAGCAAATGGTTTTTAATTTGATGAAGTCTCGTTTAGGATTTCTTTTTCTCTCTTTAATAGAGCATGTCTTTTATGTTGTATTAAAGAAATTATTTCCAACCTCATAGGCACTCGTTATTCTTCTATAGCTTCTGGAGGTTTTATAGTTCTAGCTCTTGGGTTTAGGTCTGTGATAAAATTTTGATTAATTTTGGCATATGATTAGGTAGAGTCAATGTTTCATGTTTGTTTCTTTGTTTTTTGTTTGTTTGTTTTGACTATTGCTATCCAATTATACTACTACCTTTTGTTAAAAACACTTCTTTCTCCAAATGAAATATCACATTTTCCCCAACACAATATTATTTAAATTATTGTAGTTTTAAAATAATCCTTGAAATTGGGTAGTATACATCCTTCAACTTAATTTTTCTACAAAATTGTTTTGACTGTTGGAGGCTTTTAAATTTACATATAAATTTTAGGACCAGCTTGTCAATTTCTACAAAAATTCCTGCTGGGATTCTGATGGAGATCGTATTGAATCTATAGACAAGTTGGGGAGCATATACATCTTACAAATATTGAGTCTTCTGATCTATATATATGCTATATGTCTCTCCATTTATTTAAATCTGCTTTAATTAATATATTGCAGCAAAGTTTTCTAGTTTTCAATTTTATTATATTTTTAATCAAATGTATCCCATAATATTTTATGTTTTTGATCCTATTCTAAGCGGTAAATATCAAGTTCTTATTTTCATTGCTAGTACCACATAAATAAGTTTTGCCTGTTTGACAAGGCATTTCTTTTTCTGAAAAATTAGAGTACTTGTTACCAGTATCTGAACAGTCATTTGTAATATTATAGCATTTAAAATGTGTTATAAAGGAAAATATAAAAAACCCCTCCCTGTCTTTGAGACAATCTGTGTATCTCATGGAATTATTCATTTATATTTTTCCCCTTTTATTCTTTCCCTTTGAAATTTATGGTGAAGGAAGAATTTTAAGTATTCCTAAATAGTCTTTAGGAAACTTAAGCTCAGGTTGCAAAGAATTTCTAGGAAAACAAAGAAAATTTTAACATATAGACTCATGCTTTGACTATTTACCTAAGTTTGCTATTGGTTTAACCTATACTCTTAAAACTATGAGTTAAAGAGTGAGATGAATCCACTGATTGATGCAGAACCTTACCAATTGTTATGGTAAATATCTTAGTAAAATCATAACATTTTCATCTATTCTACAGAGTCCTACTACAAATATTTAACCATACTGGCTAGTGAATACTTTTCAAACCTCTCTTTCTTTAACAAAAACACATGTGTGCGCGTGCACACACACACACACACGAGGAAGGAGCCATGTGAACACACTGAGAAAGTGATCCTCTGCATGCCAGAAAGCGAGCCCTGATCTTGCTGGCACTCTGTTTTTGGACCTCTAGCCTCCAGTACCTAGAGAAAATTAATTTCTGTTGTTTAATCTACCCATCAGTCTATGGTATTTTGTTATGGCAACCCGAGCCAATTAATGAACAAGCCAAATCTAATCACATTTTCTACAGCTTTCTTTCTAATATAGTTGCTTAATTTGCTGACTGCAGTGAATTTGCTGATTATTGTAGAAGATTTGGGAATCATCTCCAGGCAGTCCATTCTGATGATTCTGGTGTTTTCGCATTGATTTACTGCCAGATATTATTACCACAAGACCATCAGGTTGCAACTCATCAGTTTATTAAATAGCATGTCTTCCCAGAGTATGAAAATAGGCAACTCCTCTTAAGATTAGGCATTATTTTTTGAAGGAATTATTTAGTATAGTGAATAGTTTGTAGCTTTTGGCTTAAAAAAACCTGAATAAAAGAAAATAATCTTTCAATAAATGATGATTAATTTATTTTATTGAGCACTCAGTTATCTGAGTTAATGGTAGGCCTTTTTTGGGTGTTTCTAATATTTTCTTTGTTTCTAAATTTCCCAATGTATTTAGAATCTCAGTTAATTTTATGAGGAGGATAACAATCAAGACTGGTCTCATGGAAATTCTTTAGGGTTCTTTTTTTTTTTGTAAAATTATTTTCTTAAGCTTTCTAATGAAAAATTCCTTGGTAATTTGTCCATATAGTATTTTGACAGTCAAATGCTCCTTAGCATGTTAGCTTCCATTCATTTATGAGAAATAGCCATATTACACTTTTTACTTGGTATTGGACATCAATCAATGCACTCTAAATATTAGCAGGTTCTCGTTTGCTCCGATTCCAGAAACTTGGATACTCTTTCATAGGAACTATGTTGATCAGGAACACAAGCTAAAATGTGATTTTGGAAAAATGAGTTATAGACCAACGGAACAGAACAGAGGCCTCAGAAATAACACTACACAGCTACAACCACCTGACCTTTGGCAAACCTGACAAAAACAAGCAACGGGGAAAGATTTCCCTATTTAATAAATGGTGCTGGGAAAACTGGCCAACCATACGCAGAAAACTGGAACTGGACACCTTCCTTACACCTTAATTAAAAAATTAACTCAAGATGGATTAAAGACTTAAACGTAAGACCTAAAACCATAAAAACTATAGAAGAAAACCTAGGCAATACCCTTCAGGACATATGCATGGGCAAAGGCTTCATGACTAAAAACACAGCAAAGAGCAAGGATGGCAAACAAAGCCAAAATTGACAAATGGGAATCTAATTAAACTCACAAAAGAAGCTTCTGCAACAGCAAAAAAACTCATCATCAAAGTGAAACCAGGCAACCTACAGACAATGTCCGGAGAAAATTTCTTTGCCAATCTTATCCTCTTGATAAAGGGGCTAAATATCTAAGAAATCTACCAAGGAACTTAAACAAATTTACAAGAAAACAAAACGCCAAAAACAAACAATCCCATCGCAAAAGTCGGGCAAGAGGATATGAACAAACCATTTCCTTCATCAACAAGAAGACAATAATTTATGAGGCAAAACATATGAAAAAAAAACTCCATTTCAATCACTGGTCATTAGAGGAATGCAAATCAAACCACAGTGTGATAACCATCTCTCACCGCAGTTAGAATGAGGCTTTTCTTTTCATAAAAATTAAACTATGTTATGGTTCTGTTAGTCAATCTGAAAGATTCGTTTTCATCTTTAATAATATTAAATCCCTACATAGAACACTTATAAAAAGGAAACCCTCTCAATCTTAAAGAATCTAATAAAAACAGTTTACATTTACTTTTCTTTCTTCTCTTGTATTTTAAATTTTCTGTGTATACCATTGTAATTGAAGTAATGATGAGTTAATGCAAACTTAACAAGAATAAAAGATTATACAATTATAGCTGTTTTCTCTGTACGGCTTCTCACTATAACAAAATTCAAACAAGACAAATGAAAACCTTCGTTGTTTAGAATTGAACTTTGTGTATTAAAACCTAAGTAATGCCTTTAATCAGACTAAAACTCTTTAAAGACATTTAAAAGTAATAATATTTTAGTTCTTTGGAGAAAAAATATTGTTTTCCCCTAGAATCCAACACTCTTTACACCAGGCCCCTTACTTATGACAATGTGCCAAATTAATTGCACCTACAGGAAAATAAATATCCAGATAGGAAATAAAATATTTAGGTAATTGTGAAGTTCTCCCCAAACCTCCAGATGTTTGACATTATTTCTTGAGAGTACAGAAGGAAACATTTATGTCTGTTTTCACTGCCTTTTCACAAAGGTGCCTAGACACTTCAGTGTGGGAGAGGATAGTCCTTTTTGTAATTTCAATAGTTTTGGGGTGCATGTGGGATTTGGTCACATGGATAAGTTCTTTAGTGGTAATTTCTGGGATTTTGGTCCACTCATTACCCGAACAGTGTACACTGTGCCCAATAGATAATCTTTTATACCTCACTCCCCGCTTTCCCCCGAGTCCCTAAAGTCCATTATATCATTCTTATGACTTTGCATCCTCATAGATTAACTCCCATTTATAAATAAGAACATAAGATATTTGGATTTCAATTCCTGAATTACTTTACTTAGAATAATGGCTTCCAACTCAATCCAAGTTGCTGCTAAAGACATTATTTCTTTTTTTTTTTTCATGGCTCAGTAGTAGTCCCTGGTGTATATATATCACATTTTCTTTATCTACTCATTGGTTGATGGGTGTTTAGGTTAGTTTCATATATTTGCAATTGTGAATTGTGCTGCTATAAACATGTGTGTGCATGTGTGTTTTATATAATGACTTCTTTTCCTTGGATACATACTCTGTAGTAGGCTTGCTAGATCTAATGGTAGTTCTACTTTTAGTTCTTTAAGGAATCTCCATACTGTTTTTCATAGCGGTGTACTACTTTACATTCCCACCAGCAGGGTAAAAGTGTTCCCTTTTTATCACATTCATGGCAACATCTATTATTTTTTGATTTTTTAATTATGGCCATTATTGCAGGAGTAAAGTGGTATCTCAATGTGGTTTTAATACTGATACTGAGAGATTTTTCATATGTTTGTTGGCTCTTTATATATCCTTTTTTGAGAATTGACTATTCGTGTCTTTTGCCCACTTTTAGATTGGATTATTTGTTTTTTTTCTTGATGATTTGTTTGAGTTCACTGTAGATTCTGGATATTAGTTTTCTGTCGCATGCATAGTTTGTGAATATTTTCTCTTATGCTGTCAGTTGTCTGGTTAATCTGCTAATTATTTCTTTTGCTGTGCAGAAGCTTTTAAATTAGGTCACATTTATTTATTGTTATTTTTGTTGCATTTGCTTTTGAGGTCTTAGTCATTAATTCTTTGCCTAAGCCAATGTCTAGAAGAGTTTTTTCCAATGTTATCTTCTAGAAATGTTATGGTTTCAGGTCTTAGATTTAAGTCTCTGATCCATCTTGAGTTGTTTTTTGTATAAGGTAAGAAATGAGGATCCAGTTTCATTCTTCTACAGTGACTTGCCAGTTTTCCAGTACCATTTATTGAATAGGGTGTTCTTTCCCTAATTTATGTTTTTATATGCTTTGTCAAAGATCAGTTGGCTGTACATATTTGACTTGATTTCTTGATCCTCTTTTCTGTTCCATTGATCTACATGCATATTTTTATACTAGTATCATGCTGTTTTGGTAACTATAGCCTTGCAGTGTAATTTAAAGTCAGGTAATTTGATGCCTACAGATTTGTCCATTTTGCTTATGCTTTGGCTACACATCGTCTTTTTTTTTGTTCCATATGAATTTTAGGATTTTTTTCCTAATTCTGTGAAGAATGATCATAGTATTTTGATGGAAATTGCATTGAAAGTGTAGATTGCTTTGGGCATTATGGTCATTTTAACAATACTGATTCTACCCATCCATGAGCGTGGGATATGTTTCCATTTGTTTGTGTCATCTATGAATTCTTTCAACACTGTTTCATAGTTTTTCTTGTAGGGATCTTTCACCTCCTTGGTTAAGTAAGTATTTTATTTTACGTTTTTGCAGCTGTTATGAAAGGAATTGAGTTCTTGATTTGATTCTCAGCTTGGTCATTGTTGGTGTATAGCAGTACTACTGATTCGTGTACGTTGATTTTGTATCCTGACACTTTGCAGAATTTGTTTATCAGGTCTAGGAGCTTTTTGGCTGAGTGTTTTTCTAGGTATACAATCATATCATCGATGAACAGTGACACTTTGACTTCCTCTCTTCCAATTTGGATGCCCTTTCTTTCTTTCTCTTGTCTGATTGCTCTGGCTAGAACTTCTAGTACTCTGTTGAATAGAAGTGGTGAAATTGGGCATCCTTGTCTTGTTCCAGTTCCCAGGGAGAATGCTGTCAGCTTTTCTCCATTCAGTATGATGTTGGCTGTGGGGTTGTCACACACGGCTTTCATTACTTAGAGGCATTTCCCTTCTATGGTTATTTTGTTTAGGGTTTTGTCACAAAGGGATGCTGGATTTTATCAAATGCTTTTCTTTTTTTTTTTTTTTTTTTTTTTTT
>NW_016805188.1:89052-108763 GCF_001698545.2 Rhinopithecus bieti | reverse complement strand
GTCTCGATCTCCTGACCTCGTGATCCGCCCGTCTCGGCCTCCCAAAGTGCTGGGATTACAGGCTTGAGCCACCGCGCCCGGCCCTCAAATGCTTTTTCTGAGTCTAACAAGATGATCATATGGTTTTTGTTTTTAATTCTGTTGATACGATGTATCACATTTATTGACTTGCATATGTTAAATTATTCCTATATCCCTGGTAAGAAACTCACTTGATCAGGTTATATTATCTTTTTGATGTGCTGTTAGATTCAGTTAGCTGGTATTTTGTTGAGGATTTTTGCATCTATTAATATGCGTATCAGGAATATTGGTCTATAGTTTTGTTTTTTTGTTAAGTCCTTTCCTGGTTTTCGTATTAGGGTGATACTGGCTACATAAAATGATTAGGGAGGATTCCCTCTTTCTCCATCTTTTGGAATACTTTCAGTAGGATTGGTTTGAATTCTTTGAATGTCTGATAAAATACAGCTGCAAATCCATCTGGTCCTAGACTTTTTTTTGTTGACAAATTTTAAATTACCAATTCGTTCTCACTGCTTGTTATTGGTTTGTTCAGGATTTCTGTTACTTCCTGATTTAATCTAGGAGGGTTGTATATTTCCAGGAATTTACCCTTCTCTAGATTTTCTAATTTGTGCATGTAAAGATGTTCATAGCACCCTTGAATGGTCTTTTGTATTTCTGTAGCATCTGTTGTAATATCTCCATTTTTCATTTCCAATTGAGGTTATTTGGATCTTCTTTCCTCTTAATCTCACTAATGATCTATATATTTAGTTTATCTTTTCAAAGAATAAACTTTTTGTCTCATTTATCTTTTTTTCTTTTGGTTTTAATTTCATTTAGTTCTGCCCTAATCTTTGTTATTTCTTTTCTTCTTCTGGTTTGGTTTTAGTTTGTTCTTGTTTCGTTAGTTCCTTGAGGTGTGACCTTAGATTATCTATTTGTGCTCTTTCAGACTTTTTAATGTGGGCATTTATGCTATGGGCACTGCTTTCTCTGTATCCCAGAGGTTTTGTTAAATTGTGTCACTATTATCATTCATTTCAAATAATTTTTAAATTTTCATCTTGATTTTATTGTTAACCCAAAAATCATTCAAGAGCTGATTATTTCATTTATATGCATTTGTATAGTTCTGAGAGTTCCTTTGGAATTGATTTCCAGTTTTATTCCACTAGATTCTGAGAAGATATTTGATATGGTTTCTATTTTCCTAAATTTATGGAAACTTGTTCTGTGGCCTATCAGATGGTCTGTCTTGGAGAATGTTCCATGTGCTGATAAGAAGAATGTATATTCTGCTGTGGTTGAGAAGAATGTCCTCCAAATATCGATATGGTCCATTTATTCTAGGGTATAGTTTAAGTTCATTGTGTCTTTGTTGATTTTCTGTCTTGATGATTTGTCTAGTGCTGTCAGTGGAGTGTTGACATCCCCCACATTATTGTGTTGCTGTCTATCTCTTTTCTTAGGTCTAGTAGTAATTGTTTTTTAAATTTGGGAACTCAAGTGTTAGGTGCATATAAATTTAGGATTGTGATATCTTTCTGTAGGATTAATCCTTTCATCATGATATAATATCCTTTCAGATGTATGACATTCTGTAAAGAAAATACCACATGACCGGATTTTCCACTTTACATGAGGATTTTTGCTACTATAGACATATTCTCGTGGCTGTTGATACGAAACATTCATTTATTGTCCCAATTCCTTAGAATGCAAAAGATTTCAAAATGACAGCAATGAAACAAATTATATATTTTTCACATATCAGTCAAGTCAAAACTAAAGTAATGTTTGACAATCATATTTAAATAAATTAATTATAAGGGTATAGTTAGTCTACTTGTGTTCTTTTACAGCTGTGCAGGATATGGATAAATGTTATCCATATGTTATCTAATAAACATATCTAATGAGATGCTTTGATTGGCAATTAAAAATGATGATTCTACTATTAAAGTTGCTTTAAATTTTTTTTTTAGAAATTGGTAGCTCCTCATTGAATTTTCCATTAACAGTATGTATGCTTTGATTTCAAAAGGGATGGAACACCATGAAATTTAGCTCAGATATCACAAAAGCAAATGCCCTGAGATACCAAGGTATTAAATGTTGATGAGTTAAATGGAATGGATGAAAGACAATAGGAACTCCTTGGAACTGGATGCGAGTGGACTAAATTCCCTACTACCAAAAGGGATGCAGACATTCTTTTCAAAGTTGATGTGGGGAGGTTGGGGAGATATTTGTCAAAGATACAAACTTTCAGTTAGATAGAAAGAATAAGTTCTGAAAATCTCTTGGACAACATGGTGACTACTGTTAATGAATGTATTGTATTCTTGAAAAATGCTAAGATAGTGGATGTAAAGTGTTCTTGTAACCACCCAATGGGTTCACCTTGCCCGCTGCCTAGACACAACTGATATATCAAGACAAGGGAATTGCAATGGAGAGAGTAATTCATGCAGAGCCGACTGTGTAGGAGACCAGGAGTTTTATTATTACTCAAATCAGTCTCCCCGGGGAATTTGGGGATCAGAGTTTTTAAAGATAATCTGGCAGGTAGGGACTTGGCAAGTGGGGAGTGCTGATTGGTCAGGTTGGAGATGGAATCACAGAGAGTCGAAGTGAGTTTTTCTTGCTGTCTTCTGTTCCTGGGTGGGATGGCAGAACTGATTGAGCCAGATTACTAGTCTGGGTGGTGTCCGTTGATCCACCGAGTGCAGGATCTGCAAAATATCTTAAGCACTGGTCTTAGGTTTTACCATAGTGATGTTATCCCCAGGAGCAATTTGGGGAAGTTCAGACTCTTGGAGCCAGGGGCTGCAGACCCCTAAACTCTAATTTCTAATCTTGTAGCTAATTTGTTAGTCCTTCAAAGGCAGATTGGTTCCCAGGCAAGAAGGGGGTCTTTTCGGGAAAGGGATGTTATCAATTTTGTTTCAGAGTCAAACCATGAACTGAATTCCTTCCCAATATTAGTTCAGCCTATGCCCGGGAATGAACAAGGGCAGCTTAATGGTTAGAAGCAAGATGGAGTCAGTTAGGTCTGATTTCTTTCACTGCCATAATTTCCACAGTCATAATTTTGCAAAGGCGGTTTCATTCTCATCACAAAAATAACTATGTGAAGTAATGTATATGTTAATTAGCTAGATTTAGTCATTCCACAATGCATATATACATCAAAACATCATGTTGTATACAGCAAATACATAGAATGTTATCTGCCAACTTAAAAAAATAGAAATAATAATTTAAGATTACAAAAAGGACAGCAAGAGCCTAAGAAAACATGCCGGTGAACTGATTTTTGTTCAAGAACAATATAGTTTCAAACCTTTGCTTTTAGTTGAATTTCTGTCTTTTATGGAAAAGGAGACTGAAGTTGTTTCTTAAACAGAGCAGCCCACAAAGCACTAGAACCCAGTTATTCTGAACCTTCATCTAGTACTATGTGCACTCTCATTACCTTTCTTCGTGCTGCTTTTGGTATATTCATACATTTATCAGCAGCAGATTCTTTTACAGAATTATTAGATTGTCAGTGCCTTTAAGTAATAGAGACATGAGTTCAGATAGTCTAGCTTTAAAAATAATTACCATGTTACATTTGTGTGATATAGTTACTGCAAACATAAGCTTATGCAAACATAAGCTTTGGAATTTGACTAAGTTCCAGTACCAACTTCATTGTTTAAAATTAGTGTGACAATGGGAAAATGAGTCACTTAACCTCTATGAACCTCAGAGTGTTCATTTGAAATATAGGAGAACTAAGAGCACTCCTTCAGATTGTTATTGTTATATATAAATGAGATAATGACCAGAGGTATTGAGCTTAATGTGGGAGGAATACTAAATGCTCAGTAAATATTGCTTATTATGATTATATTATAGAAACTGTCAACCTAGAATCGTTGTTTTAAGAAATAGTTACTATCTGTACATTTATAGCTTAATGTATATAATCTTCTCTACTTATTTCAGATTTTAGAAATAGATTCATTCACCCATGCAATCATTTTACAAATGTTTATTCAGCATTTCATGTGTACTAGGCAGTTTTTCAGCACTGGACTTATCATGTAAAAAGATACACAAAGTCCATGCCATCATGAGGTATAGGCAATTTAGTGGAAGAAATAGAAATGATATGGGAAGTTCATTGCAAGTCATGGATGTAAGAATTATATAGCCTTTTAGGGAGGAACAACTTGGAATATTCAAGGATTTAAAAGAATCCCAGTGATTCTGTAACTGAGGATGAGAAGGATAAAACCATGAAAGATGTAGTCGAAGAGGGAGTCAAGGGGCCAGATTATGTAGAAGCCAAAACAACGTATTTCTACTGTTAACAAAAAGAGTTAAGCTCTGTAAAATATTTTAAGAGAGATTTATTCTGAGCCAAATATGAGTGACCATGGCCCATGACACAGGCCTCAGGACGTCCTGAGAACATGTGCCCAAGGTGGTTGGAGGACAGCTTGGTTTTGTATATTTTAGGGAGGCATAAGACATTGATCAAATACACTTAAGAAATACATTGGTTTGGTTCAGAAAGGAGGGACAACTCAAAGTGGGGGGTGGGGGTGGGGGGTGGCCTTCCAGGCTATAGGTAAATTTAAACATTTTCTGGTTGACAATTGGTTGAGTTTTATCTGAACACCTGTGATCAATAGAAAGGAATTTTCAGGTTAAGATATAGGATCATGGAGACCAAGTTTTATTGTGCAGATGAATCTCTCAGATAGCAGACATCAGAGAGAGACAGTAGGCTGTAAAATGGTTCTTATCAGACCTAAAAGGGCACCTGGCTCTTAGTTGATTATCTCCTGAATCTGGAAAGAAAGGAAGGAAAACAAAGGGGAAAGGNTGGCCCATGACACAGGCCTCAGGACGTCCTGAGAACATGTGCCCAAGGTGGTTGGAGGACAGCTTGGTTTTGTATATTTTTAGGGAGGCATAAGACATTGATCAAATACACTTAAGAAATACATTGGTTTGGTTCAGAAAGGAGGGACAACTCAAAGTGGGGGGTGGGGGTGGGGGGTGGCCTTCCAGGCTATAGGTAAATTTAAACATTTTCTGGTTGACAATTGGTTGAGTTTTATCTGAACACCTGTGATCAATAGAAAGGAATTTTCAGGTTAAGATATAGGATCATGGAGACCAAGTTTTATTGTGCAGATGAATCTCTCAGATAGCAGACATCAGAGAGAGACAGTAGGCTGTAAAATGGTTCTTATCAGACCTAAAAGGGCACCTGGCTCTTAGTTGATTATCTCCTGAATCTGGAAAGAAAGGAAGGAAAACAAAGGGGAAAGGGGATTCCCGATAGGATGTGGATTTTTCCCACAAGAGACTTTGCAGGGCAATTTCAAGGTATAGTAAGGAAACATATTTTGGGGTTAAATATTTTTTCCTTGTCTCGTAATGTTATGCCAGAGTCAGATTGAAAAGTAAGTCATGATATATAGGGTCAAATAAAACCCACTTGATGAGAAGTTATGGTCTGTAGGGCATGACTCCCTAGATCCCATAGATAAGATTTTGGGCAAGATAAAAAATCAGAGGTTAGTCTTCACTACATTTTTCAAAATGTGATAAGGAAATATTAGCAGATTTTGAATAAAAAAATGCCTTGATTTGACTTATACTTTAAAAGATCTCTCTGACAGCTGAGGGACAGACTGTAGAGGGCATGATGAAAAAAGCAAGCAGAACCATTAGGTACTTTTAGCAGTAGTTGATACAAGAGATGATGGAAGCCTGTAATATTGGCAGAAACAATGAGACATGGTATAATTCAGTGTGTATTTTGAAGGCAAAGCCATTAACACTTGCTAATGGGTTGGAAGAATGCAAGTGAAAGCAATAAATCAAAAATGTATCTGGTAAATGGTAGGGACACTGATTAATTTGAAAAAAATTGGGGGAGCTAGAAGGGAAAATCAAGAATCTTGCCTTGACAACGGTAGCTTGAAGTGCTTATGTGGCATCTGAGGGAAACACAAGGGAAATTGACTGGGCAGGCTTCACTGGAGGAATGAGGCTGGACAGCATATAGTACTGGATGGAATCACCTAAGAAGTGAAGACAGAGGGAGTAGACTAAATATGCTAACTGAGCCCTGGCAGTCAAAATTGTGAAGCTGAGAACAGAAGAAGGTTAAGAAAGATTCTACTTTTTTTCACTTGAGCAAAATGAAACACTGTATGTTCCTTAATTTTGTGCCCCTCCTTACTTTAGCAATTATTTCATACTAATTTTCTAACTGTGTAGCTTGATTTTTTGGTCACTATTTACCTCTGGACCTGTAAATTGTGAAACAGAAATTCAGTGAAATCTGTTTTAAGCCAAATGTCCTCCAGTGTACACGGAAATTAGTGGTGAAAGCAGAAAGAGCAGTCATCATCCTCTGGCCACCCTATTTTATTCCCAGAAGCTATTGGGTAGAAATCAAGGTAATTACTTTACAATTATTATGGAAATAATACAAAATGAAGCTACTTAAGAGGATAATTTGAATCATAGACCTTATATGACATGTTTCAGTGAAATGAAGATTTCCCATGAGAAGGCAAATGTATTCAGTAACAGAGTGAAAGTAAATACTAATATTAATAGCTGGCTCCAGTGGAAACATTCTCTCTTCAGGAAAATACGCAGATAAATTACATGAGTGGAATATGAGCCCATGAGAAGAGGCTTAAAGGAAGTCCAGGAAGCGGGAGAAATACCAAAGCTCTTTCATATTAGAAATCCACAGACACAGAGAGTAGAAAGTTAAAAGAAAAAGTGAGTTACTGGGCAACATTGTGAAACTGTCCAAGAAGTTTAGAAACAACTATGCCTAAGGATTATGTTGTTATTGCTGCAACAATTTAAACTTTTAAATTAAAACTCCAAATTTTTATCAAAGTATGCTCCACACACCATGCCTCCTATAAGTGCTATTGTATGCTTACATCTGTGTGTCTGAGTGTGTTCAGGATTTTTTTTTTTAATGTGCAAAACAAGCTAAAGTGCTGAAGTTAACTTCAGGACAGACAATAGCAAATTCAAAATGTAGCATGGAGAATGAAGACATCCTTTCATAATAAAAACTCACAACAAATTAGGTTGAGGTAATAAACATACCTCAACATAATAAAGGTTTGTATGACAGACCTCAGTTAACATACTAAACGGGGAAGATCTGAAACTTTTTCTCTAATACCTAGAACAAGACAAGGATGCCAACTTTCCTTGCTTTTATTCACATAGTTCTGGAAGATCCAGCCAGAGCAATTAGAAACAAATAAAGAAAGGACATCCAAATTGAAAAAGAGGAAGTTAAATTGTCCCCATGTAGACGTTATCTTATACATGGAAAACCCTAAAAGCTCCTCCCAAAA
The DNA here is from genome assembly GCF_001698545.2 of Rhinopithecus bieti. Classification (NCBI taxonomy): domain Eukaryota; kingdom Metazoa; phylum Chordata; class Mammalia; order Primates; family Cercopithecidae; genus Rhinopithecus; species Rhinopithecus bieti. The sequence continues at coordinate 101,348 of NW_016805188.1, read as the reverse complement.
AATCTTTTTGAACCTATAAACAAGTTCAGTAAAGTTGTGGAATACAAAATCAGCATACAAAAATCAGTCATACACCAACAATAAACTAGTCAAAAAAGAAATCAAGACAGCAATTCAATTTATGACAGCTACAAATAAATAAAACATGTTGGGATAAATTTAATCAAGAAAGTGAAAGATTTCTAAGGAAAACTATAAAATACTGATCAAAGAAATTAAAGAGAATGGAAAAAATGAAAAGGCATCCCATATTTATGGACTGAAATAATTAACACTGTGAAAATGACCGTACTAACAACAGAAATCTGTACATTTAATATAATCTCTATTAAAATAACAATTACGTTCTCCATAGAAATAGAAAAAAATACGAAAATTCATATGGAAACAAAGACATCAAATAGACAAAGCAGTCCTGAGCAAAAAGAACAAAGCTAGAAGCATCACATTACTTGACTTCAAAACATGCTAAAAGCTAAGTAACCAAAACAGCATGGAACTGGCATGAAAACAGACACCTAGGCCAATGGAATGGAATAGAGAACCCAGAAATAAATCCATGTGTTGATAGCCAACTGATCTTTGATAAAAAGCACTGAGAACATTCATTGGGGAAGGGACAGTCTCTTTAATAAATGGTGCTACGAAAACTGCATATATATATAAAATCTGGGGAGTTAGAAGAGAAAAATCAAGAATCCTGCCTTGATCATGGTAGCATGATAGCTCGAAGTGCTTATGTGACATCTAAGGGAAACACAAGGGAATTTGACTGGGCAGGCACTCCAGACCCCTATCTCTCATCATATACAAAAATCAACCCAAAATGGACTTAAGTGTAAGCCCATGTGTAAGCTTAAGTGTAAGCCCCAAAGCTATTAAACTGCTAGGGGGAAAAAAAAATAGGAGAAATCCTTTCAGACATCTGTCTGGGCAAAGATTTTATGGAGAAGACCTGAGACACACGGGCAACAAAAGCAAAAACTGACAAATGAGCCAAAAGGCATATTGGTGAGGATTTAACTAGCTAGAAATTGTGCATTGGAAGTTTAAATGAATCTGACTTAACCCCAACCCACTTGCTATACATTAGCCACCCTGTACAGCGGCAATTTGCTGCTACCCTCTCTTCCAGTGCAGCCCCCCATGTGGTCCTAGCTGGTAGCCATCTCTCCTTGGGAGCTTTAAATAACGAAGTGTTCTGCCTTTCATCTATTTGAGTGTCACTGTGTTGTGTTCCACCATCAAAAATATCTTTAAATCTTACAAAACACACAAGAAACACCAGCTCGATATCTGAAATTCATTCATATATGTGAATATATCTTACGATGTGGAAGACATTGATATAGTGATATAGCGATATATAGCACTACTTTTATCTGGTTGCATAATAATCACTCCAAGCGAATTGTTAGAAATGCAGGTTTGTATGGTCCTTCCTAGACCAACTGAATCAGAATCTCCAGAGGCTATAAAGTGGGAAAGTCTGTTAGGTTTCTCAGGTGATTCTAATGCACACACTGATATGGAAGATAGACAAAACATACTGTCTCACCCTCAAAACTTTAATTCTAGATTGAAGAAATGCTAGGTCTGTTGCTTATTACTCCATTTGATGGAGCAAGTTACTTAACCTTCTTTGAGATTCAATTTCCTTGTTTGTAAAATGAGAATAATAACTTGCTGGATTAGGATAATTAAATAAGATTTGTCTAAAATTATTCAGCATAATACCCAGTGCTTAGAAAATACTATCTATTATCATTTTTAGGAGAAAAAACTATCTATTAGAAAAATAAATGTGCAACAGAGATCAGGATGAGCAGACATTTACAAAGTTTGAAAATGGAAGACAGAAATGGTTAAATCCTTCAATAATTAAAGGCATGTATGGCACAGATATATCCAACCAATTTTGCCCTACAAAAACAACAGATATTGTAAGAGTATTTAATCCTAAAATCTTAGTTTAGGATAAGATGCCTCTGTGATATAAACATTCATTCCATAAGTAAGTGTTTATTGAAGATCAACCTTTATGTATTATTTTGGTTGTTTTGCTGGTGGTTTGGATCATCTCCTGCTTGGTGGCATACTTTCCATGCCTGCGTAGGAATTACTGGGTTTGATACATCTGCAACAAATCTTTGCTTTCACACGCTTTAACATCCTTTTACAATTTTTCTCTTCTTTGAAGTATTTTCATTATTAACAAAACACATCAGACAATCAAGGAATGCCAGTTCTCAAAGATGAAGTAATTACTAAACAACTTTTGGATAAAATTTCTCTACGTGGAAGCCAGTAGAGCAATTAGTAATGTAAATGTTCCCCAACAGGTACACATTGGAATGATCTAGTGTCTGGGCTCATATGCATGACTCTCAATTTTCTGTACTCTTAATTTAAGTATAAATGGCCCAAAGGAATGATTGTATTTTCTACTGTATTTATTTTTAAAGGTGACATCCATCTTGTCTTGTGCATGAAGTTACCTACATTGTTCTAAAACCACAGTTACTGCCAGTACTCCCCTGTTTACATTTACCCATTGCCAAAAGTAAAGGAAAGAAAATGCATAAATTTAAGATGTTGATGGAAACTACTATTCTTGCTTTCTTCACTACTCAATTGCTGTATGATATTGAGAAAGTTATTAGCTCCTCTTGAGTCCATTTATAGAATTAGAAATGGCAATACTTGCCAAACAGAAATGTCTTGAAGATTATATCAAATAAATTGATATGTTCAAAACTATTCTAAACTTTCAAAAAATACACATTCATTACTATTTTATTTTAAATGCTTGCTATGGTATAAGACTCAGAGTGTTTGACTTTCTTACATTTTTAATCCCTTCCATGTAGATTCAAACTAATGCAGTGTTCTTTTTCTCACTGACCTTCTGGCCATAGCCTCACACCACCAAGGACCTTATAGGTCACTGTCATTCCTTTGCTCCATAGGAATATAAATTAGCAATGGGAAAGTGGAGACTGTGCTCTCCAACTCCAACTCCCCCTCTGGAAAGCGTAATGACGAGCTGAGTTCTTTGCACCCAGCAGTCAAAGGTACTGAGAAGTTGGCAAGAGCTATTTTCTGTTACTGCACTTGGATTTCTCCCAAGCCTAGTGGGGGTAGTCTAACCTCCAACCTTGAGTCAGAGGATCTACATTCTAATTTCAGCCCCTCATGGATACAGCATTTTATTTATGTTTCATTTTTCTGCTTTTTTGGAGGGCTAAGAAAAAAATTCTATATTGGAAGTCTCTTCTAAAGAAGTTTGTAGTTCACAAAAACTCTTAGGGCAGACATACTCACTCAAACCTAAGTGAAATGCTGTTACAACTACATTTCCCTTCAGGCAAGTCATCTTCTGCCTTTGCCTTTATTACCAAGATTATAAAAACTTTGCCTTTATTACCAAGATTATAAAAACTTGGAGGTAGGAAGTAAGAAGGCATCATTACATTACTCTCTGTTAAAATGGCAAATATATTTCTATTCAATGAGATAATCATAAATAGGCACTCTATTCAAATACAAACATTTGTGGAGCCCTTATTTGGTGGTAGGGATATGAAAATGATTAAAATATGGTTCCTGTCCTCTATCACATAAAAATAAAGATAATTTTAGCTCATCTCAGATCATTTTTCCTTCTACACAAAGTACTTGACCAGATGTACCATTTGTTAAAGTCTTGCAAGTTCGCCCTGGAGTGTGGCTGCAAGGTAGCCACTGCCCGTTTTTGGCTGGCGCCTACACACTGAGCAGGCCCATTACAAGCCATGCTTGGGTTTTTTGTTTCTCCTTCAGTTGGTCATTTAGGACTCCTCCATATGGCCATAGTAAGAGAGGGCAGTAGTGAAATGTAGCCGGTAACATTGAAGTTTGGGCTACCAATTTATGCAGCTTTTATGCTTAGACTTTATCTCATATGTACCATTTGCATTTTATATGGATCACTTCTTGACCTGCACAACTTTCGGATTTGATGAGTTCAACAGAAACCAACTCAAGGTAAGCAATTCAGAATGTATAGCTACTTGGTGTCCTGTATGTTGAGTGCTAAATTTAGTAGAGAGGGGCCTACTACTAAATGGGCATCACATGTTCAGATATACACATCAGATATTTCAGAGTTCAGGTTTTCCCAGTGAGAGCCCTGACTTGCCTTTGTGTAACTTGATAATTCTATTAAATGCTAGGTTTGGTCTTCACATTTTTATTTCTCTGACTATAGGAGATAAAACCTCTTATATGCTACCAAAATGACCCTCTACTCATCAAACTTTGCTTTTAATTTTTTACTAACTTCACTTTGCTTTTCATTATCCCTGTGTAGGACATCAATGTCATTTAATAATAATCGATTCTATTATCTTATATACATTGACCCCCATACCCTTACTGCTATTTTATTGTATGTTATTACTAATTTTTTTGAGACAGAGTTTCACTCTGTCACCCAGGCTGGAGTGCAGTGGTGAGATCACTGCTCACTGCAGCCTCAACCTCCTAGGCTCAGGTGGTCCTCACACCTCAACCTCCCAAGTAACTGTGATCACAGGCATGCATGGCCACATCCAGTTAATTTTTGTATTTTTTGTAGAGACAGCGTTTTGCCACGTTGCCCAGTCTGGTCTCGAATTCTTGGGCTCAAGTGATCCACCTGCCTTGGCCTCCCAAATTGCTGGGATTACAAGGCATGTGCCATTGTGCTCAGCCTCCCCATGCTTTTAAAATCCTGATTTATTCGAATCATTACACAGTTCAGGGTAATTCCTTCCACCAGAACATTCTTTCACATTAGCGTCAGTTTTAGCATTAGGCTATCACACTGTACCAGAGACTGTCTGTGCTCCATACACCACATAGGATGGATTGCTTATTACCAGGTAGGCAGTGAGCAATCCAATGCCAAAACAGCTTTGTTTTTCATCTGTTTTCTTACACCACCTCTGATACCAGAGCATGTGACCTGTGCAGGTCACATCAAGCCCTATGCTTAGAAGGCCCCTATGCTTACTTTCATGCTCTGATTTTCTTGCTTTATTAAAATGCTTAGTACTTTTTGAACAGGGAGACATGCATTCTTATTTTGCACTGGGATTTACAAAAATTATGTAGTTGCTTGTTACTAGTATGAGATGCATAATTGAATTCTCCATAAAGCATATGCTGAGATAGTTTGAAGTATAAGAAAAATAGACTGATAATGTCCATGAATAATAAAAGGAAGAAAATGTAGAATTGGGTGGATGTCTTCATTTAAGACCCTGATCTGATCCAACCTCTGCAATAGGAAAGGAGGAAGAAAGCAGGATTGTGGAGAAAGAGCTTCAGATTACAATGAAGAGCTGGTGAATCTCCAACATACCCAAGTAGAGTTTTAGAACAAAGATCGGCTATTAGAGAAGTTTCATGGGCAAACACAGCCAGGTCCTATGCCCAGCTATGACCAGTCATTAACTGGGGACTGCCTGGGAATAGCCTGGCTTCAGCTAGAAAGCTGAGACTGATCCTGAAGGGACTGATAGCTGGGCACTATTAGTTAACTGCCCTTGTTGTAGCAAAATGGCAAATTCTTCCTTGAAAAGAGATCCGAGTGGTATCCCTCCATGGCTGCCACAATATATTTAAGATTGTTTCATGTGCTGTGGGATGGATCATGCGATCTGTAGTTGTTTATGTAGTGTCAGTACACGAAAATTGGGTCAAATGAATTTGTTCCATTGTTCAAATCTTCTATAAACTTACTGATTATTTTGTCTGCTTATGAAATTGCTGACTAACAGTTTTCAACTATAATTGCGGATTTATGTATTTCTATACCAAATTTATTCTGTTTTGCTTTACATTGTTTGATGCAACTCTTTGGTCCATATATGTAATGATTTTTAAAGTTTCCTGTTTCTCATAATAGCTCTTGCCTTTAAATCATTCTAAAATATTTATAAAGCCATAGCTGATTTTTTAAGTTTATATGTATATACTATATATACCATAGTGTAAAATATACCATATATATATCTGAAAATATCTCTATTTTCCCTCTAAAAGGCAAAACAAAAGCAGTTATTTCTTAACCTCACCAAAAAAGCTTTTAAAGAATTAAATGGAATCATTGTCTAGCACGTGGTTCACCTGTGAACATTATAGAGTTATAACAATAAAAGTAAAACTGGATGTTGAGTTTTTACAAATGTGTGTATTTGGCAAATGTTGCCAGGGAAAGTGTATCAGAGCTAAATATTTATTTTCTAAAGGGCATGATAATATAGAAAAATCCATATATTCCATTCTAGATAGACAAAAAATAATATTAAAAATAGAAAATTAAAATACAATATATAGGCATGAATTTGAAAACATAAGGTAGTATAAAAAATAGCTAAGATTATTACATATTTGCTGCTTCTGCAGAGAGAAGCAGAAGAGAAGTTGAGAGAGGCAACTGCTGTTTTTCAGTATAAGCCCACTGGACTGCATGCAGGGTATATGGAAACTGTACCATCTGACATTTTCTTTAAATCTAAACCTGTTCTAAAAAGTAAATCCTATTCTAAAAAGCAAATATAAGACATTCAAAAGAAATACTTGTTTGTAAATTCTTAAATTGTAGTATATTAAAATGCCTAATAGAGCGTCTGGCACATCGAATAAGATAAATAATGGCATTTCCTTTTTTTAAATCCTTAAGGTCTTAGGAAATTGATCTGCCATCTGGACGTTAAACTGTGTGCTTATTCAGCCTTTCTTCCTCTTCTTGTCTTTTTTTTTTTTTGCCATTTGATTCACATTAATTCAGTCGAGTGCACATATTTTTTGGGGGGTTCCTTATTTTGGAAAACCTTCAGACAATCATTTCTATAACAGGACAGCACTTTTCTATTTTGTAGTAGTTGTAGTCTTTTAATAAAACACTGTGAAAAACCTCATCTTTTATCAAGGTTCTTGGACATTTACCCTCATATTTCAGTAAAATACTGAAAACAATAAATTATTAAAATCATTCTGAATAACTCACATAATCCAGACCCTTCTTCTTTTATTGAATGTATGCTATAAGGCTAAAACTTTTCTAAACAAGCAAAAAAAAAAAAAAAAAAAATCTATTTCAAAATAGAAAGGCAACAGTTTCTAATGTCAAGAGCGATGATGATAATTCAGGGTTTCCTGGGATAATTTCCACATCCTAAATTATAGCTTGATTATGCAGGAAGGATTATTGACCAAAACTTGACAAAGGGGTCCTAGCTCTTGACTTCCTTCACTTTGGGGCTCCCTATCGGTCTTACCGTTCTTTGCTTATAAGATGCCTAATAGCAGCTCGGCATCCTCTAGTTTTAGTAACTTTTCTTGAGTGCTTAACTTCCTCTTTGTTACATAGAATTACCAAACTGCCTCCTCTTGAGGCACTGCATTTAGCTCCCATACGTGTAAGTCTTTTGAAGCTGCAAGAACCTTCCCTGGAGTTATACACCCTGAGATAGAGTTTCCTCTTCAGAAACTCTGTTCTTGGGTATGACTTGGGACTTCTCACCAGCTCTGTCTCCTTCCAACTCCACGGAAATTTAAGCTCTCTGGGATCTATATATACATTTTTTGCTACTAAAAGAGATTTTTCTTTTCCTTCTCCTCTTTCTTCATAATGATTAACGTAAGACAAACTCAGTAATTCAGAGTGATATTAGCTTCTTAATGATTTAAGGCTACAAAAAGGAATGTGTTGAACAAATACTCATTTCTATTTTCTGACCATCTGTGATCTTTATTTCCTTGTGATTCCTTTCCCCTAAGATTTCTTTGGGAATCAAACTGCCTAAGCTTAATTTGAGATAAATTGTTATGTTAAATCTTAGATAGGTGTATGTATATATTTTTGAGTTGTAAAAAATAAAATAAATCACACTTTCCTAAATTTTCTACTTTAGGAGCTAAAGGAAAAACTTAAAAAAAATTTTAAACTTGGCATGCATAACTAGAGAAGCAGAATTAATGCAAATCTAAATGAAAGCTGCTGACTGCCTTTCAAAATAATTAGTTTTGTAATAATATGTTTGATCCTAATCTCTTAGCCTGCCTCAGGTTTTAGGTGAAGGCTCTGTGAGGAAACTGCATGAAAGATGTTGTATACCATTACCATTGCCTCCTTCAATGACCAGCACACCCAATACAGCACAGAGGATGCTCCCTTGGAAGGTTAAAGATGTGTAAAATGACACTCAATGTGTTTAGTTACATTTTTCAATGACTCTTATATTTGGAAAAATACTAAATCAATTCATAATAAATAAGTTATATTTTAAGACATTTCAAAAGTGCCTGACATATTATATTCTATGTGTTTAAATAATACTATATGTATTTAAATAATACTATATGTATTTAAATAATATACATGATATAAATGGTTATATATGCATTATAAAAGTTTTAAATAAGTTAGTATATATAAATGTATATATACACATAAATTAATATTATTATAATTCTGTAAATATTCAGTTTAGAAAACATGACATAATTTAACCTAATTAACAATATTAATATTGCCCAGATAAGAAAACTACCATTAAGGGATATTAAGTGACATTTCCAGTATAGCACTCCTAATACAACACAGAGAATCAGCTTAATAGAGACATTTTAAGGTGGGTGCTACCTGAGGATAACGGTAGGTGCCTTCCCACTGTCAGAGATATGTGAACCAGAACAACTCCACCCTGAGTAGGAGCTGGGTAAAATGAGGCCGAAACCTACTGGGCTGCATTCGCAGACAGTGTAGGCATTCTAAGTCACAGGATGAGTTAGGAGGTCAGCACAAAATACAGATCGTAAAGACCTTGCTGATAAAACCAGTTGCAGTAAAGGAGCCAGCCAAAACCCACCAAAACCAAAATGGTGACGAGAGTGACTCCTGATCATCCTCACTGCTACACTCCCACCAGTGCCATGATAGTTTAAAAATGCCATTGCAATGTCAGGAAGTTACCCTATATGGTCTAAAAAGGGGAGGCATGAATAATCCACCCCTTGTTTAGCAGATCATCAGGCAATAACCATAAAAATGGGTAACCAGCAGCCCTTGGGGCTGCTCTGTCTATAGAGTAGCCATTCTTTTATTCCTTTCCTTTCTTAATAAACTTGCTTTATCAGGACTTGCCCTGAGTTCTTTCTTGGTTGAGATCCAAGAACCCTCTTTTGGGGTATGGATTGGGATCCCATTCCTGTATAACCACTGCTCACCCTCATTCCTTCTAAACACAACCTCAAAAACTGCCAGAATTAGGCCAGGTGCAGTGGCTCATGCCTGTAATCCCAGCACTTTGGGAGGCTGAGGAGGGGGGATCAACTGAGGTCAGGAGTTCAAGACCAGCCTGGCCAACATGGTGAAACCCCGTCTCTACTAAAAATACAAAAATTAGCTGGGTGTGGTGGTGAGCCTGTAATCCCAGCTACTCGGGAGGCTGAGATGGGAGAATTGCTTGAACTTGGGAGGGAGGCTACACTGAGCCAAGATCGCACCACTGGACTCAAGCCTAGGCAACAGAGTGAGACCCGATCTCAAAAAAAAAAAAAAAAAAAAAAAAAAAAACCTGCCAGAATTGTAAATGTTTTAAACATGTACTTATTTTACTTTATACTCTATGTAACAACAAAACATTAAGAATATGTGAATATGTCTTAGTTTATGCCACTTTGAACTATTTAGAAGCGGTATGTGAGAGTGTGAGAAATGCAGCAAATGCATAAATCAAAGAAGCAGACTGAGGAAAGAGAAGGAAAGGAAAATACAGCATTCCCAGATTTTGGATGAATCATTAACCACTGGTATTCTGCCATTTTGCTTCAAAATGGGACTCATGTTCAATCATCCACCAACAGTCCTTCTACCATCTGTTTTGAAATGCAAATTATGTAACATTTTGCTTAAATCTAGAGCAATGTAGACTCTTCCTCTATGGTTGAAGACCATATTTCTCTCTTTTGGGTATGGAGAAGATAGCAGATACTTTTAGAGATCTCCATGCTTAGAAATAACTCAGCTGGAGATCCCTTCAACCTTATTCTTCCTTGTGTAATTAAAAATTTTTTTTTTAAATAAATTTTAGTTATGTGAATGCTATTTTATATGACACATTCACTTGTTGGCATAATAATTATCCACTGTTCAAATTCCAGGTAGCAGATCCAGAAAGGATCAGAACACTTAGGATAATGAATTATTACATTTTCAAGGCACATCAATGCATGTTATGAAGACATGAGCAGAAGACATCTTTACTCCTTGTACAATCTCAGTCTATTCGTGACTTCCCCTTGTGTACAGCACCTAACACTTCATGGCCTGTGCTTTTAACATCTATTGTATGAATTTCTTTACTCTTTGTCTCTTTTGTTGTGTGTAGACTTTCTTGGCATTTTGAATTCAAACTCCCCAAGGGAGACAGACTAGGTCAGCCAGGCATTATTCAATATAGGCTGTTCCTGTAGGGCAAGCACTTACCCTGTGTTGAGATAATTCAACATCATAAGGGCGTCACTAGATACATTTTCTTTCTGGAATTAGACACTTTGATTCTAAAAATACAATGACCCTAATAATAAATAATAATTATAAAAATACACATATAAAATCTTATATTGCTTACTCCATGGGTGACATATAGAAAAGAGGCATCTCCCCTAAGTAGTTCAGGAACGAGGTAAGAGTTCCAGTATCTTCATAACAGTTTATTAGAGGTATTATCCAATGTGATTATACAAATGAAAGGAGTTAGATACGTAGGAATTGGAAAAGAAAAAGGGAATTTGTTTCTTATTGCTGCTATAACAAATTACTACAAATTCTGTGGTTTAAAACAGCACCTATTTATTAACACATGTTTCAATATCAGAAATCTGACAGGCAGGCTAAAACCAAGTTGTTGGAGGCTCGAAAGTAGTATTCATTTCCCTGTCATTTTTAGTTTCTAAAGGCTGCCAATATTCTTTGGTTTGCGGTCCTTTCTTTAATCTTCAAACTGTATCACCTCACCTCTGTTTCTGTTGTTACATTTCCTCTCTGACTCTGACTCTGCTGCCTTTGGCTCCTTTAAGAACCCTTGTGATTACACTAGATTCACCAATATAATCCAGGGTAATCTTCCCATCTCAAGATCATTAACTTAATCACAACTGCGAAATTCCTTTTCCCATGTAAGATAACATATATAGATTGTGGAAATTAGGATGTGAATATTTTATGGGTGGGGGGCAGAATATTCTTACTACAAAAAAAGAAAACTATCTTTTTTATCAAAACAAGAAAACTACCTCTTTTTGCAGATGATATGATACTATACCTGAAAAACCTAACATAATATGCATTAAACCTAACAAAAAAAATGGAAGAGTCTATTAAGCTAATGTAATATGAAATTAACATACAAAAATTAGTTGACTAATATGATAGAAATCATAGTTTGCCATAGCAATAAAAATATAAATTACAGAGACCCTTAAGGGATTTGCAAAATCTATATGAAGAAATCCTTAAAACACATCTGAAAGACACAAGAGTAGATTTGAACTAATGGAAAGACATTTTTCCTTGTTCTTGAATACAATGTGTCAACATCATAAAAGTGTCAAATAGTAACAATTTATTTTCTGTAGCTATTCATATTGATTCTAAAGTATACATGGGCAAATTAGCATGGAAGAAGTTAAGAAAATCATGAGAATAAGATTGCAGTGATAGAAAATATGTGAAAAGACAGGAGTAAGGGTCTTTAATATCTAGTCATGAGAGATATTCAATATATTATAAGGCCTTTATCATTAAAATGTTGGCTCATTAATATTAGGTTGGTACAGAAATGCAAACTTCTGTGTGCAAAACCTTGAATGGCAAAAGCCACAATTACTTTTGCGCAAATCTAATATATTGACTTAGGAATTCCTGGACAAATTATTGGAAGATAAGTGAAAGTTGAGAAATAGATTGTTACATCTGAAATTAAGCATATGATGATATTCATACCTGAAAGCTCTGGGGAAAATATAGTTTTTAAAAAATAAATTATATTGGAAAAACTTAACTGACACTGGGAAAATAAAAGTGGATCTAGATCTCAACATACATCACAACAGACTTCAAATTAAATAGAGATAAAAGGAAGAAAGAAAGAGAAGGAAGGAAGGAAGGGAAAGAAAGAAAGAAAGAAAGAAAGAAAGAAAGAAAGAAAGAAAGAAAGGAAGGAAGGAAGGAAGGAAGGAAGGAAGGAAGGAAGGAAGGAAGG
>NW_016805188.1:48862-87245 GCF_001698545.2 Rhinopithecus bieti | reverse complement strand
AGAAAGAAAGAAAGAGAGAGAGAGAGAGAAAGGAAGGAAGGAAGGAAGGAAGGAAGGAAGGAAGGAAAGAGCAAGAAAGCAAGACATACGAACAATAGAAATGAAAAGGATGAATTATTTTTTAATGGTTATGAGGAGAGACTGAAACTTTGGAATCAAGCTCCATATGCAATAAATAAAAAGACTGATAAATTATGCTGTATTAAACAAAATTTTGTACGGAATAACATCACAAGCAAAGTTAAAAATCTTATATCTAACTGGGTATCCCAATTGCTTAGTGTAGTCTCCTCTTCTACTTGGTTCTGAACTTGGCCATGTGACTAACTTTAGCCAGTTTGGTAAAGTTAATGTAATACAAGCAGAAGCTTGGGAAGTGCTTGTGACTTGATGACAGTGACAGGAGGCAGCCAAATGCCTAGGCAGATGGGACAGGTACCTGGTGAAACCCCGCCTCCAAGATGAAGACAGTTGAAAGCCTGAAAGCCAAACTACAAGTCAAATCCTCGGAGTGGATGAGAACTTGTCTTCCTGTTTGGCCTGCTTTTCTCTGATTAATTCCCACCCTTCACCTATTTTACATATACCTACCCTTTCCTAATTGGTTTTCTACACTATTATGCCCATGATTGAGTGGTGTCTTTGCTTTAAACTTTTTTGTATACTCACAAACCAATCAGCACGCACTCCCCATCCTGTTCTGATAAAGACCCCAGACTTAGTCAGTAGAGGAGATGACCTGACTTCAGGGAAGAGACAACCCGACTTTGGGAAAGATGACCTGTCCTTCCTATCCCCTCTCCAGCTTTCCTCTCAGCTGAGAGATGTTTTCATCACTCAGTAACATTCTCTGCCTTCACCATCCTTCAATCATCCATGTGACCTCTTTCTTTTTGGACTCTGAACAAGAGCTTGTGACCCACCAAGTGTGGGTACCCAGAAAATCTGTCACACTGGCCCTTTGCCTTTGCCAGTGGAGGGTAGTCACCCTACACAATGAGGCAAGGGGCCAACTGAGCTGCTAATGCACTGTCATTTGTGGATGGCAGAACTAAAGGAGGACTATAACACTCCCTCTGGGGCTTCAGGGTCATGGCACCCTCACCTGGGCACCAATGCATTCCCCTCAAGGTGCCACGCCTGGTCTGGCCGTGGGCCCTGCACAAAGCTTGCTTGGATGTCGGTACCCAGAGTGGCTGGTCAGATCTCATACTCACTCATGTGCTCCTTCCTGCAAGGGGCTGAGCACAATGAGCTGAGTAACGCCGCTGTGAATCTGGTGAAGTGGCTGAGAAAAATCCTGCATCATTGGGGCCTGGACTTTCTTGCTCCAGGGAACTTTTCCTCCACCATATTAACTACACTGCTGGCCTTGCGGATGACAGACATTCTAGAGAGGAGCCCAGCCATCCTAGTTGTCCCAGTGGAGATTTGTCCCAGTGGAGATCCTTGTTATGGGAATAAACTCAAACCTTTCTGATCGGAAGACATGACCAGGTGACCCATATAATTGTAGGGGAAAAACTGTCTGGGAGGATCTATGTCATCAGTTCTTTCCAGAATAATAATGATAATTATAATTTTCAACTTTTCAAATTCTTTCATATATATTGTCTTCATTGATCCTGTTAATACTTTAGTAAAGTATTTAGCTAGGCATAATTGTCCTCCTTGAGATACAGAAAGGTTATGTGATCTGCCCAAGATAACCCAGCTAAATGGGAAGATAGCTTGTGTGCTACAAAAGAGCATTCATTTTTTTTTTTTTTCAATTTAGGAGACTTGAATTACTAATCTTATAACTTAGTGTTTGTTCTTATGCAAGTGAATTCATCACTTGGATCCTTAGTTTACTAACTTTAGGGGGAAAAATTCCTGCATACCCTTATAATGTTTTTATGAAACTCAAATGAGGAAAGGTTTTGTGAAATGATTTGCACAAATTCTAAAACACTACACACAGTAAATCAGACTGGCTTCCTAACTTTTAGTCTATTGTTTCACAGTGGTTAATTTAAAAAATGAAACTTTCTTGAAATCGATAAACTAGCACATTATATTTCATGGTCTTTGTATTACTTCAAATATTTGGTGAGAACTGTATTAAAATGTCACAATAAGAGCAGTAACCCAAGCATCATTTTATTTTAATCTACCAGAAGCACACAATGGGGAAATGAAGGAAAACGCTAGAGACAAATTAAGCAGCACCATTAAAATGATCAATGACTTCAGTCATCTCCTGTCCAGTAAGAGACTCTTTTTGAATATGAGCCATGATTTCTCAACAAAGAAGGAAGTGTTTTTGAGTTCTTTATATATGTCAGATATTCTGCAAATGTATTGCATACATTGCCTCTTCCTTTACATCTTGCAGTAACCTCTTGAAATGTTATAAAATTCCCATTTTAGCATGAAGACACTGAAGCCCAGGAATGTTAAACAGGGGACTCCTAAAATTTTATTACTACATCAGGGATCCGGGAACTAAACTCTGGTTTGTGTCCTAATTATGATTCGAAAAACAAAACAAGAACAACTTTAAAAAATCACTAGGTTTCCTGATATTATTCAATCTGTTGTTTTGGTTGCAAAATCATTTCATTATTAGTAATTATAATTATGTTGCCCTTTGCCAAACGAGCATTCTTGCTAAGTTTTAACTGCGATGACTAGCTCCTAAGTGATATAAGGAATGGAAATTTTAGTACAGTTAGTAAGACAACCTCATGATGATTTGTAGCATCAGCTCTATGATTCTAAAAATAGAGCTCACTGAAGCAGCACAGCCTTTGGCTGACACAACACCAAGCAAAAGTCATTCTATCCCAAGGCTTCTAGTTGGACCTTGCATTTGTTAGAACTGCTTATGAATCTTCTTTTTCCCTTAACAAGTGGGAGCCACTCTCTCTTGCCCCCTTCAGCATAGACAGTGCCTTTGATTTAAAATGCCTGTAGACTGCTTAGGCCAAAGACGGTATTTGGGAAACCATTTTCCTCTCTGGAAAAGCAAAATATCTCATAGAGGGAAATATCCAGTAGAAATGACATTTGCAATGTCTGCAACACAGCAGGGTGATCTCTGTAGACTGAATTTTCTGCCTAAAAGAGTTGTGTATGCTGAAGAGACATAATGCAAGTGATGGATTTGTTTAGCTGTTTTCTCCAAAAGTGCTTATCTTTGAGTTTGGGTTCTAAAGAAATAATCAAAAAGGCAAGTGAACGCACCAGACTTTAGAGATGTAAGATTGATTGGTAGAGGAAATAAACTGAAGTATTTAACTTTAGAGACAACACAGCTCAAAAGAACAGTAATAGTAATTTTTCTCTCTCCCTCGATTCATTTTTCCATCTCTCCCTTCCTCCCTCATTCCTGCCTTACCTTCCCCTTGAACATGGGTTCAAATGATGATTAAAAACAGCAAAAAATAGTAATATTTCATGCCCAGTTACCTCACTGGTGTTTCATTGCTGAAAATAGCAATGAATCATGCTTGATTTCAATGAAGTAAGTATCTTGTCCAGTGGAAGGGAGATTTGTTTTTTTTACCCATTGAGTGGGTAGTGTTTTCCCTAACATCTGCAAAGGCACTTCCACTCTCAAACTACTACAACAAATCAGAATAAAAGACCTACAAAATTTCCAATCTCAACAACTTCCAGTTTTTGGTAAAGATATGAGATGGGATAATGGGATTTCTATATAAAATCTATTTTAAGTTTTAAGTGCTTCAAAAGAAGATCCATCTCTGGGGAACAAGGATGTGATACAGACTACACAACCCTTGGTGCCACTCTCATTACATAGTCTAACCAAGTGGGAATTCAAAAGTAACTTTCCAAAGTATCATTATAAGGACATTTATGTCTGACCAGATGGATCAAGATGTCAGATTCTCATGGCCTTTGCATTGATTCAAACAAAAGTAGACCCTTCTGAGATTTTGAAACTTTCAGCTTCTTTTCTACTAAAATATAGAACTGTGGATTGGAATGTGATTCAAATAAAGTTATTATGCCTTATTTACATTACTGCATAACATGTATGCAAAAAATGCAGTCTCATTTTGAAGTATTTTGTGGATAAAAGCAATATATTACAATAAGAGCAAACAAAAGAATATTGTTCTATAGAAGTGAAGTTATTGATCTAACCACACAGAAATGCAACAAATAACTTTTGATTGCCCATTATGTGCTCAGCTCTGTGCCTGGTTTGGGGCATGTACAAGAGGTAAATGACCTTCTGCAAATTGAGATGACTTTTTGGTGACCTCATAATACTATGGCCTAATCAATGCTATGATTAAACAAAAATAGTCAAATGCATAGTCATGTAATAGATTTGTAGCAGCAACATATAAAGCATGTCAAGGGATATGACAAACCGAGTTGGGAATTTCAACTGGAGAAGAAAGCAGTGAAAAGGTCATTGAAAACATGGCTAAGTGGCCAGGCTAGATAGTGTTCACTTCTGCTGATCTGATTAAATTGGGATGATATCCTGAACTCTCTGACACAGACAGATTATTTTAGTTTTCTGGGCAGATAATTTGATGAATAAGGAATAAAAAGTCTGTGTTCACAGCCTACATATATGAAAAAGTTATAATCTGGTCAAAAACTTGCAAGTAAATCCTGGCCTTGACTGAAGGATATTGTATTATGGATGTATAGGTGCTATTATAGGAGTGTTTGTCTATATCCCTCTAACAATCTTTGTGAATTATGGCACATAAAAGGCACTGATGCACCTGTTTCTTGTAACTGATTTCATGGTAAATGCTGATAATCAATCATTATATGCTTTCCTCAGAATCTTTCTCAACACTGTGTTCTAAGCAGCCAATGGCTAACTACCAGAATTGGTAATTAATATAAAATATTTTTGTTACTATCTTTCTGTACGCCTGATTAGTAGTGACAAATTATGTTGTGAGATGGTAATTATTTCTCAGGACAAAAAAATGAAATGATAATTTAAATACTTATCGATCACCTTCTGTGAGTCAGACATTGTGCTTTTAATATTACCTTTATTACCCCATTTAACTTTCAGTCCCACCTATGAAAAATATATTACTATCATTCCCTTATAAGAGATTAAATAACTTGCCTAAGGTCAGGTAGCTGGAAAGTGGCAGAGCTGAGATTCACATCCAGATCTGTCCGATTTGAGAGTTCAGGTTCTCACTCTCTCACCAGACCTGAAAATGCAATTTCCCCTCCCCTTTGTCAGAATGAAGTTCAGTTTTGTGGCTCTGAGTTGACTTCTCATTTCTAGTAATATGTCTAAATCTCCCAGGGATTCCCCTCCTACCATTTCTATTCCAGGGAAATTAGTATCTAATGTTAAGCTCATATTACATAGTTGTAGGTATTTATCAAAATTCCTGTGGGTAAATGTAGCCCCATGAATATGGTAAATTGTATTTACTCATATTGTAAACATGAACATCTACTGTGTGAGACACTTTGATAGTCCTTGTGAAAGATAAAAAGATAAGGCATGTGAAATTCAGCTGTACAAGACACTCAGGAGATCACATATTTCATTTTCTTTTGTTCTGCTTTAAGAAGGAAAAATGATCTATTTCTAGCTGTGGGCTCATTGTGGACTGTAGGGAATGACTTTTGAAGATGATTTTATTTTTAGTAAAGGCAAACTAAGTTATTCACGCACACAATCTATGACTAAACTTGCAGGATACAATCTTTCTTAAAAGCTGTGGATTACCGATAAAATAGTAAGAAGTTATTAGGCCAAATAAAGGCAAAACAAGAACCTAGAAAGGTAGACAGAGCATGAATTTTCTGTTGCATTACAGATTCTTCCCTATTTTAGCAAATTTGTACTTTTACTTTAATGCATTATGAATCAAAAGGGAATAAATGAAAGCTCAGAGGACATACAAGTAAAAAGGCTTAGAGGAGAACTACTTCCAATAACATCCAGGACAGCAAAGGGCTGCACCCTCAGTATAAGAGTGAACCAAAAGCTTACCAGCCCTGCGTGGACTTGCTGCATGGTTTCACATTGTCTGGACAGTCTGGGAGTCTCAGCTCCACATCTGCTTTAAGGTGAATCTAGACTAGAGGTGCACCAAGGCACCAAGCAGAAGCAATTGTACTTCCTTTTTGAAAATATTATAGTACATTTATCTGCACCTTAAATTATCAAAATGATTTTATTTCTTAAAGAATAAACAGCAAATAGTCAAAATTAACAAAGCACATAAACATATACTGCACCATCAGTGAAAAGAGACCCACAGAGATTCCTGTAAATGAGAACTTCCAGATTCAGATACAGGCTATTATATTGGAGGAAAAAAACAACTATGCTTATATGTTTAATAAGTGAAAGATAGTTTTGAAAATATATGCAAGTAATGAAAACTTAAAATATTATAGCAGATATGTAAGTTTACAGATTTCTGCCAGATGAAACTTTCAGAAATTTTAAAAAATTAAATAATTCAAGGGACATTTTAAATAGCAAATTAGGCAGAGCTGAAGAGATAATTAGAAACTTGTAGATGCATCGAAAACAAAAATAAACTAATATACAGCACTAAGAGAGAAAATGTTAGAAATTATAGAGAAGAGGGTAAAAGATAGAATGTCCAAGTGGGAGAGGCCGGGGCCGCCGTGGCTCAAGCCTGTAATCCCAGCACTGTTGCGCGAGTCCGGCAGGCGGGTGGCATCACGAGGTCAGGAGATCGCAGACCCCTCCATGGCCTAACAGCGGTGAAACCCCGTCTCTACTAAAAATACAATAAAACTAGCCGGCGCGAGGCTGCGGCAGGCGCCCTGTAGTCCCAGGCTACTCGGGGAGGGCCTGGGAGGCGGGAGCATATGGGCGGGAACCCGGGGGAGGCGGGCAGCTTGGCAGTGAGCCTTGAGCATCGTGCCCGACTGCCACTCCCAGCCTGGGCCACGACACAGCGCAAACTCCGTCTCAAAAAAAAAAAAAAAAAAAAAAAAAAAAAAAAAAATGTCAAGTGAGAAGTTACACAATATAATTAATCAGTCTCAGAAAGAAAATAATCCCATTTTCACTGGGGCTTTGAAAAGATAATGGTTGAAAATCTTCCAGAACTGATGACAACAATTTGCAGACTCAATATCACAACAAACAACAAGCATATAAATAAAATAAAATCTACATCTAGAGGCTGAAATTTCACAGAACAAGGAAAATAGAAACAAATTCAAAGCAGTCAGAGTAAAAAGAGGGCAGCTATTAAATTTGGTCAGCAGCAAAAATGGAAGTCAAAATTCAAAGGAATATTTGAAATGTTTTGAAAGATTATAACTTAGAATTCTATACCAAGTCAAAATAGAGATCCAGAATGAGCTAAGAAATATTTTTTTGTAAAATAACAAATACAAAATTCAAAACTTGAGTGAGTTAACTATCACAGAGCCTCATTAAAGGAAATTGAAAAGAGTTGGGCATAGTGGCTCAAGCCTATAATTTGAGTACTTTGAGACGTTGAGTTAGGCATATCACTTGAACTGAGGAGTTTGAGATCAGCCTGGACAACATGGTAAGACTATGTCTCTACAAAAATTAGTCAGACATGGTGGCATGCACCTGTAGTCCCAGGAGGCTGAGGTGGGAGGATCTCTTGATCCTGGTAGGTTGAGGCTGCAGTGAGCCATGACTGCATCTCTGTCCTCAAGCTAGGGTGACAGAATGAGACCCTGTATCAATAAATAAACAAATAAAGAAATAAAATTGAAAAGGATATACTTCAAGCAGAAATAAAACAATTCCATTGGAAGATGTGAGAAAAACAATGAATAAAGAACAAATAATGTCATCAATAATAATCATATTAATTTTTTTTGTGGTTTTAAACAATGTGATAAAATAACAAAACAATAATATAGAAGTTGTATTGAATTACATGGAAGAAAATAATCTAAGGTCTCCGTATTTGCGGGGAGAAGAATAAAGACATTGTTGAACTTAGACTTTGACAAGGTAAGTAAGTAATTATATTATAATTTTTTTGGTAACCATTAATTGAATATAAATAAAGATGATCCCTTCAGGCAAGTGGGGTGCAAAATACTGAAATATTTATAAAATATTTGACCAATCCAGTAGAAAACAAGAAAGGAGAGAAAAAGAAATAGTACAGGATAAATAGATGAAACCACAAATAAATAAGTAATTACCTGCCAAATGAAGAGATTCTTTGCTCCAATTATAAAACAAAATAATTTAAAATACATTACAAAAATCTCTATACTGCTTATACAAGAACATGGAATTTAAAGCACAAAGTGAAAGGATAAAGGATGTATGTGCAAAAGTTAAACAAAGGAAATCTACTACTGGAGGTGAAGACTTCACAATGATAAGCTTTTCATCAACAGAAACATTTAACCTTTTTTACATTTATAGATACCTATTTTAGTTCATTCTCACATGGCTGTAAAGAACTACCTGCGACTGGATAATTTATAAAGAAAAGAGCTTTAATTGACTCAAGCTCTGTAGGCTGTACAGGAGGTATGGCTGGGGAGGCCTCAGGAAACTTACAATCAATGGCAGAAGGTAAAGGGAAAGCAAACACATTTTCACAAGATGGCAGGAGAGAGAGAGGGAAAGGGGAAGTGCTACATACTTTTAAACAATCAGTTCTCATGAGAACTCACTCTCTATCATGAGTACAGCAAAGGGAAAATCTGCCCCCATGACCAAATCACCTCCCACCAGGACTCACCTCCAACATTCAGGATCATAGTTCAAGATGAGATTTGGGTGGGGACACACAGCCAAACCATGTCAATACCTAATAACATATTCTTAACATCTATGAAGACAACACACACACACACACACACACACACACACACACACACACACTCATATGGTGTTAAAATTCATATGCAAGGAGAAATAGATAAAACCATAATATTAGTGGTGTAACTAGACCCAGGTTCTGCTGCTCACTGCTTGCAAGCCAAACATTAGAGGTGATAGTTGGTGGGAGGAGAAGCAGATTTACTTGGAGACCCAGCATACTGTGAAAATGGTGAACTAGCATGCTAAATTACCATCTTAAGTTTTAAAATTTACCACATGGTTTTAAAAGAGAAACTTGGTATGAGAAATGTGCAGGAGTAGTGCAGGATCCAGGGTCTATGCGTCTTGTTCCTATGGCTATCTTGGGTTATTGTTCCTCCTGAGGGCTTGTTGGTCTTATCTTGATTTCCGTGCATGGTGGTAGACTCATTGTTCACGACTACCCCTACTCGGGAAGATTCCACAATGGGGTCTCCTTCCCTCATTTAAGATTAGCTCTGTTATTTCTTAAATGAGAGCATAATTAGGTAAGCATGAACTGCTAGAAGAGGGGAGTGTCTGGAGCATTCCCTCAAAGGAAGGAAGTGAGCAGGGAAGGAAAGAAGAAACAAAAGTGCATGATTTTAAAAGTGAGGTCCCCTATTACACTACAAAATGAATTTTACTAGATTTGGCTACTGAAAAAATTTAAAAGCCGAATGGTTCTATAAATATTTTAAAATGAAGTTGGCAGGCAAAAAAAGTTCCCTAAAGAATCTTCAAAAACCAAATGGCTTCCCTGAGAAGCTGTTCCAATTAAAGAAATAATGACAGTGTTAAGCAAATTATTCCAGAGAATTAGGAGAAACAGAGGATTCCTACTCTACTCTGTCCAACATTTATCATTCAACAATTACAGTGAATGTCTCTGGTGGGTACAATACTTAACTGGATGCCAAGTACATAATAGTGTAAAACATTGATAGTGTCCTGAGCTCTTCTAGTGTGGGATATGTATATTAAATAATTTAATTTAGTAAATGTTCAATCAACATTGTGAGTAGGTCCTCAAGGTTAGGTATAGGGTATAGGGTCCTGATCCTGTGTACCAAACATTATCAGGAGTGTCAGGAAAGGTTTCAGTGAAGTAATATTCAAATTTCAATTGGAAGGAAGTTTGCTAATTGAGAAACAGGAGCAACAGGAGTGCATTCCAGGCATTTCATTTTTTAAAAAAAACTTCCCTAATTAAACAAACAATTTTCGTCTTTATTGAGATATAATTAAGAAGTAAGAATTGCATGTATTTGAGATGTACAGATTGGTCTTTTGATCAACATGGTTACAATAAAAGGTCACAAGATTAAACCATGAAAATAAATTTAAATTACTCCACCTCTCTCTTTTGTCACTGCCTCCAACTCTATGAAGCAAATGATCTTCTTAATAAAAGCCTCACACGCAGAATCCTTACCTCCCCTACCCTGTAGTCCTTTGTCATACAATTCAACCTACCCAACTCAACATCATATGAAGAAATCCTTCATGCATTAAAAAAATCCCTTTCAATATTTCTTAATAGAAACATTCTTTTTTTAGTTGTATTTATTTATTTATTTTAATAATATTTATTTATTTATTTATTATACTTTAAGTTCTGGGATACATGTGCAGAACCTGCAGGTTTGTAACATAGGTATACATGTGCCATGGTGGTTTGTTGCACCCATCAACCCATCATCTACCTTAGGTATTTCTCCTAATGCTATCCCTCCCCTTGTCCCGCAGCCCCCAATAGGCCATGGTGTGTGATGTTCCCTTCCCTGTACCCATATGTTCTCTTTGTTCAACTAACACTTTTGAGTGAGAACATGTGGTGTTTGGTTTTCTGTTCCTGTGTTAGTTTGCTGAGAATGATGGTTTCCAGCTTCTCCATGTCCCTAAAAAGGACACAAACTCATCCTTTTTTTTATGGTTGCATAGTATTCCATGATGTATATGTGCCACATTTTCTTTATTCAGTCTAACATTGATGGGCATTTGGGTTGGTTCCAAGTCTTTGCTATTGTGAATAGTGCCACAATAAACATATGTGTGCATGTGTCTTTATAGTAGAGTGATTTATAATCCTTTGGGTATATACCCAGTAATGGGATTGGTGGGTCAAATGGCATTTCTAGTTCTAGATCCTTGAGGAATTGCCACACTGTCTTCCAAAATGGTTGAACTAATTTATACTCCCAGCAGCAGTGTAAAAGCATTCCTATTTCTCTACATCCTCTCCAGCATCTATTGTTATTTGACTTTTTAGTGATTGCCATTCTAACTGGCTTGAGATGGTATCTCATTGTGGTTTTGATTTGCATTTCTCTAATTACCAGTGATGATGAGCTTTTTTTCATGTTTTGTTGGCTGCATAAATGTCTTCTTTTGAAAAGTGTCTGTTCATATCCTTGGCCCACTTTTTGATGGGGTTGTTTTTTTCTTGTAAAATTTTTTAAGTACCTTGTAGATTCTGGATACAAGCCCTTTGTCAGAGGGATAGATCGCAAAAATTTTCCCATTCTGTCGGTTGCCTGTTCATTTGATGATAGTTTCTTTTGCTATGCAGAAGCTCTTTAGTTTAATTAGATCCCATTTGTCAATTTTGGCTGTTGTTGCAATTGCTTTTGGTGTTTCAGTCTTGAAGTTTTTACCCATGCCTATGTCCTGCATTGTATTGACTAGGTTTTCTTCTAGGGTTTTTATGGTTTTAGGTCTTACATTTAAGTCTTTAATCCATCTTGAGTTAATTTTCATGTAAGGAAAGGGTCCAGTTTCAGTTTTCTGCATATGGTTAGCCCGTTTTCCCAACACCATTTATTAAATAGGGAAATCTTTCTCCATTGCTTGTTTTTGTCAGGTTTGTCAAAGATCAGATGGCTGTAGATGTGTCGAGTTATTTCTGAGGCCTCTGTTATGTTCCATTGGTCTGTATATCTGTTTTGGTACCAGTACCATGTGGCTTTGGTTACTGTAGCCTTGTAGTATAGTTTGAAGTCAGGTAGCATGATGCCTCAAGCTTTGTTCTTTTTGCTTAGGATTGTCTTGGCTATACCAGCTCTTTTTTTGTTCCATATGAAATTTAAAGTAGTTTTTTTCTAATTGTGTGAAGAAAGTCAATGGTAGCTTAATGGGGATAGCATTGAATCTATAAATAACTTTGGACAGTATGGCCATTTTCACGATGTTGATTCTTCCTATCCATGAGCATGGAATGTTTTTACATTTGTTCGTATCCTCTCTTATTTCCTTGAGCAGTGGTTTGTAGTTTTATTGAAGAGGTCCTTCACCTCCCTTGTAACTTGTATTCCTAAATGCCCACAAGAGAAAGCAGGAAGGATCTAAAATTGACACCCTAGCATCACAATGGAAAGAACTAGAGAAGCAAGAGCAAACAAATTCAAAAGCTATCAGAAGACAAGAAATAAGTAAGATCAGAGCAGAACTGAAGGAAATAGAGACATGAAAAGCCCTTCAAAAAATCAATGAACCCAGGAGTTGGTTTTTTAAAAAGATTAGCAAAATAGATAGACCGCTAGCCAGACTAATAAAGAAGAAAAGAGAGAAGAATCAAATAGACACAATAAAAAATGACATAGTGGAGATCACCACGGACCCCACAGAAATACAAACTACCATCAGAGAATACTATAGACACCTCTATGCAAATAAACTTGAAAATCTAGAAGACATGGATTAATTCCTAGACACATACACCCTCCCAAGACTAAACCAGGAACAAATCGAATCCCTGAATAGACCAATATCAAGTTCTAAAATTGAGGCAGTAATGAATAGCCTACCAATGAAACAAAAGCCGAGGACCAGATGGATTGATAGCCAAATTCTACCAGAAGTACAAGGAGGAACTGGTACCATTCCTTCTGAAACTATTCCAAACAATAGAAAAAGAAGGACTCCTCCATAACTCATTTTATGAAGCCAGCATCATCCTGATACCAAAACCTGGCAGAGACACAACAAAAAAAGAAAATTTCAGGCCAATATCCCTGATGAACATCAATGTGAAAATCCTCAGTGAAATATTGGCAAACCCAATCCAGCAGCACATTAATTAAAAAGCTTATCCACCACGATCAAGTTGGCTTCATTCCTGGGATGCAAGGCTGATTCAACATAGGCAAATCAATAAATGTAATCCATCACATACAGAGAACAAATGACAAAAACCAGATGATTATCTCAATAGATGCAGAAAAGCCCTTCGATAAAATTCAACACCCTTCATGCTAAAAACACTCAATAAACTAGGTATTGATGGAACATATCTCAAAATAATAAGAGCTATTTATGACAAACCCACAGCCAATATCATACTGAATGGGCAAAAGCTGGAAGCATTCTCTTCGAAAACTAGCACAAGAGAAGGATGCCCTCGTTCACCACTCCTATTCAACATAGGAATAGGATGGAAGTGCTAGCCATGTTGGAAGTGCTAGCCAGGGCAATCAGACAAGAGAAAGAAAGGGTATTCAAACAGGAAGAGAGGNTCATCCTGATACCAAAACCTGGCAGAGACACAACAAAAAAAGAAAATTTCAGGCCAATATCCCTGATGAACATCAATGTGAAAATCTCAGTGAAATATTGGCAAACCCAATCCAGCAGCACATTAATTAAAAGCTTATCCACCACGATCAAGTTGGCTTCATTCCTGGGATGCAAGGCTGATTCAACATAGGCAAATCAATAAATGTAATCCATCACATAAACAGAACAAATGACGAAAACCACATGATTATCTCAATAGATGCAGAAAAGGCCTTCGATAAAATTCAACACCCTTCATGCTAAAACACTCAATAAACTAGGTATTGATGGAACATATCTCAAAATAATAAGAGCTATTTATGACAAACCCACAGCCAATATCATACTGAATGGGCAAAAGCTGGAAGCATTCTCTTCGAAAACTAGCACAAGAGAAGGATGCCCTCGTTCACCACTCCTATTCAACATAGGAATAGGATGGAAGTGCTAGCCATGTTGGAAGTGCTAGCCAGGGCAATCAGACAAGAGAAAGAAAGGGTATTCAAACAGGAAGAGAGGAAGTCAAATTGTCTCTGTTTGCAGATGACATGATTGTATATTTAGAAAACCCCATCGTCTCAGCCCAAAACTCCTTAAGATGATAAGCAACTTCAGCAAAGTCTCAGGATACAAAATCAATGTGCAAAAATCACAAGCATTCCTAGACACCAATAATACAGAGCCAAATCATGAGCAAAGACCTATTCACAATTGTTGCAAAGAAAATATAGTATCAATGTTTCTATTTTCTACATGCCATCTTTGCATCTTTCTCACCTCCTTGACAACAGTGTCTTTCCACGTTCTTTTTTGTTTTTTAACTTTTCATAACCAAGAGAGCATTTTCTTCTAATGCGCCTGACTCACAGGAGGAAGAGGAGCATCCTCTTGCCATGTATGGCGATATTTAACTCACTGCTGTCCACCATTTCTAACAGCATCTCCTCGTATGAAATTGGCACTATTTACTCATCTGTCCTGCTTCCTTCATTTTGTATCTTGCAACTCAGGGACCTTTCCTATATTATTTCATGTTTCTAACTTAATGTTTCCATTTACTGTCATTTTGTCCTGTGATTTCAACAACTATGTGACAGTCAATTATTGTAGATGTGCCTTACACACAATCAAATTTCCTTGTACTTCATTTGTTTGTTTCTGAACATTGCAAGAAAAGCTTTTTAGAATCACACAATGTCAGAGACTGGCTAGCTATTTACCATCTATTTCCTCTTCTGTTTGGGCATGCAGATAGACAGTATTTCTCAGCTTTCCTTGCAGTTATGTGCAGTCATGTAGCTGATTCACAGTGAGAAAAAGTGATGTGTACAATGAACCCAGACCTGGACCATAGGTCCTGCACGTTACTCTGCGTACTTTTACCCATCCATTTACTTAGTGCTGATGAACAAATTAAAATGAGAACTCAAGAGGGTGGAACTACAAAATAAAGGATACCTGGAACTCTGAATTACTCCTATGAGGAGAGGATCCTACTCATCAATGGTTTAGGTTTCATGTTAGTGAGCTGAAAAGTTCTATTTTGCCTGAGCTATTGTACATTTTGGGGAATCTTGATTATAGTAGCTGAAATTATCTTAACTAATAAATATACAAATCATTTACATTATGAATATATATTATTCAAAATGGCATAAGAATGTACTATTATTTAGAAGCCATTTTATTCATTTTTAATTGAGTCATACTTTATTGACTTTTGGAGCTTGGTTTTGGAGATGGTGATAAATTCCTTGAGAGGACAAGGTAGATAGAGATATTCATGAGGAAAAATGTTATGTGCAATGATGGAGAATGAAATTGATGTGTGTTCAGAAGCCCACAAATTATATAGTGGAAGAAACTGACAGGCAATAAAATTGGAATGTTAGTTCACGGCAAGATCATGAAGAATCTTTTACGCTAGGCAAAAAATTAGTATCGAAGTGATCAGGACCACAGAATGTAGCTTAGTTGTGTCCCCAAGTTCTTTCTGCCTGGCTCTTTAACCGCATTGCTCACATTATGTCATAATTTTTTTGTATTTGTTGAAAGCTACTTTCTGAGGCTTAGCTCTAATAAGTCAGTGGTTCTAAACTGGCCACAGAATGAATTCTAAATCTTTTTCCCTTAAGTTGCCCTGGTTCCTGTTTCACAGCTACTGTTTACTAGGACTGGGTGTCTCAACTTCCTTGGCACTATTGACATTTTGAGTGGCATTATTATTGATTGCAGGAGATTGTCCTGCATGTTGTAGGATGTTTGGCAGCATCCCTGGCCTCTAACAACTAATCCACTAGCTGACAGTAGCACTCTCTCCCACTCCTGTACTTGTGATAACAAAACTGTTTCTATACATTGTGATATATCCCCTGGGGGACAAAATTACCCTCCGTTGAGAAAAAAATTCGTTCTAGGATTCTTATTGCCATATTTTTTAGGAATTCATATCATGTCTTTATTTTGAAATATTTTTAATGGATCCTTTGTTGCTTGGGTCACCTGTTTTGCTCTTCCTTAGTGAATCACCTTATTTTAGTCAATCATATCCTCCTCTAGCTTCCTGAGAGAGACTGCATGAGTGGTAAAATTATTAAAAATTTGAATGTCTTAATTTGAGCTATTATATCTGATTAAAAAATAGTTTGTCTGGGTATACAATTCTTAGTTACAAATAACTTTCTCTGAGAATTTTGAAGATATTACATCACTATCATCTAGCTTCTAACATTTTTATTGGGGGTCTGATGTAATTCTGATTTCTGAATTTGGGTTCTTTTGACTTCTCGTTGGAAGCTTCTAGGTCTTCTCTTTGTAATCAGTGTTTTGAAATTTCTTAGTGAGGTAATTTTCTGTGGGTCTTGTGTAACCATTGTATTGAACTCTTGATGATCCCTCTCAATGTGAAACTTCAAATCCTTCAGCCTGAAACATTTTCTTTATTTTTTTCTTCTCCATCTTCTCTCTTCTTTCTTCCGTAATTTTAAATGTTCAATGTTTTAAGTCCTAAAATAATATTCTAGTGTTTCCTTTTTTTCTTTCTGAGACATTTCTTCAATTTGTTTTTTACTTTTCTTATTGAGCTTTTAAATTTTACCATGATAATAATTTTACTTCCTAAGATATTTTGGTTCTATTCATGACATTAAAACAAATTACCTCATGTTCTCATTTTATGAGTACAATAACTCTCAGCTCTCTGAAGTTCCAACTTTTTTTTAAGAGAAAAGTTAAAATGTTGCTTCTTTGATGAGTTTCTCCCCTGCCGCTTTTTGTTTACTTAAGTCTGTATTCTTTATGTTAGAGGCTTGCTTCAGACCTGTAAATGGAGGCTTTCTTCTATGTCTGGCAATATGAGACTTTCCATTCAGATTTAAGACAGAGACAATAAAAATCTGATTTCAAGGTACATATGGGTGTGTAGGCCCTGTCTACTGGTGGGATTTACTCTGTGGTGCTTAATTTGGTTTTATGAGGAGATCTGTCTTTCCCAGTGTCTGCTGTTCTCCTATTCTCCTGGTACATTTCCACAAGTAAAGAATACCTATCTATCCTCTATCAAAGAATACTCATCTATCCTCTATCAAAGAATACTCATTTTTTAGCCATCTATTAATAGGCTGATACATCTCATGTAGCATTTTTAGATCCAACTGGGGAAAGGTGGCTGGGCTTCAATGATTAGTTAATGAATATCCTTATTTTCCATGTGTTACCCTTTCTCTTAGCAATGTGCAGTGTCCTTGATTCCACGACATGGGGAAAGAGGCAGTGACCTGACAGAAAAGGGTTGGGAAAGTGATCTGTGAAATCTTGTACCCTCTTCTATAATTAATTGATTCTCTTAATTTTCACACCACCCATTACCCTCTGTTGCAGAGGCTGCCTTCAATTACTAAACCTTAGTTAGCATTTTTCTGTGAAAAAATATCAGTTACTTTCCTTACTGATAGTGTAGTTTTCAGCTTTGAGGTGCTAAGCTTCTTACCGTCGGTGATAGCTTGAATAATGTGCCCTAAAGATATCTAAGATCTATTTCATGGAACCTGAGAATGTTACTTTATATGACAAAAGGGGGCCTTGCGTATGTAATTCAGTTAAGTATCTTCAGAGGGGGGATTTTTCAGGTGTTTCCTAAATATAATCATGAGAGAGGAGGGTGGACAGAGATTTGACCACAAAAGAGGAAGAAGGTGATATGATGATGGAAATGGAGAATTGAAGATAGTTTGCTGCTAGCTTTGAAGATGGAAGAAGGAGTGATGAGCCAAGAAATGCAAGGAATGCAACTCTAGAATTTGGTAAAGACAGGGAAAGAGATTCCATCATAGAGCTTCCTGAGGAAGTGTATCCCTGCTAGTACTTTGGTTTAGTTTAGTGAAACCCTTTGAGCTTCTGATATCTGGAACTGTAAGAAAATAAATGTGCATTGTTTTAAGTCACCAAATTTGATATATTGTTTAAAGCAGCCATAGGAAATTGATACACCTGCTTTCTAGTTTCCAAAACTCTGTTGTAGTACTGCCTTCTCACGTTTGCTTTATCCTGTGCAATTGTGTACTTCAATCTTTCTTGTCTTTTTTTGTAGAGTTTAAGACAGAATACTTAACTTTTAAAATTTTCCTTGTATTTTTGTTTAATTTTCTTTGTTTTATTTAAAAATGTTTAAATGATGCCATTCACATGCAATTTCTTGAAGATGACTGCTAGATACTAAATGTATTGTTTTGTTTGCATTTTTGGATTTTTGAACTTGTGATAAATTTTGGCTGTTTATTTACAAAGTCTGTTAGCACTCAGAATTTCCAAGAGGGAGTAGTAGATATGATTAAATAGAGACAATATCAGAAATAAGAGAGGAATGCTACTATTTTTAATAACATCCAATATTGTTTTGGAGCTATTTCTAAATGTGTTTAGGAAGGAAACATAAATAACTGGTATCAATAGAAGGAAAATAAAAAAAAAACTTTATTTGCCAATGGTATGGCAAAATACTTAACTTTCCTCTTGCAAGATACATTTTAAAAAGATTACAATTACAAACAAGAAGATTTCTGCAAAACAAGATGCACACAGACTACAGATTTTAAATAGATATATAGATTATAAAATAAGGTAAAATGCCTAATGCATTTATTGGAATAAAAGAAGATACTAAAAGTAAAATGAAAACTGAAAGTCTACCAAAAATTAACTAGCTGATCTGAAAAAAAAATCAGGTAAGTCCACTAAAAAGGACTAGAGGATTGAAACTAGAAACTTAGTAGAAACGATACTTTTGCTTGGGATAACTGAAGAAAGAACTAGTGAACTGAGATATGAACAGAGTACACAGAAATATCACAGAGAGACATATAAGATAGGAAATATGAGAGGTTAAGTGGCATAGCAGATTGAGTGAAAAGTTCTATATCTAATAGCATATAAGAGGAAGAATAAAAGAGAAGCAACATTGGAAGAGATAATTACAGATATTTTCTAGATTTTATGAAAGACAAAAGCCCTTCTATTTAGAAAGTCCAGTGAACCCCCCCAAAATGAATAGGCAATTCAGAGAAGATTGAATCAGGGAAATATAAATCTAAATTAATATGGGATACTATTACTCAATAAATTGCTTTAAAAAATTAAAGGCCTGAACATACCAAGCATTAGTAAGTCAGGGGAGCAATGAGAACTCTCATAAATTGCTGATAGACTGTCAATTGATATGACTACTCAGAAAAGCAACTAGGGGCCTGGCATGGTGGCTCACGCCTGCAATCCTGACACCCTGGGAAGCTGAAGCACGTGGATTGCTTGAGCTCAGGAATTCGAGACCAGCCTGGCCAACATGGTGAAACCCCTTCTCTACTAAAAATACAAAAAATTAGCTGGGTGTGGTGGCCAAGGCCTGTAGTCCCAGCTACTCAGGAGGCTGAGGCACAAGAATCGCTTGAACCTGGAAGGTGGAAGTTGCAGTGAGCCAAGATCCGGCCACTGCACTCCAGCCTGGGAGACAGAGCATCTCAAAAAAATTAAAAAAGTGGGCAATGTCAATAAAAATTTAAACCATATATAACCTTTGGCCTAGCAATCCTACTTTTGGAATTTAACCTATAGAAATGGAAGCCTCAGGCCGGGTGTGGTGGCTCACTCCTGTAATCCCAGCACTTTGGGAGGTGGAGGCGGGTGGCTCATTTGAGGTCAGGAGTTCCAGACCAGCCTGGCCAACATGATAAAACCTCGTCTCTACTGAAAATACAAACATTAGCCAGGCGTGGTGGTACACGCCTGTAGTCCCAGCTACTTGGGAGGCTGAGGCAGGAGAATGGCTTGAGCCTGGGAGGTGGAGGTTGCAGTTCACTGAGATCGAGCCACTGCAATCCAGTCTGGGTGACAGAATGAGACCCTCTTGTCAAAAAAAAAAAAAAAAAAAAAAAATGAAAGAAAGAAAGAAAAAGAAAAAAAGAAAGAAAAGGTAAAAGAAGAAAAGAAGTGAAAGCATCAATACATAAGATGTTTGTTTCAACACTGTTCATAGAGGCAAAATCAAAAGTAGAAGAAAAAAAGGTAAAGGGAAGTAAGTATTCATGGCTAAAACTTCTTGTGTAATATGATTCCATTTATGTAAAATTACATGAGTGCATACAGGGATTCATGAAAAGAAAATCACAACATATTAATAGTGTTTATCTCAGGATAATTGGATTTCCATTGATGTTTTACTTTATTCTTTATTATTTTATGTATTATTGCAAGTCTATCAACAAACATGTGTTGTAAAATATATATTAGGTGGGTGCAAAAGTAATGGCGCAAACCACAATTACTTTTGCACCGATCTAATAATTAAAAATAATGTTGTGGGTTGATTTTTTTGTAGAATAATGAACCAAAACCAAAAAAAGCTGAATATTTTATCAGGACTAACATTTTATTTGCTATGTTGATGTGAAGCATCACGTATGAAGTTTTGTTATTAAAACTGAATCTTATAAAATGAGTCAGCAACTTTTAGCATGATTAATAAATACACAATTATGAATCATCTTCCAAGGTCACAAAGAACAGAGGCAGAATTTCCACAATATTTGTCCATGCCCGAAGATGCCTTTGCTTATCTGGCAAAGAGAAAGCCACTTCAGAATAAAGGTTACAATCATATGCCTTGGCATTCACAAGCCATTGATGTATTCCTTCATCAATTCAAATTTAAGCTCCATTATAATGTAAGTGCATAAGGGCAAAGGCTTCATTTATCTTATTCCCAGTCATCTGCCCAATATCTAGCACAGTGACTGCCTCATCACAGAAACTCAATAAATATTTAACAAAGGAGCAAACGAACTTACACATTCATCCAAGACATAACTTTTTACTTTTGTTATTTTATTATTTAATATTCACTCTAAATTTTCCCACACATATTTGTTTAGTAATGACTATGTTCAAAGGAGTTAAACATGAATATTAGAGTAAGTAATTAGAACAAATACCAATTTGAGTTTTTCTATGTATCAGGTATTGTTCTAAGGGCTTTATTTATATTAGCTTATTTAATCTTCAGAGAATATTACTCCAACTTTACAAATAATAATACCGAGGCACTTCATTTGTCTAAGTTTCCACAGCTACCAAGTTGCAGATCCAGGATTTGACTCCAGGTAGTCTATCTCTAGAATCAACCTTTCCCTCCAATCATATACTAAATCTCTAAGAATATAAAGATGCTGAAAAATGCTAGACCAGACATTCACGAGTGACACAGCTTGGTTTTATTTTCTCTGCTAATGAAGGGTTGGCTTCATTGTTACTTGAGCAGCCCCAGAGCAGTACAGTCCATGGAAATAGTTTGGTTAGGTAGGAGGTAGAACAGATGTGAACAACTTGCCGTGTAAACCAGTTGGGTAAAGATAATTAACAAGAGACAAACCACATGATGCCTTGAGTCTAGGGAGACAACAAGCAAAGGCCAGATCAGAAGGACAGAGGCCCATGTGAGGATAGATTTGAGATGATGATATTTGACTAAAGTGAAGAGGAGCCGGCAGATGTGCTTGACGCTGTACACAGAAGTACAAACCAGAATGTTGGTGTTTAGACAAGAAAGAGAAAGAATTCAGCCTAGGGAAATTGCCGAGATTTAAGTATTCAGTTCTGTGTAACAGCAAGAAATGGAACAGCAGGAGATGGGCTTGTTTAGACATTTACTAAAGAAGTGAATGAACTTACACATTCATTCAATACATAATTTTCTTGCTTGTGATCCTCTTATTTAATATTGACTCTAAAATGAATATTTTAGCATCAGCAAAGAGACTGACGCTCAACCAAAGATTTTCTGAGGTACAACCTACTGTATCCATTTAGCTATCCCTAGGTAAAAACTGGCTTTGGAGAGCAGATAGGTCTGAGAGAGGAGGTAGAGTTGTCAACAATAGCTGGACGGAGCTCAGGGTTGGGGAAACAAAAAGCTAAACATGTTTCACTATAGACTTATTTTTTTTTTCATTTTTACTTTTAAAACATTTACCAAGTAATCTATGTTCACTGATAAGCAAAAGAAGAGAAGAAACCTTTACAATTCTACCACCTAAAATATTGCTATTAAAAAATGATGTGTAACCTTGTGTTAAAAAATACTGCTATAAAAAATTTCAAACATGCCTAAAAGTAGGGTGATTAGTAAGATGTGCTCTCATGTACTCATTACTCTGTTTCAACATTCTACCTTTCTGTTTCTTCTATTCGCCTCCCACATCTCTCTTTCTCTCTCTCACTCTATCTCTGTCTTTCTCACTCTCTCTCTCTCTCTCTCACACACACACACACACACACACGAAAACAGAAAAGATTGTCATAGCTCCCAGAAATGTCAAAAATGTCATTTTCTTAATACAATACTATAATCATCAATAAATTAGCATGTAAACAAAACTATATTTATATCAAGATTTTTTTTCTGGTTTCATATCATTCCATTCTTCGGCTATATCATGCATCGTTTATTGCATTTTATTTATGCATTTTTATTATGGTTACCTTGTTTCTAATTTTTTGAAATAAATAACACTGCCATACATGTGCACATATATGTATATATACACACATAATAAAGTATGTACTTCTTGCTGCCATATATATATATACACATATATATACTATTTTCGTTATGTCATGCTAGACATGGAATTGTTGGGTCAAAAAATATTTGTATTTTTATTGTCAAATAGCACTCCAGAGTTTTTTTACCCTTTCACACTCTTACCAACACTGTGTGGGTAAGCATGTTTCTTCATTGCCTCAGCAATACTGAGTAATTTATGTTCTTTTTAATATTTTTTCAAGTTGATTTTTTAAAGTAGTCTCTTATTGCTTAAATGGACAATTCTTTGAATATTATTGATATTAGATATTTCTATATTTGTGAGCCAAAACACATTTCCCACAGCAAATGAGAAATGTGACTGAAATGAAAAGACCATTATGTATTCTGTTTTGTTTCATTACACTGTTAATACTTGTGGGTTTTCTAGATACATTTAACAAAGGAAAACTGCATTCCAAAGATATGTATTTATTATTTAATTTTCTGAAGAAGAATGAATTGCTTTAAAGAAGATTGCTTAGTACATTAGATTAACTATATTTAGCATTCAGTTCCACAGACGTTGAGGTTTATATCCATTAAACATGAATGTTACCTAAATTCATTCTTGCTTTCAATTGTTGTCACTTTATGATTGGGTGTTTTCCATTTTAAAAGATTCATTATTTGAGGAGGTTACATAATGGTTTGATAGTTTATAGAATCTTAAAATCTAGTCACTAGAACACCAAGCTGCATTTATATATAACCTCATTTCAAAAAAATAGAGCTGTGTTATAGTAAAAGGAAGTATAAAAATATCATCTTGTCTAATGTCTGTGTGCGTTTTTTCCCCAGAAAGATAATTAATCTATGGCTGTCAACATGTTATGCCTTGAAAAGCTTTGCTATCAATGTCTTTTGATAGAGGAGGATTCAGAGCATGCTCGGCTATTTTTTTCTGATATACGAATGCCAAAAATAGAATCTAGCAATGAAAGTCATCAGAGACGGAATAATGGAAAGAGAGAATCCAGGCAAATTGTTCTATATTTTGCATAGCTAAAAGGCCAGATGGATTAACTAGATTTTTATTTTCAGAACCACCCACTGCAGGATATTTAACTAAGTCTCAAGTCAAATACAGTACTGCCAAATTAAGTTTAACAGCGTCTAGACTCAAGTCTGTTGCTTTATCCAGGCATTCCCTGGTTCTTCATCTTTGTGGCGCTGCCAGAGCTGTCTGCCATCCAAATTTTTGCTCAGAATCTGCCCTTTTTACACTGGTTTAGAGACTATTTTACTTATAATTCTCTAACTGTTCCAGGTAGAGATGGAATAAAGAATTAGAAAAGGTGCATGCTTGGGAAATGTTCCAGATTCTACTCTTGACTTTTGTTATCTAAGATTTAGGGCAGTATCACTTTGGTGGAAATATTAAAAGTATTATCCTTATCACTTTTATGTCATTTTGAAGTATGCTATAATGACAATCATGCTTATCAAAAAGATCCAGGAAAATTGATCTAGAGTATCAAACACATTAGTGATATAATTCATTGTTTAATTTTAGGGAATATTTATTCTAATGTGGTTAATAATCATCAGTGTTACAGAATCGTAACCAGGATTAAGCCATACACATTATGTAAAACAGAGACTACTCATAAAACATTTACATCCTTGCTAAATCCTCTTAACTTCTTCACTTACTACTTTAACTGACTTCCATTGTCCCTTTGCTAGTTTTTAAATGCGCTATTTCTCTTTTTTCATTTTCTCTATCTCTCTCATCCCTGTATTTAGAATATTTAAATTCTGGCAAAATTGGAAACTAAATAGCCAAAAACCTCAAAAAAGTCTGTACTTTGCTATTTCCTGACCAACAGGAAAAATGTTGGACTATGATTCTGGCTAGAAAAGACAAATGCCTGTTGAAAATGACACAGTTCATTTCTGTAGGCCCAGTGTCTGCAGAGAGGTTCTGATCCTTATGTTAACATCCCAGCTTTATAGTATATGTCAGAATGAAAGGAAATGCACTAGGAATTGATCATCATCAGTTAAACCCAAAGAGATGACTGGTAAAATGTAAATATAATTTTATTCAGTTTGGCTAAGGTTGGTTGTTTTTGTGAGATTGAGTCACTTTTCTAAAGAATTTTGTAATAAACCAGTTTTATGCCAGAAAACCATGAAAGAACTGACTTTGGCATCCGTATTCTTTTGGCCTTCTACACCTCCTCATATCTCCTTTAAGGAATATGGCATGGAATTGCCCATCTTGCTTTCTCTGCTCGTCAACTTCTATTAGTTCACCAGCTGCTTGGGTCCCTGACCCAGCCCTTATCTCAACCTACTCACTTAGGAGCATCAGACAGCACAGCCTACTATGGCCTCCCTATTTGGGCACCTTCCACTGTACCCAAATACGTGTAGGACCACAAAAACTATAACAGCATTAAAAATGTCAGGCTTGGAAAATTGTGCTGACTCAGTTCATAGTTGAATAGAAAGAAATAGGGTTTTCATTACGTAAGTATTCTATGTCCTATTATACTTAAGGATGAGAACAATGCAAAAACACAGGGTCATAGACTAACAATACTGTACCATTCCGTATACAGGAAGGAGAGTTCCTTGAGCCTAAGATCCTGCTCTACCTAAAGCGTACAGGAATTAGCTTTTTGCTTTTCAGTACAAATCTGGCAATGTTATTTACAGCCTCTTTTAGTAAAAAGTAAGCATGACATGTTCATCTCCAGATAATTTATACCTTGATAATTTTTAAGTATTTTTTAGGTTTACATATTCAGAAAAAAATCAACTTTTCCCAACCTGATGTTTATACCTAACTTCTAAAAGAAGCGATAGTGAAATATCAAGTGAGTGACCCTTGATTAACAGCCTACTGTTTAAGAAATTAAACTCTGATGTAACAGCAACTAACTTCATATGACATTTTTACCACTGACAAATTGTATGATCTGGAATAAATTACTTAATCGCTGTTAATTTCACTTGATCCACAGTATGGGCATAGCAATAGCTCTTGATTGTTATATTTCATTCTATTGAGTAAATATTATGTGGTAAATAAGGATCATTATTGGTTTCGGTAGAGTTTGGGTGAGATGATTAATGGAGTGAATCACTCTATCATCTTGCCCTTCATATCTTTTTCTTGGTTTCATCACACACATAAATTTCTGTCATCTTGCCCTTCATATCTTTTTCCTAGTTTCATCACACACATAAATTGTCAAGAGTAGGTCATAAAATGTAGCTTTGTAAATCTCTTAACTTGGATTTTTCTTTCATTTTGGTGGGTTTTGTTGAGAATATATTAAACTTACTCTATGTAACACAACAGAGTGCTGTCAAATGCCTCAGGTTCTCTCTTTCTTTTGGATCTTGCCAATATTTAGGTGAGCAGTCTTTGTGCTTCGTGTAAATAACCTTGTATATATCCCACTCTCCTTTTCTTGTCATCATTCTCTATTCATGATTCTCCTGATGAAAGTTTAAGTTATTTTTCCTCTTCTCAGACTCATACACCTTCTGTTTTCCTTTTAATATAATTCCCTGCATCATATCTTAAAATAATCTTTAAGGGAACAGAATATCATAAAGTCAGCAATGATGAAGGAAAGTGAAGGCTCAAATATAATGAGAAAACAGACAACAAATCTGGCTGAAATCAAACTCAATGTGAGAAACAAAACCAACAACACAAGACACAAAGTCTAAAAATAGCAGGCTGCATGGTGGGAAAATTGTTTTTGTTTTGTTCTGTTTTGTTTTGTTTTGTTTTCAGGCAGTTCTCATCAACTGCCCCGGGAGGAAAACACACACACACACACACACACAACCATTTTCTAGCCAGAAGTAATGGGCAAAGGCATAGTCCAAACTAAAGGGCTTAGATTTGAGTGGACATTTATGTTTCCTTTCTTTTCTTAAGTAATTGGTTCTGCTACTTAAGAGTTCCTTGACCTTGGATGAGGTCCTTAACTTCTTTAAGCTTCAATTTCTTCTGTGAAGTAGGTATGATAATAGTCCATACTGCAGGAGGCTTGAAGGATTAAATGAAGTAATGCCTGCAAAGTTCTTAGCTCAGTGTCTGGCATACAGTTAACAATTGTATGATCATATCCATTAGTATTACTAAGAACTATTGTTACTCATTTTGAAAATTAATATAACCTCCATCTGGCTATATTGATTTCTAAGTAGATCAAAGTACATTTAGAACAGGTACAATATTTTATTATACTGTATTTTGAAAACATTTGAAAGCAGTTTTTATTTTAAGAAAATTCAGAAGAGGTGTTTACAAAAATATTCTGGTAATCTCAGTACTTTGGGAAGCCGAGGTGGGTGGATCACTTGAGGTCAGGAGTTCAAGACCACCCTGGCCAACATGGTGAAACCCCATTTCTACTAAAAATACACAAAAAAATTTAGCCAGGTGTGGTGCCACACACCTGTAATTCCAACTACTTGGGAGGCTGAGGCACAAAAATTGCTTGAACTTGGAAGACGGAGGCTGCAGTGAGCCAATATTACACCACTGCACTCCATTCTGGGCGACACAGCGAGACTTTGTCTCAAAAAAAAAAAAAAAAAATCTGACCTGTGAAAAAGAGGTTTATAAAAGCCATTCCTTCTCTTTAATATTAATTAGGTACACTGGATTAATATGTCAGAGAAGCACTGGACTTTCATCTCCTTAATCCTGGAGTTTTCCAAAGTCTTCCTACAAGGGATAAGTTATTTCTGTCAGCTAAAGTCTATTTGAATGACAGTTCAAATTTCTGAAATCAGAGCAGGAGGAGAAAAAACAAATCCCCATGAGTAAGCACTCTGCTGAAAAAGATCAAGTTGGGCAGTGTTTTCTCCCATCATGTATAAAATCTGAGGAATCCAAGCTAAGAACAGGTGAGAATACTGCTTGTCCCATAAATATTTCTCTTACATGTCAAATACCTTTCGGAAAGAGTTTAATACAATCATGGGAATCTGGGGACAGATTTTAGTTTATGTTTAAACTGAAAACAAGTAGTGATAGATTCAGTAAGAGATGGTCTCCATTGTCAGCATGTTTGTCAAGGAGATCTACTCTCAAAAATAAAAAGTGTCAAAATGAGGTGAACTGCAGCATCAAACAAGCACCACGTGATGGCCATAATATGACAGAAAACAAACCAGAATCAAATAGAAAATAAATAATCCAAGAACACAGAGGCAAATTTGAGCTAACTGCCAATCCCTCCACCACCTCCAAGAAATCCCTCCCTTATGGTGCAAAAATCTTCCCCTTAGATTTAACTTTTGGTTTTTGAAATGATCCTTTTTTTCCCTCTAAGTCAAATATCCAAACATATCCTCATAAAAACACTCTCCTCCAATATTCTTCCTAAGCATAGCAAAAAGAGAGATATCTTTCTTGTTCTGTTATCTTCTGAATGCTTTCCACAACATTCTCTTATAGGAAGTTTCCACTATTCCTTCATATAACCTTCTGTCTTGTACTTATTAAACAATAACTCCCCATTCCCTCCTCCTCTCAGCCCCTGGAAACCATTATTCTACTTTCTGTTGGCACAAATATAATTACTCTAGGTATCTCATATAAGTGGAATCATACAGCATTTATCTTTTTGTAACTAGCTTGTTTCACTTAGTATAATGTCCCCAAGGTGCACCCACAACATAGCGTGTCAGAATTTTCTTCCTTTTTAGGGCAAATAATATCCCATTATATGCATATGACATACTGTTTTGTTTATCCATTTATCTACCAATAGACACAGGCTGCTTTCACCTTTTGGTATTGTGAATAATGCTATCATAAATACAGCTATACAAATATCTCTCTTAGAGACTCTACTTTCAATTCTTTTGGGTCCATAATCCAAAGTGGAATTGCCAGATCATATGGTAATTTTCACTTTAATTTTTTGAGTAAGTGCCATACTGTTTTGAGTAGACTGAACCGCTTTAAATTTCCACCAGCAGTGCGTAAGGGTTCCAACTTCTCCAAATCTTCTCCTACACTTGTTATTTTCTGTTTGCTGGTTTTAATTATATTATCTATCCTAATAAGTATGCAGTGGTATCTCATTGTGGTGTTGATTTGCATTTCCCTAATGATTATTGATGTTAAGCATCTTTACGGAGGTGGCCACATTATGCATATGCTTATTGGCCATGTATATATGTCCTTTGAAGAAATGTCTATCAAGTCTTTTGCTATTTTTTAAATTGGGATGTTTGTTTTGCAGCTTTCAAGTTATAGGATTTCTTTGTATATTCTGGATAGTCTCTCTTATTGTTAAGTCTTGTTCTTGAGGTATTTTTCTTTATATTATTTAATAGCTGCCTCAGGCCAGGCATGGTGGCTCATACCTGTAATCCCAGAACTTTGGGAGGCCGAGGTGGGTGGATCACTTGAGCTCAGGAGTTCAAGACCAGCCTGGGCAAGATGGTGAAACCCCATCTCTACAAAACCCATAAAAATTAGCTGGGTATGGGGGCATGTGCCTGTGGTGCCAGCTACTCCAGAGGCTGAAGAGGGAGGATTGCTTGGGTCCAGGGAAGTCGAGGCTCCAGAGTTGTGTTTGTACCACTGCACAACAGCCTGGGTAACAAAGCGAGACCCTCCCTCAAAAAAATAAAAAATAAAAACTTCCTCATACATTTTTTATTTATATGGCATATTCTGTGATTCTAATGGCCATGTGGCTGTGAAGTGGTTTGGATCTCTGTCCCCTCAAAGTCTCATGTTAAAATGTGACCTTCAATGTTGGAAATGGGGCCTAGTGGAAGGTATTTAATCATGGGGACATATCACCCATGAATGGCTTAGCACTATCCCCTTAGTGATGAGTGAGTTCCTGCTCAGGTAGCTCATGTGAGATCTGGTTGCTTAAAAGAGTGTGGCACCTCCCCACTTTCTTTCTTTCTCTCCCTCTCACCATGTGGTAGGCCTACTTGTCGTTAGTCTTTCACCATGATTATGAGCTTCCTAATACCCCTCACCAGAAGCAGATGCCAACACCATGCTTCCTACAGTCTGTAGAAACATGAGCCAAAATAAACCTGTGTTCTTTGTAAATTACCCAGCCTCAGGCATTACTTTATAGCACTGCCGGAATAGACCAACACAGACTGCTTATTATATATTTGCCTTATAATTTGGCAAATATTAGTAGCCTTTCTATCCAGTTTATTTACTTATCCTCAGAAAAGATGTTTATAGAGCCACATGGAAGCAGAACCAAGCTGGCTGTTCTCCAAACCAATTTTTTCTCTTTTTCCTAGACTATAGCTAGATGACATTCCTCAGTCTCCCTTGCCATCTGGGTGTGGCCATGTCACTGAGCTCTAACCAATGGATCATAAGCAGGAGTGATGCATGCTACTTCCCATACACATGTTACTTTCCTTTCCCTTCTTCACTTAATTCAGATAAGAATAACAATCTTGGAATATGCTGAAGATGGCAGACTACAAAGTAGAAGGAGACAAAGTTTGTGAAACAGCAGGTGGAGGAAAGTCATCCACTAATCAGAAGCTGTTTTATGGAATCGATGTAAACAAGAAATAAACAAAGGTTTAGTTAATTATACCTTTCAAGTCAACAGCAAAGCAGACAGCCTACTCTAATTAATATATTCATTCTAAGGGAAAATTATATTAAGTGTTATATTTTGAGATGTGGTGGCCACAGGGATTCATGTTAATAGAATACAGTCATGCTTAATGATAGGGTTACATACATCACAGAGTGTACATACATAGGCCTAGATGGTATAGCCTATTACACACCTAGGCTATATGGCATAGCCTATTGCTCCCAGGCTACAAACCTGTACAGCACATTACTGTACTGAATACTGTTGGCAAGTATAGTACAATAAGTATTTGTGTATACAAACATATCTAAACATAGAAGATGTACAGTAAAACTATGGTATAAAAGATGAAAAACATGGTACCCCTCTATAGTACAGTTATCATAAATGGAGATTGCTCTGAGTGAGTTAGTGAGTGAGTGGTGAGTGAATGTGAAGGCCGAAAACACTGGTATATGCTATGTTGACTTTATAAGCATGGTACACTTAGGTAACATTAAATTTATTTAAAAAATATTTTTCCTTATTCAGTAGCTAATTAGATTCTTCTAACTTTTTTTACTTTATAGACTTTAACTTTTTGACT
The DNA here is from genome assembly GCF_001698545.2 of Rhinopithecus bieti. Classification (NCBI taxonomy): domain Eukaryota; kingdom Metazoa; phylum Chordata; class Mammalia; order Primates; family Cercopithecidae; genus Rhinopithecus; species Rhinopithecus bieti. Next base: position 56,550 of record NW_016805188.1, on the reverse strand, counting down.
TTTTTATAATAACACTTAGTTTAAAACACAAATACGGCCAGACGCAGTGGCTCACACCTGTAATTCCAGCACTTTGGGAGGCCGAGGCGGGCAGACCACGAGGTCAGGAGATCGAGATCATCCTGGCTAACACGGTGAAACCCTAGGCTACTAAAAATACAAAAAATTAGCCGGGTGTGGTGGCGGGCGCCCGTAATCCCAGCTACTCGGGAGGCTGAGATGGGAGAATGGCATGAACCCAGGAGGCGGAGCTTGCTGTGAGCCAAGATCATGCCACTGCACTCCAGCCTGAGTGACAGAGCAAGGCTCTGTCTCAAAAACAAAACAAAACAAAACAAAACAAAACACACACACACACACCACAAATACATTATACAGCTATACAAAACTTATTCCTTTATATCCCTATTCCATAAGTTTTCTCTAATTATTTTAACTTTGTAAACTTTTTTGTTAACAACTAAGATACAAACACATACATTAGCCCAGACCTACACAGGATCAGGGTCATCAATATCACGTCTTTCGCCCCCATGTCTTGACCCACAGAGGGTCTTCAGGGATACGTGGAACTCTCATCTGCCGTGATAAGCAAGTCTTCTTCTGGAATACCTCCTGAAGGACCTTCCTGAGGCTGTTTTACAGTTAACGTTTTTAAATAAGTAGAAGGAGTACAACACTCTAAAATGAGATGAAAAAGTATAGCATAGCAAATAATAGACAACAGGAATTGTTCGGCTCTATTAAAATCTTATAGGACCATTGTCATTTATGTGGTTCATCAGTGACTGAAACATTATTATGTGCCACATGACTATAGATAAAATATATGGCTGAAGGAGAAAATTGCATAAGCCATTATTCATCTTTGCTTGTTATTTCGTTTTTATCATATAATTATCTAGCCATGAAGTTATGTAATTCACAGTGATATTTTATATTTATATGAAGTGCTAACAAAATCTGTACATCACAGTTTTGACCTAAAGAGAGTGAGAGAGAAGCCTATTTAATTATTCATCTCAGTTGCATCTCCTAGTTCCTGAACAATGGACAGACATTTCCCATAGCAATGAAAATATCTCTTCATAAATACTGTTAAGTAATAACAATGAGTGTGCCTTTTGTTTTTCTGTTTATTATAATAATAATAAAATAAAATTTCAGATTTTAGTAGCGGTCAGAACAGAACAGAATCCAGTGTACACATTTTTAATATCAGTGCTCTATATTCATTAGTGCATCTACATTTAGATTGCATTTTTTTGTGGCCTCTTCACACTTAGATTAATGAGCTCACTGTCGTTAAGACACTCAGTATTTTGTATTTGTTCTGTAGTCAGAATGCAGCTATGCCTCCTTTTCCCCAACTTATAGTACTTATAGAGCTGGTTTTCTGCCTTAAAATATACAACCTAATATTTATTTGTATTAAATTTTATCAGCTTAGATTCAGTTAAATAGTGCAATCTGCCAAGATTCTTTGGATCATAATGGTGTCACCTAACATACCAGTAAATCTTCAGTTTGTGTGAGTTGAAATTGGGTAAACATGGCTTCTTTTTCTTTGTCCCAATCATTGAACAGAATCTTCAGCCAGAGGTACAGAATGAAGGACAGAGGGCCCAGTGGCATGCCACTAGAAACCACTAGGCAGGCCGTCATTAATTAGCACCATTTTGGCAAGGATTATCTAACTAGGTACTTTGAAACCTAAGTGCTGTTGTACTTGGCCACATTCTCTCTATCTTGTCCTTAAAAACATCATGAGAAATCTTGTTAAATGGTTTGCTGAAGCCTAGATATGTCATTCTTAATACATTTCTTTATCTGTTTAGTAAGTCTATGGAAGAAAGAAATGAACTATATCCACTATGACTTGTTCTAAATGCAAACATGCTGATTCTTCATGATTGCTTCCTTTTTAAGTGCTCAAAAACTACCCTTTTAATAAGGTCCCTTTGCATACTGCTGAGATAAAGTCCAGGCCATTAGTCTATAGCTTGCTTGTTATGCTGTCTTTCTCCTTTAAGGAACAAGTGCTTTTGCTAGCTAATAGCCATAGTCAAGGAGAAGATGAAGAGACTTAAAGAATGCTTAATTCGTTAATTAAACATTAAGGTTTATTATCTTATTTCCCTTATCATCTCTCTTTCCCCTAATATGGGAAGATTCAAGGGCAGATGGAAAAAGGCAACCATGAAATTTTGCCTTCAACTATCTTTCTTCTTTTGACATTCTCTTTAGTTTGTCTAACACACACAGGACTTCAGTTACCATCCATGTGCTGATGAATTACATTTCTTCATCTCCTGAATTTCAGACTATTACTTTAAGATGTTTATTGAACACCTCAACCTAAAGAGTCTGGAAAAACAGTCCCTCTGAAACTTTCAAGTACATAAAAATTACCTGGGAATATTCTTGAAATGCAGATTTAGGTTAAGTAGGTCAAGAGAGGAAGGTTTTAGAGTGTACATTTTAAACCCTCCCAATTTAGGCCAGTACTCCTAGTCCACGAGCAATATTTTGAGTAATAAGAATCTAGAGGCACTTTAAACTCTTCATATTACAAATAGATTTCATTATTTTTTAAAAATCAATCTCTCCTCTTGTCTGTTTTTCTTAATGGTGCTACTATCTTTGAAAACATTTAAGATGTGGTCTTCCTAGAATTTTTTTGATCTGTCAACAAGTTCATGCTCTCCAATGTCCCAACACAATTCCTGACATACAGATGTATTTTAAATGTTTGATAAATGAATTGGTGAGTACATGAATTAATTTATGAGTAGATGGATAGATTGATAGATGAATGAATTAATACATGGATGAATGAATACATAAATAAGCTACCTGTAACTGCTAATTTCAATAGTTATAATATGATTTTAAAATCTTGGCAATGGGCAATTGGAAGATGTTCAAACTGCACATAGGGTTTGGGGCAGGAAGGAGCACGTAGTAGTAGGAACCCAGAAGGAGAGAACAATCAGATAGATAGGCAGTATCTCGAGATCTTCTGGAGGGCACTAGTCTTTAATCTGGGCCTTGGAGGAGAATCTCATTTTTCTAGGAAAGAGATCACTGACAGTAATACAGAGGGCAAATCAGGTTGCCAATTCATGGGGCTGAAACATAGAAAATAAAGCAGATATTTAGTCATAAAAATTGGGCAAAAACTAGGACTTAGGAAGAAGGCAAATTGGAAATAAATTCAGGATCAGACAGGCAGCAAAACCGGATTGATACTTACCCTTTGATTACGGACTTGTATTCTTCAAGTCCTTTTGCCCAAGGGGCAAGATTAGTTTTAGACATTTGACTGTGGCTTGGTCCGTACTGGGAGTCATGTGACCCTACCTACAGGGAAAGGTTAAAACCACTGTTTGACATAGGACTGAAGAATTTTATATATAAAATTTGAGGCAAATAAACCTGCCCTCAGTACATGTTTACAACCATCTTGCAAGAATTTTCCTAAGTAGGTCATGCTAATTGTGGAAGATTGTGAATCAAGAAAAATTATCCTTAATAAGACAATATTGCGTCTTTGCTGAGTCACTACTCATCTTCTGTGATTTTGTTCCATTTACAAAAGAAACTGATACTTAAGGTGATCATTTAAATTTTGCTTGGATGCCAACTTGTCAGATTTGCAGAAGAGAGTAATCTAATGTAGGGAAATGGCATAGTAGTTTTGAAATTTGAATTGGTTTTCTCTGCAGCAATAAAAGTTAATACTCTCTGTGATTACCTAAATAATGTAAACCTATAATCTACTTTTTTGTACTAAAGATAAAAGAAACTGTAGAACAGGTAGAAAATGCCAGCATTGATTTCCTAAATTCTAGGTAATGTAAAGCAATTAGGCTAGAAAATATTTACCCTGATTCATTAAAAACGTTTATGTTTACTGCCAGAAATAGTGACATTATGTTCTGATGAAGATAATCAAAGATAAATTTGTGTCCTGAAATGAGGGTATAATTATAATCAAAGGAAACAAGGGGAATCCACAAGAATCCACAATTCCATGATGTATTTTGTCTAGTTGATAAATTCTCTTATTAAAAAAATGCATTGCTCTTGACAAGTATATAAAACATTACTTTCTATTTTTGGATTTACCACACTAATTATGTTTTCTTTCAGGTTTCTCATGATGTGATCATCTAAGACTCTCTTATGTCTTATATGAAGTTCTTTGTTTTTTCCCCGCTTTATTGATATAATCAACAATTCAAAATTGTGTATACTTACGGTGTACACTGTGATGTTTTGACATACATATAAATTGTAAAATGATGGCCACAATTAAGCTAAATAACAGAATTGTCTTCTCACATACTTAATATTTTTGTGATGAGAACATTTAAGATCTAGACTCTTAACAAATTTCAAGTATACTATATAGTAGTAGAGCTGACCCTCAAAGAATGCAAGGGTTAGGGGTACTGACCCCAACTAGCAGCCAAAAATCCACATATAAATTTGATTCTCACAAAACTTTACTTATAGCCTATTGATGACGGGAAGCCTTACCAATAATATAAACAGTCCATTAACATTTGTATTTTATTTCATTTTTTTTCAACTTTGATTTTTAGATTCAGGGGGTACATGTTCAGGTTTCTTACCTGGGTATATTGCATGATACTGAGGTTTGGAGTACAAATGATCCCATCACCCAGGTATTGAGCATAGTACCCAACAGTCAGTTTTTTAACACCTGCCCTCATGTCTCCCTCCCCACTTTAGTAGTCCACAGTGTCTGTTGTCACTATCTTTATGTGTATGAATACCTGATGTTCAGCTTCCACTTGTAAGTGCGAGCTAGTGGTATTTGGTTTTCTGTTCCTGTGCCATTATCATATTTTTTTATGTTATATGCATAATATACTATATTCTAACAAGAAAATATGCTAGAAAAAAGATTATTCAGAAAACTCTAAGGAAGAGAAAATATATTCACTATTCATTAAGTGGAAGTGCATCACCATAAAAGTTTTCATCTTCATTGTCTTCATGTCTTATAGGCTGAGGAGGAAGAGGTAGAGTTGGTCTTGCTGTCTCAAGGGTGGCAGAGGCAGAAGAAAATCTGCATATAAGTGGACCTGCCCAGGTCAAACCCGTTTGTTTAAGGGTTAACTGTATGATTAACTATAGTCACCCTGCTGTACATTAGATCTTCAGAAATTATTTATCCTGCATACTGAAACTTTGTATCATTTTATCAACATCTCCCCTTTCATCCATCCCACAGCCCTGGAACCTACCCTTCTATTCTCTGCTTCTATGAATTCCACTTTTTTAGGTCACACATATAAATGATATCATGCAGTATGCTTTTCTGTGCCTGCTTTATTTCAGTTAGAATAATGTCCTCCAGGTTCATCATAGTGTAACAAATGACTGGATTTCCTTTTTTTGGCTGAATACTATGCCATTGTGCATATATAACACATACCACATTTTCTTTATTCATTTGTTGTTGGATTAGATTGATTCCATATCTTGGCTATTGTGAATAAGGCTGCAGCGAATCTCATAACAGATATCTCTTTGAGACCAGATTTCAATTCCTCTGAATATATAACCAGCAGTAGGATTGCTGGATCATATGGTAGTTCTATTTTAAATTTCTTGAGCAACCTCCATACTGATTTCCATAATGGCTGTACCAATTTACATTCCCACGAACAATTTATAAGTGTTTCTTTTTATCTACCTCCTTGCCAACACTTACATTTTGTCTTTTTGATTATAGCCATTCTAGCAAGTGTGAGGTAATATTTTATTGTGGATTTGATTTACATCTCTCCAATGATTAGTGATATTGAACATTTTTCCATATAACTATTGGCCATTTGTAAGTTTTTTCTTTTCTTTCTTTTTTTTTTTTTTTTTTTTTTTAAGAAATATCTTCCAGGTCTTTTGTCCATTTTTAAACTGGGTTGAGTTATTTTCTTGCTATTGAGTTGTTTGAGTTCCTTGTATATTTTTTTATACTAACCCCTTATCAGATGTACAATTTGCAAGTATTTCCTCATGTTCAGTAAATTGTCTCTTCACTCTTTTGATTGTTTCCTTTGCTTGCAGATGCTTTTTGTAGTTTGATACAATCTCATTTGTCTATTTTGCTTTTGTTTCCTGTGTTTTGGTGTTATAGCTAAAATCAGTTGCCCAGAACAATATCAGGAAGCTTTTTTCTATGTTTTCTTCTTGTAGTATTACAGTTTCAGGTCTCACATTTAAGCCTTTAATACATTTTGAGTTGATTTTTGTATATGGTATAATATGAGACTCCAATTCCATCTTCTGCATATGGATATCCAGTTTTCTCAATACTGACTAGAAGAGGCTGCCCTTTCCCCATTGTGTGATCTGAACATTTTTGTCAAAGATCAATTGACTGTAAATGCATGGGTTTATTTCAGGGCTCCTTATTCAGTTCTATTTGTCTATGCATCTGTTTTTTATGTTAGTGTCATGTTATTTTGGGTACTATAGCTTTGTAGTATATTTTGAAATAAGGTAGTATGATCCTTTCAGTTTGCTTCCTCTTGCTTAATATTGCTTTGGTCATTTGGAGACTTATGGTTTTTATAAATTTAGGATTTTTTTTCTATTTCTGTGAAAAATGTCATTGGAATTTCAACAGACATTGTATTAAATCTGTAGGTTACTTTGGGTAGTATGGATATGCTAATATACTAATTCTCCCAGTCCATAAACCCTGGATATTTTCCCGTTGATTTGAATCTTCTTTGGCTTCTTTCATCACTGTTTCATAGATTTTTGTGTACAACTCTTTCATCTTCTTGGTTGCATATATTCCTAAGTGTTTTAGTTTTTGATGCTAGTGTAAATGAGATTGTTTTCTTAATTTCTTTTCAGACAGTTTGTTGTTGGTATGTAGAAATGAAACTAATTTTGCAGGTTGATTTTGTATCCTACAACTTTCTAAATTTGATAATTAGTTCTAACAGCATTTTTATGGACTCTTAAGGTTTTCTATAAAAAATCATGTCATCTGCAAACAGACAATTTTACTTTTTTTCTGATATGGATGGCTTTTATTGTCTGTATCCTTAATCCTCTAGCTAGGATTTCTGTTACTACATTACCCAATATAACTGGAGAGAGTTGTCATATTTTTCATACAGAAAATGCTTTCAGAATTTTACCACTGAGAACAATATTTGCTGTGGGCTTTTCATATATGGCCTTTTTCATGTTGAGATATATTCCTTCTATGTCTAATTTGTTGAGAGCTTTTAATCATGAAACAATGTTGATTTTGTCAAATGCTTTTCTGTGTCTATTGAGTTGTTTGACTATATTTTACCTAAAATGTTTAACAGGCTTAGGGATTTTGGTAAGAAATTATTTATTAAAAGCCTCTCTGTGATGAGAAAAATAGAAATTTAGATCCTCTATATCTCTGAAGTTTTATATTTATGAGTTATATATTTATGATTTTTTTGTTAAAAGAAATAAATTAGATAAATTCATTCAAGCATAGAGAAAAAAACTCTCAGAACATGCAAGCATCTTAATATTTTTTGAAACTTGATTACCAGCTTTGGAAAATTATATGCAATTGTATGCTATAATTCAAAATCACAAGAATATTTCCTCAAGGGAGTTATCTATGGGGATGACAGTTTTTTTTTTTTTTTTAA
>NW_016805188.1:22638-48770 GCF_001698545.2 Rhinopithecus bieti | reverse complement strand
TTTTTTTTTTTTTTTTAACTTTCTTTTCGTATTGCAAACATTTTTTTACTCCCTTTTTCATCTTTCATTGGTTCATGAGAGATAGATTATAATTTAAGAATTTTCCAGGAAAGAAAAAAATGGTTAAATGAATGATAGGGAAAAGATAGTTTCAAGAATTAAAGAATATATAAACTGGTTACAAAGAATCTGACTCTTCACATTAGCTCTCCCTTTTTAAGCACACAGGCAATCCGATAAAAATAGTTACTTATATATTTGCCTTTGAGTTTTCCTATTTCCTTCTTTTTCATACTTCTTTATATATGAGTCCCATGTTTCCAGAAAGAATGTAGCATATGATAGAAATAATCTCATAAAACCATTCAATAGATATACCCTGTATAACTGATTCAAATTAAATGTTTGTTCTGAAACAATAGGTTCTGGTATTTATTGGCATCCTTTATTAAAACTTGAAAACACTTATTCAGTATGGAAAGAAAACAATTCTGTTGCTCTCTAATATTAGGAATAAATAAATTAAAATTTTAAGTGATCATAAATAAGAGAAACAATATATTTTGTATTTGATTACCAGGGGACCATGATCTTTAATTTATTTAATTATTCTTCTTGAGAGACACATAATTGTAATGATAGAGAACCATACTGAAATAAAAGCATTTAAGAACAAATAAATTGTGTCACTATAATACAAAAGTTTTACTTCCTTTGTTTCACTTTCATTTAAATATGTTATGGTTGAATAAGTGAAATAACAAATTGTTTTTAAGAAAAGATTTATGTATATATCTACTGGGCATTTCAAAGATTTGCTTGCATATTCAAGTCTGGTAATATCACAGTTTAAACCAAACACATAGTTGCCACTATAAATTGAAAGCACATAAAACCCACAGGCACTTGAGAGCTTAACATGATATCAAATTCCCATTAACATTCCCTAACATTCCATTTTCTGAGTAAATAAAAATCTTTTATTCCCACAAGTGGTAAAGAAAACCACTTTCATAATAGTTAACAATGAACTTCAATAAAAAGTTTTATTCATGGTGGGATATATTTCCCTTTCCATCCACTATTTTATGGATTAGGAAATACAATAATATTCTTACTTACAATCTCAAGTTAACATAAAGGTAGAAATGCAAATTGGAACAGTGAAGAACCACCAACTTCCCTATTTATTTTATTTATATTTACATGTTGTATTCATGAGAGTTTTGCTCATTTTGTTAAAACTACTCTATATTAACACAGGAATATAGAATATTTTATTTAGTCTAGGTCATTTCCAAATTTTACTATTATAAACAATGCTGCATTAAAATCCTTGTACAGCAAATATTCATAGCAGCATTTTATGATAGCCAAAAGGGGAAAAGCCAAAATTTCCATCAATTGGTTAATAGATAACAAAATGTGATATATCTATATAATAAAATATTATTTGATATTAAAAGGCAATGAAGTAGATACATGTATGAATCATGCAAACAATATATTAAGTGAAAGAAGCCTATTATAAAAGATCACATATTATTCCATTAATACGAAATGTCCAGAATAGGCAAATCCATAGAGACTGGAAAGTAGATTAGTGGTTACCTATAGCTAGGAGCCTTGGGAAGGAGGCACGACTGCTAAAGAGGATGGTGTTTTTTTAGAGGTGACAAAAATCTCTAAACTGAGATTGCGGTGATGGTTGGACATCTATGAATTGTATACTAAATAGCGGAAATCTAGGGCATGTAAATTATACATCAACATAGATATTAAAAATGTAGTCAGGTGTGGTGGCTCATGCCTGTAATCTTAGCACTTTGGAAGGCTGAGGCTGGTAGATCACTTTGGGAGGCTGAGGCTGGTCAGGAGTTCAAGACCAGCCTGGTCAATATGGTGAAACCCTGTCTCTACTAAAAATACAATAATTAATCAGGCATGGTAGACTACACCTGTAATCCCAGCTACTCAAGAGGCTGAGGCGTGAGAATTGCTTGAACCTGGGAGGCAGAGGTTACAGTGAGCTGAGATCATACCACTGTACTCCATCTTGGACAATAGAGCCAGACTCTGTCTCAAGAAACAAAAAATGTTGAGGAATTTTGCAACTATATTTATGAAAGATATTGGTGTGTTGATTTCTTTTTATCTTCTTTAGGTATTGCGATGATTCTGACCTCTTTAAATAAGTCACAAAGTATTTCTCTCCTTCTATTTTATGGAAGAGATTATGTAGAATCGGTATTATTTCTTCCAACTATGTGGTAGAATTTACCTGCAAAACTATCTGGCCCTTTTTTTAAGGATAATAAATATTGGCTAAATTTCTTTCATTGATGTATGCTTACTGAGATGGCTTACTTTTCCTTATATGAGATCTGGTAGCTTGTGTCTTTCAAGAAATTGGTCCATTTCCTCTAAGTTATCAATTTTTTGCATGTACATTTATTGAGAGCATTCTTTTATTATTATTTTCATTTCCATTGCATCAGTAGTAATGAGCACCTTTTTTATTGCTGGTGTTTCCAAATTGTGCCTTCTCTGTTTTTTCTTGGTTATCCTAGCTATAGTCTTTAATTTTATTTATATTTTCAAAGAACCAGTTTTGGTTTTATTGATTCTCTTTGCTGTTTTCTTGTGTTCACTTCTAATGATTTATTATCTAATTTTATTTTCTTTTGTTTACATTATGCTATTTTGCTCTTTTTCTATAGGTTCCTCAGAAAGAAGCTTAGGTTTTTTATTTTAGATCTCTATTTAAAAAATATATTTATTAATGTTAGAAATTTTATTATAAGAATGATGATTTTTGCTGTATCTCACACATTTCAATAAGTGGTATTTCATTTTCATTTAATTCAAAATACAATTTAAATTTATTCTGAGATTTCTTTGATGCATATGTTATTTAGAAGTATGTTGTTTAAACCCCAATTTTTGAGGGAAATTTCTAACTATCTGTCTATTAATATTTTCTATTATAGTCTTGTCTGAGAGCATACTTTGTACACTTTCTATTACTTTAAATTTGTTGAAATGCGCTAAAACTACAAAACCCCTGAAAGATAACTTAGAAAATACCATTCCGAACGTAAGCTGTGGCAAAATTTCACGATGAAGTTGCCAAAAGCAATGGCAACAAAAGCAAAAATTGACAAATGTTATCTAATTAAACTAAAGAGCTTCTGCACAGCAAAAGAAGCTATTAATAGAGTAAACAGACCACCTACAGAATGGCAGAAAATATTTGTAAACTATGCCTCTGAAAATGATCTAATATCCAGAGTCTGTAAGAAACTTAAACAAATTACCAAGCAAAAAACAAACAACCCCAGTAAAAAGTACACAAAGGACATGAACAGACACTTCTCAAAGAAGACATACATGTGGCCAGCAAGCATATGGGAAAATGTTCAACATCACTAATCATTAGAGAAATGCAAATCAAAATCACAATGAGATACCATCTCTCACCAGTCAGAGTGGCTATTCTATTAGTGTCAAAAATAAGAGATGCTGGTGAGGTTGTGAAGAAAAGGGAACACTTATACACTGCTTGGGGAATGTAAATTGGTTCAGCCATGTGGAAAGCAGTTTGGCAATTTCTGAAAGAACTTAAAACAGAATTGCCATTCAACCCTGCAATCCCATTATTGGGTCTATACCCAAAGGTATATAAGTAATTCTACCATAAAAACACATGCATGTGCATGTTCTTTTTATTGCTATTAACAGTAGCAAAGACATGGATTCAACCTAAATGCCCATCAATGATCGATGGGATAAGGAAAATGTACATAAATATGATGGAATACTGTGCAGACATAAAAAAGAACAAGATCATGTCCTTTGCAGCAACATGGATAGAGTTGGAGGCCATTATCCTAAGCAAACTAACACAGAAACAGAAAACCAAATACCACATGTTTTCACTTATAAGTGGAAGCTAAACATTGAGTACACACGAACACAAAGATGGGAACAAAAGACACTGGGGCTTACTTGAGGATGAAGGCTGGGAGGAGGGTGAGGACTGAAAAACTACCTATTGGGTACTATGTTTATTACCTGGGTGATGAAATAATCTGTACACCAAACCCCCATGATATACAATTTACCTATATATCAAATTGTCTCATATATCCCTGAACCTACAATAAAGGCTAAAACATCAATTCATTCATTAATTCATTAAGATGTGTTTTATGGATGAGAATGTGGCCTGTATCAGTAAATACTTTATGTTCATTTAAGATTAATGCATATCCTTGTGTTGTTTAATGGAGTATTCTGTAATTGTCAGGTGGACAAAGTTAATTGATATTACTGTTCAGGTCACCTGTATTCTTACTGATTTTCTGCCTGCTTGATCTGTTAACCACTGAAGAAGTGTTTTAAAGTCTGATTATAATCATGGATTTGTCTATTTCTACTATCAGTTCTATCAGTTACTGTCTCATGTATTTTTACACTTATGTTTGTTAGGTAAATACATTATATGGGTTACTATGTCTACTTGGAAAATGGACCCTTTTATCATTATGTAATGCCTATCTTTATTCCTGGTGATCTTCATTTTTCTGAATTTTGGCTTTGTCTGAAATTACTGCTACTATTTCAGCTTGCTTTTGATTAGTGTGTTAGCTTGTTATTTTTTCTTTATCCCTTTTACTGTTAAGGTGACTAGGTATTTCCATTTAAAGTGGGATTCTGATAGAATACATGGTTGAGTCTTGTTTTTTCTTCCCCACTCTGACAATCACTGTCTTTTAATTGACTTGAAGTGATTATTGAAATTGTTGTGCGATTGTAACTGTTTTCTATTTATTACATTTATTACTTGTTCTTCCCCCACCCATCATTTTTATGCCTCCTCTTAAATAAAAACTTACTATTTCAATTTTATCTCTTCTCTAATTATCAGTTGTACTTCTTTTATGATTTTTTAGTAATTTCCCTGAAGTTTACAATATACATTTTTAACTAATTTCAGCCCATTTAAAAATACTCTACTATTTCAATACAGCACAATTATTTGATAATAGCATATTTTCTATTTCTTCCTCCCATCTATTGTAGCATTACTGTCATTCATTTGATTTACCATGTCCGATAATCACCCAATACTTTCTATTATTATTGCTTTAAACCAACAGTTACCTTTTAAATCAATTGTAAATAATAAAATACATTTTATTTTACTTTCCTCATTGTTTCTCTGATGCCATGCCTTTCTTTACACAGATCAAATTTTTTAACCTATGTCCTTTCCCTTCTGCCTGAAGAACTTCTTTCAACATTTTTTTTGCAAAGGCATTCTGCTTATGATGAATTTCTTTTTTTTTCCAGGTATACTTTTTGAAGGATAATTTCACTGTATGTGGAATTCTAGGTTGATTTTTTTCTTTCAATACTTTAAATATTTCAGTCCACTCTCTTCTTTCTTGCATAGTTTCTTTTGAAAAATCTACTGTTATTCTTATCCATATCTCTCTATAGGTAAGGTAATTTTCCCCCAGTATTCTCTATTTCAGTCTATGGCACCACTGTGTTACAGATGCCTGAAATCTAAGAGTTATGTATGATTTCTCTCCTTCTTTTATCAAATTATTCAGTGTATTCTGTTTAATTCTCTCTATTTACACTACATACTTTCAATCTTGTACAAGTTACCATCCCTCGTATCTGGACTATAGCACTAGCCTTCTAAAATGGTCTCTTTGCTTTGGTTCTATCTTTTCTGTAACATATTGCTCATACAGCAGCCATAGTGATATTTTTAAAGCATAAATTGGATCACATCATTATTTTGTTTAAAACTCTCCACTGTTTTACTATTGTATGTATTTATTGTCATACTTCTTCCTCTTGTTTTTAAAGTCTTACACAATCAAGTCCTTGACCACCCTTTTAAATTTATTTCCCATCATTCTTTCCCTATAGCCACATGTCCTTTTCTGCTCCTTTAGTCCGCTAGTTTGTTTTTACAAGTGGATGAATTTTATATGGAATTGTCTTCTACTTGATGAACAAATTTCAGCCTCCATATTATCCTTAAAATCGCTGCTTAAATGCCATCTCTTCAGAGTGACCTTTCTTGACCCAAACTAATGTAGTCAGTCATATTATATCACCACACCTTACTTTCATTCTCTGCTTAGCTTTTTCACTATGTGATATTTATCCAACTTCATGAGAGTAAAGAATATTTCTGCCTTGTCCACTGCTATATACTTAGCATAGAGAATGGTCTCTGGTCATGGGAGTTGTTCCATAAGTTCTTGTTCAATAAATAAATGGGTAGCTAGAAGCAATATGAATTCATTCAAAAATTTATAAGGGCATCAATATAAAGGGAGAAAATAAGAAAGAAATGTTTGAGTAGAAAACTCAAAATTGTACATACTTCACAGTTTTGCCTAAACCTAACCCTATGTTCTGTTGACATTTCTTTCAGAAGAAATGTCATGCAGCTTTCTGTTCTCTCTCTGTGCTCAGCCCATCTACACCTTCCTTTCAATTCCCAGTTCTATGTAGATGACTCACAGCTTTGTCTTTGTATTTCTATCTCAGATCTCTCATCTAAGCTCTAAACCTCTATATGCACCTGCCTACTTGGTGTTTCCTCTTGGATATCTCCAGCTTAATTCAGATCCAGCATGTCCCAAATATAGCCAGGATATATTCCTCTTGAATCTTGTTTTCTTCCTATTTCCACTGTGTCAATGACTAACACCATTTGCTATCCAATTATTTAAGACACAACCCCAAAATCTGTCTTGAAACTTCCTTATACCTAAAGTCACATCTATCAGGTCACCCTGACTACTCTTCCTAAACACATCCTGATTTTCTATTTTATCTCCAACTATACTCCTTAAAAGTAATAGCTAAAATTAATAGAGTACCTTACTCTATGTAAGCACTCTTCTAAAAGCTTTTCATATTTACTCACCATTTAATTTTCTCAACTACCTCTGAGGTAAATTTCACTTTTATTACCATGTTACAAATAATGAATCTTGACATAGGAGGTTTTGTGAGTTACTACAAGGGAGCACTGAGAGGTACAAACCTGAACAGACTGGTGCAAGTCTACATGTTTAAACTCTGGACTTTATTAGTCTGAGAACCTAGTCACCTCCAGCCTAAGCAACTACAGTAATCTTGGAAGGAGCATATACTTATTGGTTCTGGCTGCCATCATGTTGGATCTTCAATCTGCAGCCAGATTAAGGTTTTCAAGATACATGTCTATTCATTGTAAGCCACTGATTAAAACATTGTAATAGCTTCCATTGCTTTTACTACAAAAGCAAATGTTCTTATTACTTTCAATGTTTCTCCTTTGGGGGAATCTTTTCAAGCCTTCATCACTAGATCAATGTTCCTGTAGCACATAGTGTTAAATTACAACCCCATCCTCTTCTGAGTTGATCTGCGGCTGAGTGGACAGTTTCTGTGCACACTGATCTCTTCCCACTTCAGGTGCCTGTGTCATTTTTTTTATTTGTCTGAGGGCTTGCTTGGGAACTACTGGGGCTTTTTAACCTATGAGCTGGACAACCTGAGGGTGCCTCGAATTCAGTGCCCCAGAGGCAAATCTTAACAAGTGAGAAAAAAGAATCAGTGGAAAACTATCCTATATTCCTCATATGTTGGTAGGACAATTCTGATACGTGTTACAGAGAGTTCTTTAATGCTTTAAAGGGTCTTTAGCAGGAATGAATTCCTGCTGTCCATGGAATTAGCTCACTTTTAAGTAAATTGTTTTCTTCTCTAGATCACTTTCCCTACTACCTCACTTATGCTCCAGGGATAAATTCTCAAATAAACTTCCTTTATCTAATTTATTGTCTCAGGGGTAGCTTTTAGAGGTACCCAATGTATGGTATCTCCTTAGTTTACTCTCTCCTGCTACCATGTACCTCTGTTTCATAACGTATTTAGAATTTGCATTCATGTGGATGCACAGAAAAAAGTCTGAAATAGTGTTCAGCAAATGACTAGTTTTCTGGGAATGGGATTTTCAATATATTTTAAAAGCATTATAATGTTTAAAAGTGACATAATTTTTTCTAGGGCCACAAGAATTAATAAAATGGTACATTTTACTTTTAATTAAAAGAAAAACTTATACAGAAGGAAACTTCTAATATAAATAATTTCACCTTATATGACATTTTGATGATATTATTAATAATATACTGACAGAAGGAAATGGCTTATTTTGTTTAGTAGCAAAGATATCTAATTACAACAAGTCTAAAGAAGGTCCCTTTACTAACTTTTGCATAGAGTTGTTAAGGAATAAAAAGTTTAACAACACAAGGGGCTAAGGAGTTAGTATTTTTTCATACATGTTAATTTTTCTTAAAATATATTTTGAATGTCATTTGCTCCCCATTATAAAGTCTAAATTAGAAAGAAACTAATTAGCTTTGTGTATATATTTCATAGTAAAACCATGAGCATTTTATGCCTACTTTTTACCTGCTATAAACAAACATTTTAATGAGGAAGGAATGCAGCTAAATTTAGATAAAGTGGTATTAAAGTATGGCCCTAACGCTAATATGAGATTAGTGGTTTTTCCTGCCTTTTTTTTGGACTGAAGCGAAAGTAAAAATAGAAATAGAAAAAAATTTAATCCTGTGAGTATGACCTAAACAGGACTCAGACTATCATTTTGGCTAAACTATCTCTGTGGAGCAATTTTCTTTTCAATACCCATAAGACTGTCACGAAGAAATCCCTGCTTTTCAAAATAAAATATTTCAAGGCAATAGGGTTGATGTGAGCTTCAGAGAACAAGTGTTTAGGGATCGTAAATTTAAAAAATGGCTTTTTAGTTCGTGGAAAATACAAGCTATCTTTGACTAATAAAGTGTTTCATTGAAGTCATGAAACAAGTTTGACCTCAATTTGTTTTGATCCTAAAAAATTAATTTATAATAAATTACCAAGAATAATATTATATACTATCAAAATACAAGGTACATGAACAATCTCTGGAGTCAGAATATATGGACCTAGTAATAAATAAACTACATTTTTCTTCTATTTAAGTTTTAAAAATTAAAATCATAATTTATGTTGGAAGGGTGGGACAATGAGGACATTTATGCACTGCTGGGGCCTTATAAAATGAGAAAACATTAATGTCCATCACCTTCCACTTAGAAGTATGTGTACTACAAAGGACAAATGAACAAATGTCTAAGGACTTAAACATAAGAATATTCCCATTGCATGACTTATTACAACCAGAATATTTTTTTAAAGAAAATAACATAAATGTTCAACCATAGAAGAAAAGTTAAGTAAATAATGATGAAAGGCTTTCTAGCCTTTAGAGATAATAATAAAAAAATACTCATTGAGAGAAATATGTTCTTAATTTATTGTTAAGTGAAAACAAGTAATTTTGGGCTTTTGGTTTCTGGTCTAGCATGTAAAGAGGTTGGAAGTTACAAATTTATCCCAAAGACAAGTAAAAACCCTGAACAAAATAAACAATCAATAACTCCTCTTAGATCATCAGAGAAGTGAAGGCGTAGGGTAATCTATTAACACCCAGAACTGGAGAGACAGGCAAATACAGAGCATCACAAGCTCAGAAACACGTGATCAGAAATCTCCATAGAAATTAGTACTTAGAAATGAACTGTAACTGAGTAACCGTTGGAGGCTAAGTATGCACCAGTCTGAGAGTTAAAAATCTTCAGGGAGGTTAAGCCTCAGATAGATACCCACACTTTTTTGAGTCTTACCTACAGGAACTTTACCAGGTTCTCATAGTGAATATCTGAGAAAAATCTCCTAGGGCTTCCAATGAAGGAGGGGAAAAATAAACATTTTGAATACACAACAGCATTCTGTCCTTTAAAAAGGCCTGCACTCAAAAGAAACTATTTTACCAGAGCCTAACCTGCTGTTTTCTTGTTTGGTTTTGTTGTTTTGTTTTGTTTGTTTTTCAGAGTCTAACTTACCTGAGGGAAGGGAAATACCCAACTCCAGTACCCATTCTGTCTCACTTAAGGGAAAAAAAGGTTTTTTTGAGAATCACTGGCAAAGTTCACAGTCCAGAAGCACAGGTGTACCCAAACCCTGAGATGGATTTATAAATTATAAGAATCCTTTATTTTTCCCCCACAAAAACAAAAGCACAACATACCAAAAGTAATGAAATGAAGCCAAAGCAGTACCAGGTGGGCAGCTGATAGTAATAAATGACTATATTATAAAGAGGAAAGATATTAATGAACAACTTAACTTTATACATCAAGGAACACTCAAATGCATTTTATGAGGCCAGCATTACCTTTATACCAATGCCAGACAAAGGCATCACAAAAAAGAAAACAAAGCCAAGATCCTTGGTGAATTTGGATACAAAAATCCTCAATAAAATACTAGCAAACTGAGTCCAACACAACATTAAGAGAATCATACACTATGATTAAGTGGGATTTATACCTGATATATAAGGATGGTTCAACTTTTTAAAATTAATGTATGTTATTATACAATATCAATATAGCACATTACAGAATAAAAAATAAAAATTACAGGATCATAAATGCAGAAAAGGCATTTATCAAAATTAATTATGCTTTCATGATAGAAATTCTGAACACATTAGGAAAAGTAAGAAATTACCTCAACATAATAAAGGTCAAATATGATAAGCACACAGCCAACATCATACTTGACAGTGAAAAATTAAAAGCTTTTCCTCTAATATCAAGAACAAGACAAGGATGCCCACTTTTACCATTTCTATTAAACATAGTACTGGAAGAAACATAGTACTGGAAGTCCTAGCCAGAGCAAGTAGGCAAGAAAAAGAAGCAAAAGACAGTCAAATAAGAAAGAAAAAGTAAAATGTTCCCTGGTGTAGATGGCATAATCTGTTAACTTTTGGAAACCATTAGAAAAATTGAGTGAATTCAGTAGAGTTGTAGGATACAAAATCAACTTACAAAAATCAGTTGCACTTCTATATACTAACAGTGAACTATCTGAAGAGGGAACTATGAAAATCCCATTTAAAACAACACTAAAAAGAACAAAATAGGAATAAACTTCAGTAAGGAGGTGAAAGACTTTTATACTGAAACCTACAAAACATTGATAAAATAAATTAAACGAGAAGAAAACAAATGTAAAGACGTTATACCTCCATGGATTGAACAACAAGATATTGTTAAAATGTTCACACCACCCAAAGTAATCTCTACCAAATCCCAATGGTAATTTTTTTACAGATATAGAAACAATTCTAAAATTCACATGCAACCACAAAAGTCTGAATAGCTAAATAAATCTTGAGCAAAAAGAATAAAACCGGCTAGGCATGGTGACTAACTCCTGCAATCCCAGACCTTTAGGAGGCCGAGGCAGGCGGATCATGAGGTTAGGAGATCGAGACCATCCTGGCTAACACGGTGAAACCCCATCTCTACTAGAAATACAAAAAATTAGCTGGGTGTGGTGGCGGGCGCCTGTGGTCCCAGCTACTCGAGAGGCTGAGGCAAGAGAATGGCATGAACCCAAGAGGCGGAGCTTGCAGTGAGCAGAGATCATGGCACTGCACTCCAGCCTGGGCAACAGAGCGAGATGCCAAGAGAAAATAAAACCATAGACACCATATTTTCTGATTTTGAAATATATTACAAAGTTACAGTAATCTAAAGAGAATACACTGGCATAAAGATGGACATATAAACCAATGGAAAAGCATACAGAGCCTAGAAACAAATCTACACATTTGCAGTCACCTGACTTTCCCCAAAGGTGCCAAAATACACAATGAAAAACAGAATATCGCTTCCATAAAAGGTATTGAGAAAACTGGAATCCACATGCAAAAGAATGAAATTGGACCTTTATATCACACCATACACAAAAATTTATTCGAAATAGATTGAAGACCTAAATGTCAGATCCCAAACTTTAAAATTCATAGAAGTAAGAATGGGCTAAGTACTCAAATAGGCATTTCTCTAAAAAGACATGTAAATGCCCAAGAAGTAGATGAAAAAATACTCAATGTTTCTGATCTTCATGTAAATGCAAATCAAAACCATGATGAGTTGTTATATCAAACCTACCAGGATGACTATTACTTAAAAAAAAAAGAAGAAGAAGAAGAAGAAACAATATCAGGGAAAGAAATTGGTACCCTTGCATACAATGGGAATGCAAAATCGTGCAGTTGCTATAAACAGCAGTATGAAGTTTCTTCAAAAATGTAATAATAGAACTGCTACATGATCCAGCAATCCCATTCTGGATCTGAAATCATGATCGTTTAGATGTATTAGCACTTCTGTGTTCATTGTTGCACTATTCTTTACAGCTTAGAAATAAAAATAGTCTAAATGCCATCAGCAGATGAATGGATACAGAAAATATGATATATACATATAATGGAATACTATACTCAGCTTTTTAAAATAAAGAAATTCTGCAATATGTAACAAAATGGATGCAACCTAAAGACATTATATTAAGTAAAATAAGCCAGTAACAAAAAGACAAATAATGCATGATTCCATTTATATAATACTTCTAAAATAGCTACATTCATTGAATCAAAGTGTTGAATAGTGGTAACCAGGGGCTGGAGGATGGAGAAATGGAGTTATAAATCAACAGACATAAGCTTTCACTCAAGCAACATAAATAAGCCTAGAGATCTACTCTAAACATTGTACCTACAGTCAAAAATAAAGTATTGTACACTTAAAAATTGTTAAAAGAACAGATCTCATGTTATTTCACAATTTTAAAAAGTGAAGGAGAAATAAAACCCTTTTCAGACAAATAAATATTGAGTAAATTTGTTGCCAGTAGACTTGCCTTGCCAGAATTGTTAAAAGAAATTCTTTGAAAGGAAGAAAAATGATATAGGTCAGAAACACATATTTACATAAAAAAGGAGCATTAGAGAAGGAATAAGTGAAGGTAAACAAAAACTTTTATTTTTCTTATTCTTAGTTGATCTAACAGATAAAATTTTATTCATAAAAGTAATGGCAACAACATATTTCATTATATATGCTTACATATATATCTTGTGTGTGTATGTGTGTGTGTGTGTGTGTGTGTCTGCATTAGTTCGTTCTTGCACTTTTACAAATAAATACCTGAAACTGGGTAATTTATAAAGGAAGGAGGTTTAATTTGCTTATAGTTCTGCAGGATGTACAGGCTTCTGCTTCTGAGGAGGCCTCAGGAAACTTACAAGCATGATAGATGATGAAGGGGAAGCTGACACGTCTTACCTGGCAGGAGCAGGAGGAAGAGAGAGAAGGGGGAGGTGCTACACACTTTTAAACAACCAGATCTCATAAGAACTCACTCACTATCATGAGAAAAGCAAGGAGAAATCAGGCTCCATGAGCCGATCACCTCCCACCAGGTCCTTCCTTCAACATTGGGGATTACAATTCCACATGAGATTTGGGTGGGGACACAAATTCAAACCATATCAGTATCTAAGAACACTATATATGCTTAGATACAAATGAAATGAATGATAGCTACGATACAATAAATGGAAGGAAGAAATTTTAATTATTTTTTAAAATATAAGGTATTCACACTACCTGTGAAGCAATAGCATGTTATTTGAAAGTGGGTTTGCATTAGCGGTAAGGGTATGTTGCAAACATTAGAGAATTTACTTCCATATAGCAAAAGTAAATGGATTGAAAAAGATATTTCTAGTTTTCCACCTTAGGAAGCTAAAAGAGTAAATAAAATCAAAAGTAAGCAGAAGAAAAGAAATAATAAAATTAGAGCAGAAATCAATAAAATTAAAACAGGAAATCAATAGAAAAACCAAAAGATGGTTCTTTGAAAAGATGAAAAAATTGAAAAGCTAAGAATAGAGATGATACCAATTACTAACATCAGAAATAAAAGTACTGGGAAAACTTAGATAAAATAGGCCAATTCCTTAAAAGACACAATTTCTCAATAAATACATAGTTACTTCTTGTTACAAAGGAAAATAGGCTTACAAAAGAAATGTAAGGGATAGGCGTATATCTATTAAAAATCAAATCAGGGGAGGTGGAAGAAGATGGCAGAGTAGAAGTTTCCACTGATTGTTCCCCTCTCAAGGATGCCAATTTAACAACTATCTACAAAGAAAAAGACACTATCAAGAACCAAAAACCAGGTGAGCACTCACAGTACCTGGTTTTACCTTCATGTTGTTGAGAGAGGCATTGAAGAGAGAAAAAGCAGTCCTGAATCGCCAACGCCACTCCTCCCCCATGACTGGCCGTGGTGGTCTGGGCCTCAGGAGAGCATCTCTGGGTGCTAGAGGAGGGAGAACAAAGCAATTGTGAGGCACTGACTCAGTGCTATCCTATTACAGCAGAAAGGAAAACCTGGCCAAACTCAGCTGACACCTGCCCATGGAGGGAGCATTTAAATCAGCTCTAGTCAGAGGATAATCACCTCTCCCAGCAGTCTGGACTTGAGTTCCTGCAAACCTTACCACTGAGGGCTGTAGTGCTCTCTGTCTCCAACTAAACATGAAAGACAGTCTAGGCCATAAGGACTGAAACCCTTAGGTGAGTGCTAGTGCTAAACTAGGCCCAAAGACAGTGGACTGAGAGGATGGGGCACAGGACGTACTGAGACACTCCACCTGCTGGAGCAGCCAACTGAATACTGGCATCACCGTCCCCTAATCCCAGTCTGCACAGCTTTTGGATCCCAAAAAGACCCCTTCCTTCTGTTTGAGGAGAGGAGAGGGAAGAGGGGGAAGGACTTTGACTTGCCTATTGAATACCAGCTCAGCCACAGAAAGATAGGGCACAGATCAGAATCATGAGGTCCTTGGTGCAGGCTCTAGCTCCCAGATAATATTTCTAGACACACCTTGGGCCAGAAGGGAACCTGCTGCCTTGAAGGAAAGGACTCAGTGCTGGTAGCATTCATCACCTAGTAACTAAAGAGCCTTTGGGCCCAGAATAACCATCAGTGATACCTAGGTACTATGTCGAGGGTCATGAGTGAGCCTCTGAGACATGCTGACCAGTTCATACTCAACACATTACAAGCTATGGTGGCTATGGGACACAACCACTTCTGCTTGAGAAAAGCAGAGGGAAAAGTAAAGGGGACTTTATCTTGTACCTTAGTTGCCAGCATAGGCACAGAGGGTTAGAACACAAAGAAGGCTCTTGGGGTCCCTGATTCTAGCACTTTACTCTTAGATGGCATTTCTGGACCTGCCCTGGGCTAGAGGGGAGCCCACTGCCTTACGGGAGAGTCCCAGGTCAGGCAGCATTCACCACAGGCTAACTTAAGAGCCCTTGGGCTTTAAGGGAAAGTTGGCAGTAGTCTGGCAGTATGCCTTCAGGCCAGGGGTGGCTACAGGGTGAAGTGCCTCTGCCTTTGGAAAGAGGAGGGAAGAGTAGGAAGAACTGTGTCTTGTGGTTTGACTGCCTGCTCAGCCACAGTACAATAGAACACCAGGTAAACTTCTAAGGTTTTAGCCTTTAGTCTCTTAATGCTGGATTGCACACCTGGACTCATCTGGGGGATCTCATCACCCTGAAGAGCAGGTTACAGGCCTATCTGGCTTTGCCTCATGCTGATTGTAGAGCTCCAGAGACTACAGCAAACATAGGCAGCAGTCAGAGAGTGGTTACAGCAGGCCTTGGGTGAGACCCAGTGCTGTGCTGCCTTCAGGTCTAACCCTGCACAGTCATAGTGCTGGTGGCCACAGGGGTGCTTGTATCACTCCACCCCCAGTTCTACGTGGTTCTTAACAGAGAGATAGAGACTCTGTATGTTTGGGAGAATGTAAAGGAAGAGAACAAGACTCTCTGCCTGACAATCCAGAGAATTCCCCCAGATCTTGTTCAAGACCATCAGGGTGGTACCTCTGTGAGTCTGTTAGAACCACAGTATTACTGGGCTTGGGGTGCCCCCTAAAGGAGATATGGCTTAGATCACAACACCCAAGTCCTTTCAAATATCTGGAAAGCTTTCCCAAGAAGAATGGCTACAAATGAGCCCAAACAGTGAAGACTACAATAAATACCTAACTCTTTGATGCCAAGGCAAAGAAGAACATCTACTTGCATCAGCACCATCTAGGAAAATACAGTCTCACCAAATGAACTAAATATGACATCAAGAACCAATCCTGGAGAAACAAAGATATGTGACCCTTCAGATAGAGAATTCAAAATACCTGTGTTGAGGAAACTAAAAAAAAAAAAAGTCATGATAACACATAGAAGGGATTCAGAATTCTATCAGATAAATTTACCAAAGAGATTGAAATAATTTAAAAGAATCAAGCAGAAATTCTGGAGCTGATAAATGCAATTGGCACATGGAAGAATGCATCAGAGTCCTTTAATAGCAGAATTGATCAAACAGAAGAAAAAATTAATGAGCTTGAAGACAGGCTATGTGAAAATACACTGTCAGAGGAGACAAAAGAAAAAAGAATAAAACACAATGAAGCATTGCTACAGGATCTTGAAAATAGCCTCAGAAGGACAAATCTGTTATTGGCCTTTAAAAGGATGTAGAGAAAGACATAGGGGTAGGAAGTTTATTCAGAGGGATCATGACACAGAACATACCAAACCTAAAGAAAGATATCAATATCCAAGTACAAGAAGGTCATAGAACACCAATAAGACAACCCAAAGAACACTACCTCAAGGCATTTAATAATCAAACTCCCAAAGGTCAAGAATAAAGAAAGGATCCTAAAAGCAGCAAGAGAAAAGAAACAAATAACATACAATGGCGGTCCCATACATCTGGCAACAGACTTTTCAGTGGAAACCTTATAGGCCAAGAGACAGTGGAATAACATATTTAAAATGCTGAAAGAAAAATACTTTCACCATAGAATAGTATATCTAGTGAATATATTCTTCAAACATGAAGGAGAAATAGAGACGTTCCCAGACAAACAAAAGCTGAGGGATTTCGTTAATACCAGATCTGTACTACAGGAAATGCTAAAGGGAGTACTTTAATCAGAAAGAAAGGATGTTAATGAGTAAAAAGAAATCATCTGAAGATACAAATGTCTTGAGGCAAATGATAATGGAAACAATATATGAAAACCTATGGGATACAGCCAAAACAATATTCAGAAGGAAGTTTATAGCTATAAATATCTACATCAAAAAAGTAGAAAAACTTCAAATAAAAAAATCTAATGGTACATCTTAAGAAACTAGAAAAGCAAGAGCACATCAGACACAAAATCAGTAGAGAAAAGATTCGAGAAGAAATAAATGAAATTGAAATAAAAAACATATAAAAGATCAGTGCAACAAAAAGTTGGTTTTTTGAGAGGTTAAACAAAATTGACAAACCTATAGCCAGGCTAAGAAAAAAAAAGAGAGAAGATACAAATAAATAAAATCAGAGATTAAAAAGGAGATATTATAGTTAATACTGCAGAAATTCTAAAGATAATCAATGTCTACTATGAGCCACTATTTGCCAATACATTAGAATATCTAGAAGAAATGGACAAATTCCTAGATACGTACAACCTACCAAGATGAACTAGGAAGAAATTCAAAACCTGAAGAGACCAATAATAAGTAACAAGATCTAAGCTATAATAAAAAGACTTCCAATGCAGCAAAGCCTGGGGTCCCATGGCTTTACTGCTGATTTCTACCAAACATTTAAACAATTAATACCAATCCTATCAAACTGTTCTTAAAAATAAAGGAGGAGGAAATATGTCTAAACTCATTCTACGAGGTCAGTATTACCCTGATACCAAAACCAGACAAAGACACATCAGAAAAAGAAAACTACAGGCCAGTGTCTCTGATGAACATTGATGCAAAAATCCTCAACAAAACAGTAGCAAACCAAATTCAACAATGCATTCAAATGATCATTCATTGTGACCAAGTGGGATTTATCCCTGGGATGCAAGGAGAAACAAACCACACCAATCAATCAATGTGTACATCATATCAATAGAATGAAGGATAAAAATAATATGATCATTTCAATTGATGCTGAAAAAACATTTGATAACATACAACATCCCTTCATGACAAAAACCCTTAAAAAACTATTAGAGAAGGAGCATACCTCAAAGTAATAAAAGCCATACATGACAGACTCACAGATAGTATCATATGGAATGGGAAAAAACTGAAAGCCTTTTTTCTAAGATCAGGAACATGATAAGGATGCCTACTGTCACCACTGTTATTCAACATACTACTTGAGGTCTTAGCTAGAGCAATCAGACAAGAGAAAGATATAAAAGGCATCCAAAGTGGAAAGGAAGAAGTCAAATGACCCTTATTTGCAGATGATACGATCTTATATTTAGAAAATCCTAAAGACTCCACAGGAAACCTTTTAAAACTGATAAAAGTTTTATCAGCCAGGTGCAGTGGCTCACGTCTATAATGCCAGTACTTTGGGAGGCCTAGGCAGGTGGATCACCTTATGTCAGGAATTCGAGACCAGCCTAGCTGACGTGGTGAAACCCCATCTCTACTAAAAATACAAAAATTAGCTAGGTATGGTGGTTTTTGCCTGTAATCCCAGCTGCTCAGGAGGCTGAGGCAGTAGAATTGCTTGAACTCAGGAGGTGGAGATTGCAGTGAGACAAGATCATGCCACTGCACTCCAGCCTGGGTGACAGAGTGAGATTCCATCTCAAAACAAACCAAAAAAACAAAACAAAACAAAAAAAAAACCCCAAAATTCTGACAGATTCAGTAAAGTTGCATACACAAAATCAACAAAAAATCATTAGCATTTCAATATGACAACAACGAACAACCTGAAAAAGAAATACAAATATAATCCCATTTATAATAGCCATGCAAAAAATGAAATACTTAATAGTTAACTTAAAGAAATAAAAGATCTCTATAATGAAAAATATAAAACACTGATGAAAGAAATTGGAGGAGACACCAAAAATTGAAAAAATATTCCATGTTCATGGATTGTAAAAAGTAATATTGTTAAATATCCTTATTACCCAAAGCAATCCACAGATTCAATGCAATCTCTATCAAAATACTAATGACATTCTTCACAGAAATTTTAAAAAGAATACTAAAATTTATATGGAATGACAAAGAGGCCCAGAAGAGCCAAAGCCATCCTAAGCAAAAAGAACAAAACTGGAGGAACTATCTTACCTGACTTCAAATTATAGTACAGAGCTATGGTAACCAAAAGAACATGGTACAAGCATAAAAGCAGACACATAAACAAATGGAACAGAATAGAGACCCCAGAAATAAATCCACACCGCCTACAGTGAACTCATTTTCAACAAAGGTGCCAAGAACATACACTGGGAAAAAGATAGTCTTCAATAAATTGTTCTGGGAAAACTGGACATCCATATGCAGAAGTATGAAACCAGATCCCTATCTCTCGCCATATGCAAAAATCAAATTAAAGTGAATTAAAGACTTAAATCTAAGATTTCAATCTATAAAACTACGACAAGAAAACATTGGTAAAATTCTCCAGGACATTAGTCTGGGCAAAAATTTCTTGAGCAATACCCAAAAGGCACAGGAAACCAAAACAAAAATGGGCAAATAGGATCACATCAAGCTAAAAAGATTCTGCACAGCAAAAGGTACAGTCAACAAAATGAAGAGACAACTCACAGAATGGGAGAAAATATTTGCAAACTACCCATCTGACAAAAGATTAATAACCAGAATATATAAGAAGCTCAAAAAACTCTGTAGGAAAAAATTGAATAATTGGATCAAAAAATGGGCAAAATATTTGAATAGACATTTTTCAAAAGAAGACATACAAATGGCAAAGAAGCACATGCAAAGGTGCTCAGCACCATGGATCATCAGAGATACGCAAATCAAAACTATAGTGAGCTATCATTTCACCCTAGTTAAAATAGCTTATATCCAACAAACAGGCAATAACAAAGGCTGACAAGAATGTGAAGAAAAGGAAACTACTGTACACTGTTTGTGGGAAGGCACATTAGTACAACCATTATGGAGAACAGTTTAGAGGTTCCTCAAGAAACTAAAAATTGAGCTACCATATAATCCAACAATCTCACTGCTGGGCATATACCCAAAAGAAAGGAAATCAGTATATTGAAGAGATATCTGCACCCTTATGTTTGTTGCAGCACTGTTTACAATAGCTAATAAGAGGAAGCAACCTAAGTGTCCATCAAAAGATAAATGGATAAAGAAAATGTGGTACATATGTACAAGGGAGTACCATTCAGTCATAAAAATGAATGAGACCTAGTCATTTGCAACAGCATAGGTGGAACTGTGGATCATTATGTTAAGTACAGAAAGGAAAGGAAAGGAAAACACTTCATTTTCTCATTTATTTATGGGAGCTAAAAACCAAAACAGTTGAACTCATGAACATAGAGAGTAGAAGAATGGTTACCAGGGGCTGAGAAGGGTAATTAGGAGTTATTAATAGTGGGGAAATGGGGATGGTTAATGGATAAAATACAAAATATTGTTAGAAACAATTGAATAATACCTACTATTTGATAGCACAATGGGGTAACTATAGTCAGTAATAATTGTACACTTCAAAATAACTTAAATAGAGTTGTTGGATTGTTTACTACTCAAAGATAAATGCTTGAGGGGATGGATACCCCATTCTCCATGATGTGCTTATTTCACATTGCATGCCTATATCAAAACATCTCATGTACCCCATAAATATATACATCTACTATGTACCAAACAAAATTAAAATAAAATTTAAAACAAAACAAAAAAACTCAGACCAATAATTAATAACCATCCAAAGCAGAAAACACCAAGCCCAGATGGATTCACCGGTGAATTCCTTTATATTTAAGTTCTGGGGTACATGTGGAGAACGTGCAGATTTGTTACATAAGTATACACGTGCCATGGTGGTTTGCTGCACTCATCAACCCATCATCTACATTAGGTATTTCTCCTAATGCTATCCCTCTCCTAGCCCCCCAGCCCCAACAGGCCATGGTGTGTGGTGTTCTCCTCCCTGTTTCCACGTCTTCTCATTGTTCAACTCCCACTTATTAGTGAGAACATGCGGTGTTTGGTTTTCTGTTCTTGTGTTAGTTTGCTGAGAATGATGGTTTCCAGCATCATCCATGTCCCTGCAAAGGACATGAACTCATTCTTTTTTATGGCTTCATAGTATTCTGTGGTGTATATGTGTCACATTTTCTTTATCCAATCTATCACTGATGGTCATTTGGGTTGGTTCCAAGCCTTTGCTGTTGTTAACAGTGCCACAATAAACATATGTGTGCATGTATGATATATGTTTTTCATATGTATTTCATATGTTTGTTGGCTGCATAAATGTCTTGTTTTGAGAAGTGTCTGTTCACATCCTGTGCCCAATTTTTGATGGGTTTTTTTTTTCTTGTAAATTTGTTTAAGTTCTTTGTAGATTCTGGATATTAGCCCTTTGTCAGATGGATAGATGCAAAAATTTTCTCATATTCTGTAGGTTGCCTATTCACTCTGATATAGTTCCTTTTGCTGTGCAGAAGCTCTTTAGTTTAATTAGATCCCATTTGTCAATTTTAGCCTTTGTTGCCATTGCTTTTGGTGTTTTAGTCATGAAGTCCTTGCCCATGCCTATGTCCTGAATGGTATTGCCTAGGTTTTCTTCTAGGGTTTTATGGTTTTAGGTCTAACACTTAAGTCTTTAATACATCTTGAGTTAATTTTTGTATAAGGTGTAATGAAGGGATTCAGTTTCAGCTTTCTGCATATGGCTAGCCAGTTTTCCCAATACTATTTATTAAATAGGGAATCCTTTCATCATTGCTTGTTTTTGTCAGATTTCTCAAATATCAGGTGGTTGTAGATGTGTGGTGTTATTTCTGAGGCCTCTGAAAATTCTCAATAAAATACTGGCAAACCAAATCCAGCAGCACATCAAAAAGCTTATCCACCATGATCAAGTCGGCTTCATCCCTGGGATGCAAGACTAGTTCAACATACACAAATCAATAAACGTAATCTATCACATAACAAGAACCAATGACAAAAACCACATGATTATCTCAATAGATGAAGAAAAGGCCTTTGACAAAATTCAACAGACCTTCATGCTAAAAACGCTCAATAAACTAGGCATTGATGGAAAGTATCTCAAAATAATAACAGCTATTTATGACAAACCCACAGCCAATATCATGCTGAATGGGCAAAAACTGGAAGCATTCCCTTTGAAAACTGGCACAAGACAAGGATGACCTCTGTCACCGCTCCTATTCAACACAGTGTTGGAAGTTCTGGCCAGGATAATCAGGCAAGAGAAAGAAGTAAAGTGTATTCAATTAGGAAAAGAGGAAGTCTAATTGTCTCTGTTTGCAGATGACATGATTGCATATTTAGAAAACCCCATCGTCTCAGTCCAAAATCTCCTTAAGCTGATAAGCAACTTCAACAAAGTCTCAGGATACAAAATCAAGGTGCAAAAATCACAAGCATTTCTATACACCAATAACAGTCAAACAGAGAGCCAAATCACGAGTGAACTCCCATTCACAATTACTACCAAGAGAATAAAATACCTAGGAATACAACTTACAAGGGATGTGAAGAACCTCTTCAAGGAGAACAACAGACCACTGCTCAAGCAAGTAAGAGAGGACACAAACAAATGGAAAAGCATTCCTTGCTCATGGATAGGAAGAATCAATATTGTGAGAATGGCCTTACTGCCCAAAGTAATTTATAGATTCAGTGCTATCCCCTTCAAACTACCATTAACTTTCTTCATAGAATTGGAAAAAATTACTTTACATTTCATATGTTACCAGTGAATTCTACCATACATCTGAGGAGGCAATTGTATCAGTTCTCTACAATCTCTTCTTAAAGATAGAAGGAGAAGGAATACTTCTTAGCTTATTCTGTGAGGTCAACATTATGCTAATACCAAAACCAGCCAAAGACGTTACAAGAAAACTACAGAACAATAGTTCTCATAAATATAGATGTAAAGTCCTCAACAAAATAATAACAAAAACAAAATTGAATCTAACAATGCAAAAAAAAAATTATATGGCATTACCAGGAAATTTATCTCAAATATACAAGGCTCATTTAACATTGAAAAATTAATTAAGGTAATTTATCATATTACCAGGTTAAAAACCACATGATCATATCAATATCAATATCAATATTATATTGATATTGATCATATCAATAAATGCAGAAAAAACATTTGGTGAAAATCTAACACCCATTCAAAACTGAGAGTTTTTGCTGAGACACAAAAAAGTAAGCAAACTAGGGATAGAGGAAAACTTATTAACTGGATAAATAATATATACACAGAAATATCTGATACTAACATAATACTTAATGGTGAAAATCTAGACACTTTCCTGCAAAAATAAGGAAAAACAAAAGGCAGTTCCTCTTAACATTCTTTTCAAGATCATATTGGTAGTCTGAGCTAATGCAATACTTTTTTTTTTTATAAAAGAAAAAAAGATAGACATATTGGGAAGGATGAAATAAAACTGTGTTTATTTTCAGATGACATAATTATCTATGTGGAAAAAACAAAAGAATTAACCATTTTTTTCTGAAATTAATAAGTGATTATAGCAAGGTTGCATGATACAAGGTTAATATTAAAAAGTCCATCATTTGTCTATATACCAGGAATGAGTAAGTGGAATTTGAAATTAAAAACATTATACCATTTACATTAGCACTCCCTCCAACAGTGAAATACTTAGTATAAATCTAACAAAATATGTACAAGATTTATACAAACAAAACTACAAAACTCTAATAATAAATATCAAAGAACTAAATAAATGGAGAGATATTTCATGTTTGTGGATATGAAGGTTCAGTATTATCAAGATATCAGTTCTTCCCAACTTGATATACAGATACAACACAATCCCAATCAAAATCTCAGTAAGTTCTTATGTGAATAAACTGATTCAAAAATTTATATGGACAGACAAGAGAACCAGAATAGCCAATTCAATTTTGAAGGAGAAGAACAAAGTTAAAGGACTAACACTATTGATTTCAAGACTTACTATAAAGGTACAGTCATGAAAATGTGTGGTACTGGTGAAAGAATAGACAAATAGATCAATGGAACAAAATAGAAAGCCCTAAAATAGATCCACATAAATATAGTCAACTGATCTTCAACAAAGAAGCAAAGATGATACAATGGAGCAAAAATAATCTTTTCCACAAACAGTGCTAGGACTATTAGACATTTGCATGCAAAAAAAAAAAAAAAAAAAAAAATCTAGACATAGACCTTACACCTTTCACAAAAATTAGGATGGATTACATACGTAAATACTGTAAATGCAAAACTATTATAAAAAATATACAGAAAACTCTTAAACTCAACAACAAGAAAATTAAAAAACACAATTTAAAAAGTACCAAGATCTTTACATCTCACCAGAGAAGATATATAGATGGCAAGTAAACATATGAAAATATGTTCCACCTTATATGTCATAAGAGAAATGCAAATTAACACAACAATGAGAAACCACTACACATCTACTAGAATGGCCAAAATCCAGAACGCTAACACCAAATGCTAGTGAAGATCTGAAGCAATGGAAACTCTTAGTCATTCCTCATGATATGGTATATCCATTTCGGTCTCAGTCATTGCTGGTGATATGATAGAGTCAATTTGAAGATGGTCTGGTGGTTTCTTACAAAACTAAACATACTCTTAGCATACAACCCAACAGTCATGCTTCTTGGTATTCATCCAAAGGAGTTGGAAACATATGTTCACACAAAATCCTGCACATGGATGTTTATAGCAGCTTTCTTCATAATTACCCAAATTTGGAAGCAACAAAGATGTCCTGCAGTAGGTAAATGGATAAATAAACTGTAATAACATCCAGACAATGGAATGTTATTCTTCACTAAAAAGAAATGAGCTATCAGGGCGGGCACGGTGGCTCACGCCTGTAATCCCAGCACTGTGGGAGGCCAAGGGAGGCGGATCACAATCTCAGGAGATCAAGACCAGCCTGGCTAACACAGTGAAACCACCCCACCACCCCCGCTAAAAAATACAAAAAATTAACCAGGTGTGGTGGCACGTGCCTGTAGTCCCAGCTACTCGGGAGCCTGAGGCAGGAGAATCACTTGAACCCGGGAGGTGGAGATTGCAGTGTGCCGAGATTGCGCCACTGCACTCCAGCCTGGATGACAGAGCAAAACTCCATCTCAAAAAAAAAAAGAAAAGAAAAAGAAAAAAAGAAAAAAAAAAAAACGAAAAGAAATGAGCTATCAAGCCATGAAAAGACAAACAGGTAGCTTAAATGCACATTTCTTAGTAGAAGAAGCCAATCTGAAAAGGCTACATACTATATGATTTCAAAATATGGCATTCTGGAAAAAACAAAACTATGGATATAGTAAAAAAGATCATTGGTTTCCAAGAGTTAGGGAGGCAGGAGGGAAGAACAGTTGAGGCACAGAAGATTTTAGGGAAGTGAAACTATTTTGTATGATGCTACAATGGTGACTACATGTCATTATTCATTTGTCAAAATCCAGAGAATGTATACCACCCAAAGTGAACTCTGAAATAAACTATGGATGTTAATTGATAATGATGTGTCAATGTAGGTTCATCAATTGTAAAAGTATACCACTCTGGTGTGGTATGGGGTGTTCAACATAAATCCATTTTAGTGGAAATGGCGAGCAGGTGAAGGAGAGCGACTGTAACAGGACCATTATTATTTTTTAAAAAATTCCTTGGAGTCTTGGTGACAAAATAAGAAACTAAGCAGAGCTTCTCAAACTCCATTATACTTCTCTTTCTACCTAAACACTACCTCTTTCTGACAAAAGATATAGACATAGGGTTTTTTTGTTGGTTTGTAAAATTTTAATATACTCCTTCAGTTATATTAAAGAACAGTTCAAAGGGGATTTTAAAATTTCTTCTTGCAGAGGAAGTTGTATAGATAGCTCAACAAGAATCTGAATAAAAATTATTTGAAAAAGTTTTCTAAAAAAAAAGTAATAAAATGTTTTTGTCATCTTTGCTACAAGAACTGAAACTTATGAGAG
>NW_016805188.1:13217-20862 GCF_001698545.2 Rhinopithecus bieti | reverse complement strand
AAAAAAAAAAAAACGAAAAGAAATGAGCTATCAAGCCATGAAAAGACAAACAGGTAGCTTAAATGCACATTTCTTAGTAGAAGAAGCCAATCTGAAAAGGCTACATACTATATGATTTCAAAATATGGCATTCTGGAAAAAACAAAACTATGGATATAGTAAAAAAGATCATTGGTTTCCAAGAGTTAGGGAGGCAGGAGGGAAGAACAGTTGAGGCACAGAAGATTTTTAGGGAAGTGAAACTATTTTGTATGATGCTACAATGGTGACTACATGTCATTATTCATTTGTCAAAATCCAGAGAATGTATACCACCCAAAGTGAACTCTGAAATAAACTATGGATGTTAATTGATAATGATGTGTCAATGTAGGTTCATCAATTGTAAAAAGTATACCACTCTGGTGTGGTATGGGGTGTTCAACATAAATCCATTTTAGTGGAAATGGCGAGCAGGTGAAGGAGAGCGACTGTAACAGGACCATTATTATTTTTTAAAAAATTCCTTGGAGTCTTGGTGACAAAATAAGAAACTAAGCAGAGCTTCTCAAACTCCATTATACTTCTCTTTCTACCTAAACACTACCTCTTTCTGACAAAAGATATAGACATAGGGTTTTTTTGTTGGTTTGTAAAAATTTTAATATACTCCTTCAGTTATATTAAAGAACAGTTCAAAGGGGGATTTTAAAATTTCTTCTTGCAGAGGAAGTTGTATAGATAGCTCAACAAGAATCTGAATAAAAATTATTTGAAAAAGTTTTCTAAAAAAAAAGTAATAAAATGTTTTGTCATCTTTGCTACAAGAACTGAAACTTATGAGAGTAGAAAATAAGAAAACAACCATAATATGTTTTGACGATAACAGAGAGCCATCTAATTGCTGTCAAAATTAAATACACTAGAAAGAATGACAAAATTCAGGCTTTTGTTTTAATTTAAAATGCAACTCCACTGAATCAATACAAATATTATTTTTTTCTTAACATAATGTATTTATAGACTCCTTTGCTTTTGTGGTCACTAAGAAGGTATAACAAATGGAAAATTCAGTTGCGTAGTACAATTTCAAGATCGGTCTCTCTCCAAGGTCAAATGGAAGACTCTAAAACTCCCAGAAGGGATTCTCTGAGACTCTTCCAGACAACATGCCTGATGAATGAGGTCAGATTCAATGGAGATTCAATAGAACATTCAAAAGGCAAATGGAGAGTAAGGATTTCATTAATGATTCAACTAGACTCTGAAACGAGGCCAAAGAAGCTCTAAGACTAGTCAGGACTCAGCTTTAGATTTTGGAAAGCTTTAAGAACATTGCCATAAAATATCAAATATTTTAAGTAAATAATGCCTTGCTTCCACCACCAAAGTAGACAAATAACAAAAAATGACTACCATAAAATGATTAAAATAATGAATAATTATAAACAGAGAGACAGGATTGATTAAATAACCCCTGAGTATATGGGAAGAAGATCCCAAATAAGATGGGATAGATTGTTAACCAGTATAGAATTTGGAGGTTTAGGGTAACAAAAAATAATCTTTTTGTTGAATATTGGAGTTAAGGAAGAGATGAATTCTATTTTAAAACGGGATGCATTTTAGTGCTAAGGAGAAATCTGGAAAATCTCACATCAAATGACTAAAATAAAACAAAATATAAAACTGTCTACTGATTGTAATAGAAAAAGGAAATTAGATTTATGTTTAGAGGGATATAGGCATGATTTTAGGCCATATAAAATGGAATCTACAGACCATGGAAACATGAACCAAAAAAAACAATCAGTGTGTGAACAAAAAGATTACTGAGTAGGATGAAAGATACCACATGAAACCAGGGAATTAGAACAGATACAATAAATGTTAGATTTTTAGAAATGCTGAGGATCAGAAGCCTCAGCATGCTAAGTGTTTGCTAAAATATGAATGAATTGGGAGCAGTAATGAGCACATTACCAAATTGACTGATTATAGAACTCATCCTGGGAGAGAAGGGGTTGAATGAGAGAGAAGAGTAAGCAAGACCAGGGTGAAGTTAAGTAACTTAGAGATCATAATCCAGACAGAGATAGCTGTAGTGGGTCAAAAGGATAGGGAGAAATGAGAATGCAGGTATTTATGTGCAGAGAAATGCATTGCAGAGCTAAGAGGTGAGTTTCAAGTATAGCTTTTTCATTAAATAGTTCAAACATTGAAGATTATTATCTGTGCAGCCAAGATAATCAAATATGTTGATGATTAAATCACTGAAGGTAAGAGAGGCCAGGGCTGAAAGAATAAAAAAGGGCATAGCACTGGTTCACTGAAGATTGTGAAGTGCTTTAATGGGAGTCAATAGCCATTTGTAACCATCAATCTAAGGCAGAAAATTTATTCATTTATTTTACAAATACTTATTGCTTACTCTGCTCCTGGCACACTTTCTCTAGTAAACAAACAGATAAGAAGCCCTGGTTCTCAAAGAACATACATTCTAATTGGAGAGACAAACAGTTAAGCAAACACAATAATACACCAAGTGGTGATAAGAAGTATGAAGAAAAAACGGGACTGTTATATTGTAATATTACATGAGCTTAGGGAAAGACCAAAATAGGTAATAACGTTTGACATTGGAACTGAGACCTGACAGAAGAAAGAAGAAAGAAAGATAGTATCTGTATGAAGAGTGTTTCAAACAATGAAGAAAGCAAGTCATAAATTCTGGAGGTAGAGACATAATTGGAATATATGAGGGACAACAAAGAGGCACATGTGACTCAGAAAGGCAAATATGCACGGAGAATCTAGAGTGTGGGGGCAAAGGTCGAGATTAAAGTAAGGAGAAAACAGGAAGAAGAATATATTGAGCTTTTTAAGCCAAGATAACAGCTTTGGATTTGAGTGGAATAGAAACTTAGCAGTCATGGTAGACTATAGGACAAGAAAGAATGAAACCAGAAAGAATAGTTAGGAAAGTAATTTAATAATACATTGGACAATTTTGCTGCCTTGGGCTAGGGTGGAGTGAAAAGTCTGATGAAAAGTGGTTGGAAGCTAGATAAAGATTAAAGAGGAATTGCAAGTGGGTGGGGGTGCTGGGGGGAGACAGAGAGGAAGGTAGAAAGTATCAGTTGTTGACTCTAAGGTTTTTGACCCAAATAACTGGAAGAATATAATTGCAACTGAGTTGGAGAATGCTGGGGTATGGACAAGTTGAGGGTAGAAGAAAACCAATAATTCATTTTTGGTGATTTTAAGCTTAAGATGTGACCAGGATGGCCTTAAAATTCCCCTCAAGTTGACTAAATTTTGGACAAGTTTCTTCCTGCCTATAGGCTCATAGCATTTCTTTTTAAAGAACACTAATTTTAGATAATTTGCAAGAGAAAACTGTTTCTGCCCTCCTGAGATCCAAATCTTCCACATCCCAGAAATATTCTTCCCAAGCTGCTAGAAGCAATGCCTTTGACATGTAATCTTTAAGAAAAATGGCACCTCTAGGTTTATCCATGTTATTCCAAATGACACAATTTTGTTTATTATTATGGCTGAGTAGTTTCATATTGTTTACATATGCACCACATTTTTAATCCATTCATTCATTGATTGACATTTAGGTTGATTCCATATCTTGGCTATTTTAAATAGTGCCGCAGTAAACATGGCAGCACAGACATCTCTTTGACATACTGATTTTATTTCCTTTTGATGTAAACCCAGTAGTTGGAGTATTGTATCATATGGTAGTTCTATTTGTAGTATTTTGAGGAACTTACACACTGTTGTCCATAATGGCTATACTCATTTACATTCCCATTAACAGTATATATAAGAGTTCCCTTTCCCCACACCCTCACTAGCATTTGTTATTTTGTCTTTTTTTATTATGTGAGATAAACCAAGTACAAAACGACAAATACCACATGATCTCACTTATATGTGGATTATAAAGAAGTTGATCTCACAGAAGTAGAGAGTAGAATAGTGGTTACCAGAGGTGGGGGAGATGGGGAGATGTTGGTCAATGGGTACAAAATTAGTTAGAGAAGAGGAATAATTTCTGGTGTCCTATTGCAAAGTAAGGTGACTACAGTAAAGAATAATGTATTATATACTTCAAAATAGCTAGAAAAAAGGATTTTGAGTTTTCTCACCACAAAGATATGACAGGTATTGGAGGTGATGGATATGCTAGTTACCTTGATTTGATGATTACGCAATGTATACATATATTGAAACATTACACTATCCCTCTTAAATGTACCATATAGGTATATGACTATAGGCTTATATATATTATATATATATACACACACACATATACATATATATACACATACATACACAATTATTACATGTCGATTGAAACCAAAATAAAACTTTAAAAGATAAAAAGAAAGAAAGCATCTCTATTTCTTAGTCTCTGTGGGAGGGGAGGAGTCTAACTTCAATAAGCACCAATTGCAAAAACTGATGTGCTAATCACCTGAATCAACCTTTCCCCTGATGTCAGTTTTCCACTGTTCTTCCATTAGCTCACTTCAGTGCTTGAAACTCTCTCACCTTTTGTTTTATCAGAGTTGAGTTCAATCTTTCTCCTTTATTGCAATAGTCTTGAATAAAGTCTTCATTTCCCATTTAACTTATCTGGTGCAATTTTTCTTTTACAGATGCATATTGGATATCTAAATAGAGATATCAAGAAATGAAGATATGAGTTTCCAGTTCCAGGGAGAAATTCAGACTAGAAATATAAATTTAGGAATTTTAAAGTTAGTAGTCACATTTAAAGCTGCCGAATACAAAAAGATCACC
This sequence comes from Rhinopithecus bieti, assembly GCF_001698545.2. Lineage (NCBI taxonomy): Eukaryota > Metazoa > Chordata > Mammalia > Primates > Cercopithecidae > Rhinopithecus > Rhinopithecus bieti. The sequence goes on along the minus strand of NW_016805188.1, from coordinate 16,059 downwards.
TGTGTGAGAGAACTGAGTCCTGAAACATACCTGTGTTTAAAGATCTGGGAGGTGTAGAGGAATTATCAAAGGAGAATGAGAAGGAGCGGTCAGTGAGGTGTGTAGAAAAGCAAGGTTGGTATTATGAAGGTCAAGTAAAGAAGTTGTTTCAAGTAATAATGTGTGAATAATGTTTGTGTAAATGATACTATTTGGTTAAATTGAATGTCTAATAAATGACCACTAGACAACATAATACAGAGGATTTTTGTGTCCTTGCCGAGAGCAGCCCCTGTGGCACAGCACGAACACAAGCCTGAACAGTGTGGGTCCAAGAGGGAATGGGAAGAGAAGAAAAAAAACTGTGACTACAAAAACTCTTGTCTATAGAGGAGAAAAATGGGACAGGGACTATGTGAAGGGATATAGAATCAAGGGAAGATTTCTTCAAGATAGTTTGTGTTTATGTACTAATAGAAAGAGACCACTAGTGAAAAAAATGATGATGCAAGAGACAAAGCCATAGCAAGAGCAATGGCCTTGAGTGCACTGCAGTGGATGGGTTTAGTACTTAAATAGGTGGGTTTGCCTTGATAATCAGGTAAGGCATATGGGTAATGATGTTGCTCTATATGGTGGTGGAAGCATGAAAGAATTTTCCTCTAGTTATTTCTACTTCCTCAATGAAATAATAAGCAAGCTCATTAACTGAAAGCGAGGTTGCAGCAGAGGAGAAGGGGGGAAAGTTTGAAGAGAGAAGAGAATAATTTCCCAAGGCAATGGAAATATAAAATAAAATAATTCCCTATGGGACTGGATAAGTGAAAATGAAGAGGGATGACAGAGCTACACTAAGGCCCCCTTAATGAGTGTGGTTATGAAATTAATGTGATCACAGCAAACATATTATGCATTTTGCCACCATTTGTGATTAGCTGCTGTATTTCAGGAGCAAGATAGTAAAAGAGTTAGTTCTAAACAGGATTAAGGTTGGCCATGTGGCAATGATAGAAGGAATATTTTAATATTAGGCCATAGAAGCTAAGGAAGGTAAGGAGGAGAGTGAGGACTTGAGTGAGATTCATGGTGACAAATTGCTAGCAGGAACAACTGACTAGAAGTGATGTGGTTTTTGTTGTTATTTCTGTTGTTGTTGTTGTTCTCTTTTGTTTTTTGATTTTTACAGACAGGAAAAGAGTTTTAGGAATCAGAGTACTCTAAAGAGGATAGAAGAAGAGGATGTCATAGAGAACAGATGTGTTTGATGGGGTGATTAAAACTGGAAATTTTGGAGTGGATAAAATTGTTAATAATGAAGTTTAACCATGACCATGGATGAGGTGGAACAGAGGTAAGATCACCAAAGAATGGGGGCAAGAAATGGAGAGGACATGTATTGAAAGAAACACATGTGTGGATATTGATGTCACTGAAAAATATGAAATAAGCATTTATGGAAAAGGAACAGTTGGAAACTAAAATCTCGAAGGAATTGTCAGGGGCAATCAAAGGCTTGTGGATGACTGAGTCAGGGAGAGTTACTTGGGCAGTAAACATATTGGGTAGCATGACTTTCAAAGGAACTGAGAGTTTTGGGGAAAAGGTCATCCCATGGGAAAAGCAGGGCATCCATCCTATCTCCTGACACAGAGGTACAAGACATATTAAAGAGATATGGCAGACACTTCTTCTGAGGAGTAATTGATGGCTTTGAGCAGAGAGTTGTGTTACAGCTTCTAACATTGACTTGTTTAATGTTCTGTGAAATGTTAAAATTTAATATGGCACTTTGAAAGTGAGTAAATATAGGAACTATCCAAGGAACTGGTTTTAAAATGCAGATGCTTCTTAGGTGATCCAGGTGAACACTGTAAGTGATGTCATGTTGATCATACGTACCATTGCTTTAGTGTGATAAGAATGACACTTCACTTCAGTGGTCTTTCTCCCAAAAATCCATAGCCCTACTCTCATCATGAGAAAAACATCAAACAAACCTCAACTGAGGGATATTTTATGAAATATCTGACCAGTGCTTCTCAAAACTGTCAAGGTCATGAAAAACAACAACAATGTCCAAGAAATTGTCATAGTAAAGAGATGCTAAAGAAGACATAATGACAAAGTGCAGTGTGGTATTCTGGGCGGGGTCCTATGACAGAAAAAGGACAATGGGAAAAAAATAACCAAATAATTCAGAATAAAGTATGGGATTTGCTTAATAACAGTGTATCAATACTGGTTCATTAGTTATGACAAATGTGAAATAGTAATATAAAAGTTGACAATGGAGGAGACTGGGTCCAGTGTATATAGGAACTCTGTATCATCTTTGGAACTTTTCTGTAAATCTAAAGTTATTCTTCAAAATAGTCTGTTCCCATAAATGCAGATGTTTAGGTGATAGGACATAAGAACCAGCATTTTAAACAGCTGAGATGTAGTTTAAATACAAGGAAAGGTTAAGATCTTAATTATTTTATTTGATCAGTTTTTGTGAATGTATATTAAGACATAGAATATCTTCAGCACCCGGCCGGGCGCTGTGGCTCAAGCCTGTAATCCCAGCACTTTGGGAGGCCGAGACGGGCGGATCACGAGGTCAGGAGATCGAGACCATCCTGGCTAACACGGTGAAACCCCGTCTCTACTAAAAATACAAAAAACTAGCCGGGCGAGGTGGCGGCGCCTGTAGTCCCAGGTACTCAGGAAGCTGAGGCAGGAGAATGGTGTAAACCCGGGAGGCGGAGCTTGCAGTGAGCTGAGGTCTGGCCACTGCACGCCAGCGTGGGCGACAGAGGGAGACCCCGTCTCCAGAAAAAAAAAAAAAAAAAAAAAAGAAATTAGCTGGGAATAGTGGCAC
>NW_016805188.1:0-12964 GCF_001698545.2 Rhinopithecus bieti | reverse complement strand
AAAAAAAAAAAAAAAAAAAAAAAAAAAAAAAAAAAAAAGAATATCTTCAGCACCCAAGAAAATTCCCTCATGCTCCTTTCCACTCAGTATCCCCCTTCCAGGAGTGACTGCTGATCTGATTTCTAACAGTTTCTATTAGCTTAGTGCATATTATTTTATTTATTTATTTTTTTAGACAGAGTCTCACTCTGTTGTCCAGGCTGGAGTGCAGTGGCCCAATCTCGGCTCACTGCAACCTCCACCTCTCAGGTTCAAGCAATTTTCCTGCCTCAGCCTCCCGAGTAGCTGGGATTGCAGGCACATGCCACCACGCCTGGCTATTTTTGTATTTTTAGTAGAGATGGGATTTCATCATGTTGGCCAGGCTGGTCTTGAACTCCTGGCCTCAAGTGATCCACCTGCCTCGGCCTCCCAAAGTGCTGAGACTATAGGCGTCAGCCACCATGCCCAATGAGTTTAGTGCCTATTATATGATCCATTTATAGTTTCTTTGGGTGATCAAAGTGAACACTCTATTCCTATGAGGAAACTAATATAAATGGAACATATAAAATGCACTTCTTTTGCATCCAGTTTCTTTCACTCAGCATAATATTTGTAAAATATTTATTTTATAGTGTGTATCAGTTGCTTATATACTTTATGGCTAAATAGACTTCCGTTGTATTGATGTGCCAGTATTTAGTTATATATATTTTGGTTGATGAATAATCATCATTTTTAATAACCACAGAAGTGATTGTTTTACAGGTGGTATACAGATTTTATTTTGAGAAACATTGTTTTAAAAAGTGGATACTGAATCTATTATTTCTTAGTTAATAAACACTTCCAAGCATGAGAAGATAACTGAGTATCTAAGAACCTTAATACAGCTGCAAAATAATATGTCAAGATTATCTCACTAGCCAGGTAAACAGTAACAATAAACAATAGCCTAGTAATGAAAACGTGCAAGGTATTAGAATGTCTATGTAGACAAGAGAAATAATTTGTCGTCTAAGAGAGCTCATTTGTCTTTAGTTCAAAATGGTGCTGATTTGTTTATCTGTCTTTAGGGACCAATGAGAACAAAATGAATATAGGCGGTGTGTTTCTGATGAGGCAGTATACATCTCTGGTGATAGTTGGGCAGTTTGGCCAACATGAGGTGACCTTTCGCATTTCTGCAGCATTGTGTTTCAGACATAATATATACACTGTACTGGGTGTTTAAGGAATGTTGAGGGAAAGGAAATAGCCTGATAAATTGCAGGGAAGGAAAAAAAGACAAACTGTTGGAAAGAATACACATCTGAATTCGGAAGACAGGAAGAAACAAGGAGCTAAGGATATAGGCTTGCTCTTCACAGCTCTCTGGAGTGCAATAATTGAGACTGAGAGCACAAGTAGTATTCTGAATAGGAAAAGAAGGCTGCTGCTGCAACTTACACTTGGAACGCAGACTACCATGGCAGTAAGCTGCTTCTGTTCCCATAGGAACCTGTATTCTCCAGCCCCAGTCTGAGTAAGCATTTGGAGCGTATCTTCCACAGCTTCATGAGAAATGCATGAGTAAATTAAAATCTGTTCCCACTCTTTCCATATCCAGTGGCTGCAATTTCTCCCTTCTGTGTATTTTCTCTTTTGCTCATTCTCATTATCTCTTTATTTTTTCTTCTTCTTTTGTTTGGATGTTTCATCTTGTGTGTATGCTCCTAATTTTACACTTTCACTTTCTCAATAATGTTTATAAACCCTATGTTGTCATTTAAATGAAAATCATATTTGGCATTTTAATGTAGATTTGGAAGAATTAAAAAGGTAAAAAACCCTAAGCCATCAGAGAGATGAGCTGAACAGCTTTAAGAGAACATCAACCTCACCCTGCAGTATAACAGGGTGAGTCTGAAATTGGGATAGCTAGAGCCTGAACCCAGTCCCCAGGGAAGACTCTAAATTCCTTCCCCCAAATTTCACATGGAAATTTGTTTATCAGAATCAGGCAGAGATGGCTAGCTTTACTTTCTGGAAAACCTATGATGTCATTTTATTAACTGTTTAGATTGGCTGCAAAATGCCTCCAAGATTATTTGATGGTTTAGTGTTTGGCCTTGTTGCACCATAATAATTTGATGGCCTCGTGATTTCATTTAGAGCCTGATATTGTCAGTCACACCAGATTCAAGTGTAGCTCTTACACAGCTGGAAGTAAAAGTCTTCAAATGTTGGCATTGGTGTGGCCCATTGATATGATTTTAAATTGTTGAGGGAATTAAGAATAATATGCTGAAGAAATATGAAGCAGGTCTAGAGTCAATGAAATTATTCAGCTCGATGAATTCTCACTTGTTGAATATAATGAGTCTACTGGCTGTGTGTACATTGTTACTACGGCAGTGAGCATGTGAGGCTCAGGGTTTCTCAGTATCTGATCATATAATGACTGGAAGGCAGGATACAAAAATGTTTCCTAGCTTCAGAGTTGGTTGTTTTCTTCAGCCTCTATGCTGCATTTGGGTCATCTTACCTCCTTTGCTGTAGCTGGGAAGGGTATTGTTGTGAGGCCATATCTCATGCTTGAAATAAAAGAGTTGGGAGCCATTTTGTGTTGGGTTCAAATCTCTTTCTTCTATTACCTCTCCAACTGTCCTAGGGAAGTTATTTAGGCTCTTTGAATCTCTCCTTCTTCATCCTTAAAGTAGGAGCTTACAGTAATATATAAAAAGAGTATATAACATCTATGGAGTTGTTTTCATGATTGAATGAGTTGTTACCTGTCAATCACTTGGAACAGTTACAGAACATAGCAAGGGCCTACTACCTGGTAGCCATTAGTGTTTTTATTGCTTAATATATTTTTCTTTATATCTCTTTCATCTTAGTTGGTAGGATGTCTTTGATTGGTGATTTTTGTCCTACTCAGAGTACAACCCATTAAAATAAAATAAACACTTGCAAACAAGGTACTCTTCTGAAGACTTACACAGAGCTTACTGCAGCAGTGTGGTGATGTTTAGCAGCTTGCTCACTACAACTTTTCATAGAATATCAATGTCTTAGCCACCTTTTCACAGATATGTGAGCTATACCAGGAGAAGTAGCACATATGGATCAAGGTTGCCCATTAAGTCACGAGAGCTCTCCTTATAGCTAACATTTTCAGTACTCCCAGGGCAAGACTTTAGACTGATGCATTAAGAACCTATCAATCCGAGCACACTGGGAGGCCAAGGCGGGTGGATCACCTGAGGTCAGGAGTATGAGACCAACCTGGCCAACATGGTGAAACTTTGTCTCTACTGAAAATACAAAAATTAGTCAGGTGTGGTGGCAGGCGCCTATAATCCCAGCTACTCAAGAGACTGAAGCAAGAGAATCGCTTGAACCCAGGAGGTGAAGGTTGTAGTAAGCTGAGATTGCACCATTGCACTCAAGCCTGGGTGACAAGAGCAAAACTCCATCAACAAAACAAAACAAAAACAAACAAACAAACAAACAAAAAACACCTATCTTGATAAAATGTACTCTAATATAGAAGAGCTCGTTTGTTTGGATGGGGTTCTTATGGCCAAATTTTGTATTTTATTTCTGATACTGTCTTTATAATGACAATGAAGGGGATCAATTCATTATTTATTTTTCTATTTATTTCTGTGTGTATTTTTCAGCTTGGGCTGTCATAAAAAATACTATAGACTGGGTGGCTTAAACAACAGAAATTTATTTCTCACAGTCACAGTCCTGAGGGCTTAAAAGTCCAAGATCAAGGTGCCCACCAATTTGGTTCCCCAGTGAAAGTGCTCTTCTTGGCTTGAAAATGGCTGCTTTTTCATGGCATTTCACGGTATCATAAAGTGGACAGAGGGAGAGAAAGAGAAAAAGAGAGAGAGAGAGAGAAAGTGAGGAAGAAAAGCCTCTGTTGTCTCCTCTTAGAAGGGCAGTAATCTCACCATGAGGCCCCGCGCCCTCATGACCTCATCTAAACCTAATTATTTTACAAAGGCCCCATCTCCAAATACCATCACATTGGGAGTTAGAGCTTCAAAAAATAATATTGGGGGCAAGGTGTAACCCAGTCCATAGCAGTTTGTTTAGTTATTGGTAAGAAACAGCAATAATTTGTGACAGCTCTTTATAAGGAAAAAATATTGTGGAGCTTGGAATTTAAAAGGATCCTATTTTTTAGCCTGAAAATATGTGATAAAATATAAACATCAACCTTACTGAGCAGGTTTAGTATAAACTAAGTGTGATTTGAATGCAAAAACTCCCAAAAGGTTCTCATTAGAGGCCAGACTCATAAGGTCTGCCATTCCTCATCAGACACGTGTTGTCAAAAAATATTGAGACACACATGTGTAAAAGTTAGCAGGTTCTTAGAAGATATTATAAATTATAAGTTTCTTAAATTTTTCTGTCTTTCTCAGAGCTAGTCAAATACTAGAGTCTGAAATTATCAATTTGGGGGTCGCACATTTCTTTGGGTTAATATTGTGCCTCCCTAAATGTTCTTTTTAAGTGGGAATATATTCCCTTGAAGGCAGGACATAGAAACACCTAATGATAGGAAAATTTTCCTGGCCAAGAGTGAATAGGAGAGAAAGGAGTCTGGGGAATGGGACACAGAATTTCTAAGTGTAGGTGTGGAGGGAGAAGAGAGGGGTCAGGGACACCCCCCTGGGGTTTCCCATTACAATCCTGTGGAAGGCCAGGAATAGAATGAACAGAATGAGATTACCTAAGTGCAGAGTGGTGTCTAGAGGATAATAAAGACCACTTACTGGTACATTTGGTTTGTTAATGTTTCACATACAGAAATAACCTAATGACCACCAGTTTTTCAGTTCCAGGTAATCATCATCATATACTAACTCCATGACTTTCATTGTTTGTTTTCAGATAAGCAAAAAGAAAAGTAAGAGATATGGAACTGAACTTCCCTTTGGCAAAAAAATTAGAAAATGATAATCAGGTGAGGAGAGACCTTAAAACAGAAAATTATATACTTTGGGGTTATTGAAAAACAATTTACTCCTGTGATATTATACTATGTAAGAGAAGAGTTGATGTAGAACTATATGGATAAGAGTAGTATTGAATGGTTTTATCATAAAAATATTTCTTCATATCTAGTCCCACAGACATAAAATATATTTTTTAGCTTATTCTTCTACTAAGACTCAAAGCAAAGTAAATGGAATATAAATCTCTCTTTCCCCCCTTATTTACCTTAAGACATCTGTGAATCATTCTTCAACATATAAAAAAATTTATAAGGCCAGTACCTTGAGAACATCAAATTTTTGAAAACACATATGAATTTACATAGTCAATAATAAGATTTGTTAAGAACCCTGGGTGAAAGGAAATGGTGAATCAGCCTGGTGAATTAATCTGCTCATCAGATTAATACATAAAAGTGGAAACTTGGGTAATGCTATTTTCTTTACATTTACCTGATGGATCTATGATTTTTAGACAGGTATGAACAAATGGCATTTTATGATCCAGAAGGAAATGATATTTTGTTTTCTGAAGTTAGTTATTCACAGAGATAAATACTGAGTACACCTCAAACTCATATGGTTTTAAGTATAAAATCACAGATGAGTTACATAATACACAGTTTCTGTGCACACTTGCTGAAAACATGTATCTTTTTATGTATTTTCAGTTCACAATACTTGTCAGAACTTCAGTGTATTTAAGCTGGGTACTATGTTTTTTGCCAAAACAAACCATATGAAGACAACACCCTTTGGTAGGAACACTGATATTTGGTATGCATTAAACATTATTGTTGTTATGTTTATAATTTACCATGTATTTTCTGGTCATTAAAGATGGCATTTTATTTAATATGGCTAAGGTTATGGTTGTAAGAACTAGCTAAAATATATTCAAATCCTTTTAAAGCTCTGTATTAGTCTGTTCTTGCACTGCTATAAAGAAATACCCGAGACTAGTAATTTATAAAGAAAAGAGGTTTAATTGGCTTATGGTTCTGCAGGCTGTGCAAGAATCAGGGCTAGGGACGTCTCAGAAAATTTTCAATCATGACAAAAGGTGGAGGGGAAGCAGGCAGGTCTTACTTGACTGAGCAGGAAGACGAGGAATGAGGTGAGGGGTGCTACACGCTTTTGGTATTGCGACAACTCACTCTCACGAGAACAGCAGCAAAAGGGAAATCCACCCTCATAATCCAATTAGTTCCCACCAGACTCCACCTCCAACACTGGGAATTCCAGCTGGACATGAGATTTGGGCAGGGACATAGACCCAAACCGTGTCAAGCTTCCTTTATTCAAGCAGAGAATACTTAGGGGTAAACGGATTCAGAGGACCTAAAATATATTAAGAAGGATGGAAATTATATACTATTTATCCTTTTGTGAATTTCAAGGACCAGGTTTTCTTAGAGAGGAACTCCTGTGATTTAGGTTCACTTTAAATTCTGAGCAGTACAGATGGTGTTTTTAAATAATGATTACAGAACATCACTCTGTACATTTTAAATTGTTTCCGGTAAAGGGGAGGGCCTAAATAATCACAACTCAGTTAGTTAATTTATAATTAATATTTCATCTAAAAAGAAAATGGGCTTATTGTGGGAAAAAATAATAACAGTGAAATGCTCATATCAAATTTCATTGTAAAGTTGTTTCATAATTAGAGTTTTATCAGATGTTATATTGTAGCATTAGCAAACTGGAGCATGCAGTAGTAAATATCGGCTGTAAGGGTTTTGGTCACTTCCTAAACTCTTTATAATTAATGACTCTTAAAAATGTTTTTAGTGTTAGTTTTATTATGTCACCCAGTCATTAATATTTCAACATGGTAATAATCCAACTAAAATGTAATTTTCCAGTTAAAACCACAGCAACCAAGGTACCTTTTCAGTTAATAACAACATTGCCCAATATAACAAAAATTACAACTTCCTGAGAATTCCTGTAAAGCAGGATTTCTCAACCATGGCACTATTGACACTTCGGGGTAAATAATTCTTTGCTGTGTGGGCTGTCCTATGATTGCAGGATGTTTAGTAACATCTTTGGCATCAACACGCTAAATGCCAATAGCCCCTCCTTTCAGTTGTGACAACCAGGAATGTATCCAGATGTTGTTAAGTGACCCATGGCTTGGTTGAAAATCACTGCGGTAAGAGCTTAAATGTACCCAATTCTTAGGTGGCAAATAGTTTACCCTTTGGTGGTTGAGTTAGCCTAAGAATAAACCTAACTTTATGATCCTGAGTCACTCTTCTTTTTAAGTCATATTATCTTATCTAACTCATTCTAAATCTAGCCTAGTAGAAAGCAATGTGCCCCATTTCTCTGCGTTACTAATTTTGATGATTGAGTGCTTTAATGGATTTATAATTCAGACTAACTCTGTTATTTGCTATAGGTTCACTTTACAAAAATATTGCAATTTAAATGGCTTTTTTTTCCCCTAAGCATTACAAAGGGCAACAGAATCTGCATGTTTACAACAACCATACAAATATATTTTAAAATGGTGTTTCTATTCTTATCTCTAGGGTCTGTATCAATAAATAGGTATATTATTAGAAGTCACAAGGAAAATTAAGAAACACCAGAGAATGAATTAGCTCAGCCATGCTTATATTTTCTTGGCATATTGGGCTATTATCTTTCTGAATTTCCTTCACTGGCCCACTTTTTATTTGGTCTGACTCATTTTCTCAGGGATGCATTTATTAAAACAAAAACACACAGGCCTTTCAAATTTTGCTGAAGCTTCATTACGGTGGAAATAGGGTCTAGAGGATCTGATGACAGAATCTCTTTCTCTCTCTCTCTCTCTCCCCTCTCTGCACACACACACACACACACACACACACACACACACACACACACAATTTCTTGTGATACTAGAAAGCAATGATGTATAAAATTAAAAGTTAGAAAACTATTTAGGTATTTTAATGACAAAGAAGGAAGAAGTATGAAATTCATTTTTTATTAGCACCAACCAGATGTGAGTATACATAAGACAGACACATTGAGGAATAAAGTACTCCCAAAGGTAAACTGTTTTGAAACCCATTGCTCTCTGCATTCTTATTTGTTTAGAAAAAATGTATATATACACCTTAAAAACTTTACACTGTGTGGTTTTAAAACAATGGATTCTAAAGTTAGCATATATGGGGGATACATAAGTCATGAAAATTTTCTTGATGACAATTATTTTTAAAATACAACATCTGTTAGTAGTGAAAGAGCAAGTTCATGGTTGTCATTTTCCTGGGTTTAGGAGGGAAGAGTCAACAGAGAAATAGAGGTGAGATTTATACCTGCTCCATTCTAGATATTTTATAATTTCTTTGTATATGCATTCGGTTATACAGAAAATATCTTACTTTATTCTCATATCAAATATTCATTTAGCCAGCCATTTCTTGAGTATCTGTTAGAGCCTACACTTTGTTAGGTGCTGGGATGTAATGATAGTAATGATAAGTAAAGCAAAAGCCCAAATATCCATGAGTTCCCAGTCTAGTGGAGAAAAAATTAATATACAGGTAATTGTAATGGGTGGACAAGGGAACTAGTATGAGATGAACCTGTGATCCTCAGCTGGGCAAGTAGAGTGAGGAAGGTGATGCAACAGTACAGGCACCAAAGAAGAAGAGGCTGTAATCAGATGCTCACTGGACCCTTAGCACATATAGTGGAAGAGCAGAGGAGAAGGTGAGTAAGAGCAGAACAAGCAAATGCAAGAGGTTTGAGTCAACAAGAAACCTCTGCAGAGTTCTTTAAAGCCTTTGATGTGAATAGTTGTAGAGCACCTATGGTGGAAGAGTAAAAGGCAATGCTTGGGACCAGGGATGGTGGCTCATGCCTCTAATTCCAGCACTTTTGGGGGCCGAGGCAGGTGGATCACAAGGTCAGGAGTTCAAGACCAGACTGGCCAAAATGGTGAAACCACGTCTCTACTAAAATTACAAAAATTAGCCAGGTGCAGTGGCAGACGCCTGTAATCCCAGCTACTCAGAAGGCTGAGGCAGGAGAATTGCTTGAACCTGGGCAGCAGAGGTTGCAGTGAGCCAAGATCACACCACTGCACTCCAGCCTGGGTGATAGAGTGAGACTCCATCTCAAAAACAAAAAACAAAACAAAACAAAAAAAAGGCAAGGCTTGGGAAAGATACAGAACAGTTTTGAGAGCCCTCAATAACATTCCTTATCTGAGAAGTGCTCTCATTGTGCACTATCTACAATATATTTCTGATTAATTACCTTTGGTCATCACACATAAATCTGACTAATGTGTGCATTGGGTTACAGGTTAAAATTATCTTTGCAGGCTTCCTACCATTTAATTCTCAAAACAACTATATTTTGTGTAAAGGCAAACTCCCTTAGAGAGGCTAAGTTACTTAGTTTGCTAGTAACTGGTAATGGCAGGATTTGAACACAAAGGCTCTGAACACCAAATCTCCATATTACTTGTGTTTTTCCCTAGTCATCAGTCTTATAAAGAGCTGTGTATTATGCCATTCTCACATTGCTATAAAGAAATATCCGAGACTGGGAATTTATAAAGAAAAGAGATGTAACTGGATTATGCAGGCTTTACAGGAAGCATGGTGCTGGCATTTGCTCACTGTCTAGAAAGGCCTCAGGAAGCTTACAATCATGGCAAAAGGCGAAGGGGGAGCAGGCATGTCACTTGGCAAAAGCAGGAGCAAGAAAGCAATTGGGGTGGGGAGGTGCCACATACTTCTAAAGGAACAGATCTGATGAGAACTCACTATCACAAAGACAGCACCAAGCTATGAGAGATCCACCCGCATAATCTACACACCTCCCTCCAGGCCACACCTCCAGCACTGGAGAATCTAATTTAACATGAGATTTGGATGGGGTAATGTATTTGAACTATATCATTTCACCACTGGCCCCCTTCAAATCTTATGTCCTCACATTTCAAAATATAATCATCTGTTCTCAATAGTCCCCCCAAAGTCTTAACTCATTCCAGCATTAATCCGAAAGTCTCAAGTTCCAAACCCACAGTATTACCTGTAAATGAGTTTCTTTTATCTATGAGCTGTAAATAAATAAATAAATAACAATTAAGTTAGTTGCTTCCAAGATACAATGGGAGTTCAGGCATTGGGTAAACATTCCCATTCCAAAAGACAGAAGTCATGAAAATGAAAGGGGCTACACACCCCCATACAAGTTCAAAACCCCACGGGGCAGTCATTAAGTCTTAAAGCTCCAAAGTCATCTCAATTGACTGTATGTCCCACATCCAGGGAAAATGGGTGCAGAAGGTGGGCTCTCAAGGCCTTAGGCAGCTCCACCTTGTGGTTTTGCAAGGTGCATGTTCTAAGGCTGCTCTCATAGGCTGGAGTTGAGTGACTGCCCCTTTTCTACATGCTGGGTGCAAGCTACTAGTATATCTACCATTCTCAGGTCTGGAGGATGGTGGCCCTCTTCCACAGTTCCACTAGGCAATGCCCCATTGGGGACTCTGTGTGGGGCTTCCAACTCCACATTTCTCCTCCACACTCCCTTAGTAGAGGTTCTCTGTGAGGAGCTCCATCACAACAGCAGGCTTCTGCCTGGACACAGAGACTTTCTCATATATCCTCTGAAATCTAGGCTGAGGCTACCAAGCCTCAACTCTTACACTCTGTGTACCTGAGTACATAGAAGCTGCCTAAGCTTACAGCATGCACCCTCTGGAGCTATGGCCCAAGCTATACCTGGGTCCATTTGAGCCAAGGCTGGATCTGGAACAACCAGGATGTGGGGAACATTGTCCCGAGACTGTGCAGGGCAGCAAGGCTCTAGGCCTGTCCCACAAAACCACTCTTCCCTCCTAGGCATTCAGGACTGTGATGAGAGGGGCTGCTGCCAAGGACTCAGAAACGCCTTCAAGACCTTTTCCCTATTGTCTTGGCTATCAGCACTTGGCTCCCTTTTAGTTATGCAACTTTCTCTAGCAAATGGTTGCTCCTGAAAAAGCTTTTTCTTTATCTGCCACATGGCTGGGCTGTAAATTTTCCAAACTTTTATGCTCTGCTTCCCTTTTAAATATGTTTCAACTTTAAGTCATTTCTTTGTACCCTCATCTGAGGTTAGGCTGTTAGAAGCAACCAAGTCACATTGAAATGTTTTGGTTCTTAGAAATTTTTCCCACCAAATACCCTAAATTATCTTTGAAGTTTAAATTTCCACAGATCCCTAGGAAATGAACAGAATGCAACCAGGCATTCTTGGGAAACACAAGTGCAATGGGGATTTGGTATCCAGAGGATTTGTGTTCAAATCCTGCCATTATCTGTTACTAGAAAACTACATATCTTAGCCTCTCTAAGAGTTTATTCTTACACAAAATATGGTTGTTTTGAGAATTAATGGTAAGAAGCATGTGAAGATAATTTTAACCTGTAACCCACTGCATGCACTAGTCTTATGTGTGGCAACCAAAGGGAATTAGTCAGACATAGAAGACAGTGCATAATAAGAGTACTTCTCTGGGGCGTCCGTTCCAAGATGGCCAAATAGGAACAGCTCCAGTCTGCAGCTCCCAGCGTGATCAATGCAGAAGGCAGGTCATTTCTGCATTTCCAACTGAGGTACCTGGTTCATCTCACTGGGACTGGTTGGACAATGGGTGCAGCCCATGGAGGGCTAGCTACAGCAGGGCAGGGCATCACCTCACCCAGGAAGTCCAAGGTGTCAGGGGGTTTCCCTTTCCTAGCCAAGGAAAGCCATGACAGACTGCACCTGGAAAATCAGGACATTGCCACCCAAATACTGCACTTTTCCAATGGTCTTAGCAAATGGCACACCAGGAGATTATATCCCACACCTGGCTCAGTGGGTCCCACACCCACAGAGCCTTGCTCACTGCTACCACAGAAGTCCAAGATGGAATTGCGAGGCAGCAGCCTGGCTAGGGAGGGGCGTCTACCATTGCTGAGGCTTAAGTAGATAAACAAAGTGGCCTGGAAGCTCGAACTGGGTGGAACCCGTCACAGCTCAAGGAGGCCTGCCTGCCTGCCTCTGTAGTCTCCACCTCTGGGGGCAGGGCAAAGCTGAACAAAAGGCAGCAGAAACTTCTACAGACCTAAACGTCCCTGTCTGACAGTGCTGAAGAGAGCAGTGGTTCTCCCAGAATGGTGTTTGAGCTCTGAGAACAGACAGACTGCCTCTTCAAGTGAGTCCTTGACCCCTGTGTAGCCTAACTGGGAGACACCTCCCAGTAGGGGCCGACCGACACCTCATACAGCTAGGTGCCCCTCTGAGACAAAGCTTCCAGAGGAAGGATCAGGCAGCAATATTTGCTGTTGTGCAATATTTGCTGTTCTGCAGCCCCTGCTGGTGATACCCAGGCAAACAGGGTCTGGAGTGGACTTCCAGCAAACTCCAACAGACCTGCAGCTGAGGGTCCTGACTGTTAGAAGTAAAACTGAAAAACAGAAAGGAAGAGCATCAACATTAACAGAAAGGACATCCACACCAAAACCCCATCTGTAGGTCACCATCATCAAAGACTAAATGTAGATAAAACCACAAAGGTGAGGAGAAACCAGAGCAGGAAAGCTGAAAATTCTAAAAACCAGAACACTTCTTCTCCTCCAAAGGATCACAGCTCCTCACCAGCAATGGGACAAAGCTGGATGGAGAATGACTTTGATGAGTTGACAGAAGTAGACTTCAGAAGGTCAGTAATAACAAACTTCTCCTAGCTAAAGGAGGATGTTTTAACCCATAGCAAGGAAGCTAAAAACCTTGAAAAAAATATTAGATGAATGGCAAACTAGAATAAACAGTGTAAAGCAGAGTTTAAATGACTTGATGGAGCTGAAAACCATGGCACAAGAACTGCGTGATGCATGCACAAGCTTCAGTAGCCAATTTGATCAACTGGAAGAAAGGGTATCAGTGACTGAAGATCAAATTAATGACATGGAGTGAGAAGAGAAGTA
>NW_016805187.1:0-13215 GCF_001698545.2 Rhinopithecus bieti | reverse complement strand
GCACCATTATTCTGCAATTCCTTCTGGGGGAGATAAGAGGTGTTAGAACATCACTTCTTTGGAGGAACTTCTTTGGAAGTTAGAATATCACTTCTTTGGAGGAACAATAACCTGGTTATACCAATAGCTTGGCTGTAGGGTGCAAGAAAGTAATATGTTCCTTACTAGGAAATACATAACTGCCTTTGTGACATTGCAGTTAACTCTCAAGTTGGAGATATCTGATTGTGTGGGGTGTGAGAGTGAGGAGAGATGTCTTTTCTAGTTTCTTCATAACATTTTGCATTTAGGGGTCTCAACTAAGAACAATTTATTGAGGTCCATATGTATTATTAGATACATTTGGGTGTATGGGAATAACTGCCTTAGTCTCAAAGTGAATCATGTTGAAGCAAAACGCTAAATTAATGTATTTTGAACTATCTGTATCAAATAGATGATATGTCCTCCTCAGATTAATTCAAAAGTCATTCTTTAAGTATGTATTCAGTGAAGTTGTCAGTCCCTCACATTTGTGGCCAGTGAAGAGCAAAAGTATGAAAAGGTTGCCAGAGTCCATAGCATATCACTTTCATGACAATAGAGCTGCTGCTAGTGAGACAGATATTAGTGGAAAATTCAAGAACCTATGGTTGAGGGCATAATTGCATCTGCCAAATCATGCTTAAAACTTAAAAGAGGTTACAGAGCATTGGATGGGGAGAGAGAATGCAAAGCCAAATTCTAGGTGAAAGGCATAGAAGCATAGGGATTGTAAGAAAGACTTTGTGAAAATCATTCTGGTGGAATGACTGATAAGCACCATACTCATCCCCCATATTCTAAACTAGTCACATCAGTCAGTCAAGCCATTGTTGAGAAGACTTAAATGATTACTTCATGGAGAACTCTCTGGAGCAGTGGACTGGCAAAGAAATATGTGTAGATATAATAGTTAATCAGACTTAATATTTTATGTTAAATTTGGAATCTGTGTATATTATTTAAAATATTTGTAATAAAAATAATTGATATATTAGCTTTGTGGGTTTTAGCTGTGAGAAAATAGGATGTTTTTGTAAACTGAATTGTGATATTTATAAGAACTCAGTTCCTGGCTTGTGTTAATTTATTTATTAGATTAATAACATGTAATATCATGTTTAAATATATATATTTAATTCATAAAATTTAGTTTAGTATGCCTAAGATAATGTACTTCACTACTTTTGTAGGCAAGAACTACTGGTTAGGAAACATTAACTGCTTAACTTGGGTTAACAATTAATTTTAAATAAGATGAAAGAGACTACTCTCATTTTCATCTAAATACTGCTTATAAGTTAATAAAACATAGAACTAAAAGGTCTAAGGAAAACTAATATTTAAGTAAAATTGAATATTAATTTGAAACTCGCAAATATTAAAACTCATGTCAGCTTGCTGCAATTGATAACATAAATTTGTATATAATACAATTGATAATGGCATCCTATTCCTCATCGTCAGAGAAAGTTTATAGTTCTAGGTATTTATGGAAGTGAGAAAGAGTGGACAGAGGGTCCAAAGAAATGAGGTCAGGTATGGAAACATTGAGGTCAAGGTCGACCCATCCATAAGACCTCAAATCATCCCCATCAGTATTTAACTCAAAGTGGGCAATAGCCACTAGGTGGTGCCAAACTACAGCCCAAACCAGTTATGGATTTAGCTCACACAAACCACTGGGCCTCATTCTGACTAAATACATGAACTTGAACCAATTAATTCATTAACCTCACATTAATTGAATTGCACATTTTCATAAAATTCAACTTCTGCCCTTCAATCACAGTGTGATGTTGGGATTTTACTGTGACTATTAATGTATTTTTGATTCTTAAGGTTTCACCTAACACATTTAAAAAATTTGCATTCATAGACATAGTTGCCTTATAGAAGATGGGAATTGTACAACGCTCCCAACTTTTCTCTGTCTAAAGTTATTTGAACTCAGTACAATTTATCTGGTGTTATTAAGAATATTAACTTGGTCTACATAATCAATGGTACCTAGAGAATATTCCACAAAAATATTCTGTTTATAAAGTTAGTAAAATAATTTGTTAATACTTTACCCCAAATATCAAATACACTATACATAATTTGTTACATATTTACATGAAGATAAATATGTTTAACAAATTGTGTATGATATTTACAAGTAACTAATGAAATTGAAACTAATTGATATTCAATGTCAGTCCATTTGTAGTGTAGTCATGATTATGATGGGATTAAATAGGCAAAAGTCTTTATAGCCTTCCTCTTCCCGGACATCAGGCTTCATCATATGTCAACGGAGAGTAAATGAGTTGTCTCCTGGAAGTAAAGCTGATATGCAAATTGTAAGAGGTTCCTTTATCTCTGTATAGTTATCCAGTGTTCAGATCTGTGCATGTCTAGGTACTCTAAGTATACATAATCAACTTAATTTTTATATTCTGATACTATCTTTATTTTACTAATTGGTACTAATCCATGAATTACAGAAACACTTTCTTATATGCCATGAATGCCTGCAAATGTGTGTATCTGTGCTTTATCTATCTATGAGAAAGGTTTATCACCTGGGCTGAACACTTGGGTTTCTCCCATGGGTTTTTTTTCTATCTCTTTGTAAAGATGACCTGTCTTCAAAAGAATCTCTTGCTCTTGGGGGTGAGACTAATCTAACTGACTGAACTAAAGCTTCACTATAAAGAGATTTTATGTCCTTTACATGCTAATTACAGTAGTGCTGTGAAAAACCACCCAGAAAATAGGTCCAACACAAGCATGAAGCTATGAAATACATGCCAATTTATGTGAACCTGTACAATACTAGTTCATCCAACCACCCAACACTCTCCAAAAGGATCCCTTAATATATTAAAATAGAGACTGGCTCACAATTAAAACTTACCATTTGCTTTTAAAAAATTTTTTTGAATTTTTTTGTCTTAATTGTATTTTTTAATTGACAATAATTGCCATATTGATACATATTCATGGAGTACATAGTAATGTTTGGATACCTATAATGTATGGTAATTAGATGAGGGTAATTAGCATATCTATTATCTCAAAGCTTTATCATTTATTTGTGTTGGGAACATTCAATATCCTCTTCCTAGCTATTTGAAACTACATCATACATTGTGGTTAACTATAGTCATCCTACAATGGTATAGATTTCATTATGATATAAATTTAGTTGGTGGCAGCCTACCAGGTACATAGGTCAGAGGGGAGACAATCCTGTAATCAATTATATGACCCAGAGAGCAGACTGTAATCATTGAAACAAATTTATAAAATAAGCATAGACCTGACCTTGGAGGCCCTTGTTTGAACATATCCTTACAATCGTTTGAATGGCATGCCTCCAAAAAATTCAGCAATACCCCATTGGTTGTCTTCCCACGATGTTAAGAGCAGTAAGCAGTTAGTATTTAAGATAACTGATAGGATCATGAAGAAACTTCATGGAATTTTAATGATAAAATCTGAGTTGAGGGGAAGCACATTTTAGAGTGCTTGCAATTCTTTCTATGGGACAGTAATTCAAACTATTTTTTTTGTAAAATATATAAGGCTAAAGTGTTAAAATCAAGTATGTTAGCAAAATGAGTAAAATTTTAGAGTTATAAAAGCAATATCAGCCAAGCAGAAAGTAAAAGTATTTCTACTCAAGGCATAAAAATTTCTGTATTAGAAAATAGACCACTGACTTTGTTGAGGGGTGGTCCATTTGTCAAGTTATAAGTAGTCAATAACTGTCTATCTTTTGAAGACATAGAGAATACCTAATGTCTAAATTTATATCCCAAGTACCTAACATTGTGCTAAGACCTTTTGAATCTTCAATAAAATCTAGTGATTGACAATGAAAATAGATCATACTTTTCACAGTCTCCATANTGAAAATAGATCATACTTTTCACAGTCTCCATATGAAGAGCTTTTAGTTTGGTAGGTTTGTTTGGCTTCCTTACTGTCAAGTTTGCGCATAACAAAATGGGATAAGAGAAACAATCTCTTTTGATCTTTAAAACTATATGGATTTGCCTCACTAATTCCAAGTCCAATAAATAATCAATTTACAGCCTCTTTCTGGATATATATGTATATGCAAGTGTATGTTTTAACAAAGTGAATGTTTTAACTAAATGGCATAAAAATGAAAAAGACGCAATTCCTACCTTCAAGGCACTACAGTCCCTAAGGGAGACAGGTTCATAGTGGTGTAACAGAGGAATAGACATATGCTTAGTCATACGCAAGTTATTTGAAAAGTTAAGTACATGTACAATAAACCTATTGTTATTAGTACGAGGAATTGCCTTAATTTGAAGGTAAATAATTTGAAAAGAATTTTAATTTTTCTTACACTATATTCCACATTCTTGATGAATTGTGTATTGTACATCCTTCTTGGTATCTCTGGATCTATACAACTTTTTTCCAATTGTCTTTGTATCCAGATTGGCTATGTTCACTGAGCAGAAAAAATGAAACTTGTTTTTTCAGAAAGATGGTGTCCAATGGTAATTTGTGATAACATTGATTAGAAAAACAAATATACCTGTATTCAACATGGTCAATCAATATTCTCTGGAACACAGGTAGATCTCAAATTGTGTGTTTAATTTGATCAATATTATGCTGCAGTGTCAATAAATGCATAATTTTATTTCATCTCAACAATGTGAGTAGAATCAAAGTCCTAGTTTACATGAATCTATTGGGTAATTAGACAGTTCTCTCTGAACTCAGTAGTGACATTCATTCATTGGCTTCTGTAACATGTTTTTATTGAATCCTTACAATGCAACACGCACTGTACCAGGTGGAGAGTATACAGACATGGAGCAAACAGATAAATGTTTGCCTTGGTCAAAATCTTTTCTACTGTGAGAGGAAAACCCAAACAGGATAAATATAGAAATATATATTTCTAATACATATAGTGTTAAGTGCTACAAAAAAAAAAAAAAAAATCAATCAATAGAGAGCATTGGCAAAGTTTTTGGTGAAAGGATGTTTGTTATACTTTTAGACAGCCTAGCCATAGAAAGTCTCACTGAGAAGGTGATGTTTGATTAAAGACCTGGAGGGGAGAAATTATGTAAATATGTGATAATGTCATAAATTCAACCAGTATATGTGGTAGAAGTAGAACCAATTGCAACACCCTGTCTGCACAATAAAGAGAAATTACAAATTCAAACTACCTTTCCTCTGAACTGGCAGTCTATAGAGTCTTTTTAACAGGTAGTTACTCTGTGGCTTTTGTTCGAAAAGATTGAGTATCAACAGTTATGGTAGGCAGCATGGGTTTACAAATCCAAAATGTATTCTCAATTCTTCTCTCTTTTGCTCACCTCTGGCATTTAGATGCTAGAAAATCTCAATACATTTCTGCCCGCTAAAGTAGCCATACAGGACAGTGGCAGTTAAAATAGAAACATATTTAATTTCTTAAAAGACAATGGGCTCGGCATCTTGGTACCCTGTCCTTTTGTTATGGCTTTGAATGCAAATAACATAACTGCACATGGGTAGATACCCTGGACCACAGGGTAGCGAGGATGAAGGAAAGGCCCAAAGAATCTCAGAGACATTAACCCTACAGTCAAGCTGTTAAACCAACACTAAAGCTGCTTTACTCAAGGCTTAAAAATATATATATTTGAGAAAAATACACCCTGATTCATTTGAACTTCTGTAACTCAAGTTTCCATTAATTTGTGGCTAAAATCTTTTCTAATGTTTACAGACAGAAAGAGCTAAACCCATGCAATTGTGAGATTAAACGAAAGCCCATTCCTGTGCCTAAGACTAACAAAACCTCCATGAGTTCTTGAACTCATTCACCTCTTTGTTTTTTTGTGACTTATCTTATGATAATGAGACCTTAAAAACAAGTGTAAACAATTTTCACATTGAAATGATACAAACATTTGATGTAATAAAACCTTGTTGGCTTGATAAACACATCACATTCATTATCTCTTTTATTTAGTAACTTTTTTATTTAAAAACACTCGACATAATTTTGATCTCACAAAGGAAGAAGAAAGTTAGATACAAATTCAGGAAACATAATCAAATTCTGATATTAGGAGCTAAAAGACTTGACTTGATATATGTTGTTCTTTTAGTCACAAAAAAAGGGGTTCTATATTTTGAGAAAATGATATTGATCAAAGTCCCATGACACTAAATAAATATATCATTATGGAATAAGAATGCCATTTCTATATGGATTTGATCTTTTGTTGTCAATAGGAGTGTAAACTGTCATTCAACTGCAAAGTGTTATTTAGTAGCTCATGCTTAAAGAAAACAAATCATAACCACAGGTTATTTGCTGACTCTTACTGGGAAAAATAATAAGGCTTATTCTTTTGGTAAAATTAAACCATGCATGGTATGAGATAGTGTGACTTGCATTAGGTATCCTATGATAGGAAATTGTATCACATATTCTCACATATTTTATTATTATTTATTTATGAGGGCTCAAAAGTCCTTTGCTCTGCCACCATAACAAGTTCTACTCCACCTTCCTCCTCTACCCAGTTTTATAGTCAGAAATACAGAAGAAGTAAATGTAATTAGATAAATTTTATTTAATATTTGTTTTATTGACAGAATGATATTGCTGCTCTCAAGTTTTCTAAAATTGCTTTACGTTATCATACTTACATCAATTTTATAGCCGTCTGCAAATTGAAATATACATGAAACATAAACTTTAAAGAATCAATACAGCCATGGACATGTTAAAAGAGTTCTGTGATTTGTTTTCACTATTGGAATTGGCAAGTCTTTTAAAAATTGTGTGTGTGTGTGTGTGTGCGCGCATGCACGCATGGCTGTGTATTTTATAAATTTAATTTAGAGGTAACTAGAAATGACAACAATCAAGGCTTCACAATTAAATATGAATTCTGCGTGTTGTTATTAAGGCCTATTTAAGAAAGAAAAGCTTAAATTCCCTAATTTCTGAGGTTCTAAGCAGATGTTTCCACAACAGGAGAGCAGTCTATGTAACTATATAAAATTTTAAAAAATCTTCTTGATGAATTATATTCATTAGCAGCAAAAGTTTGATGTAGAACTCTGTACAGAAGAATTCCCCAGGACTCAGAGACTTACTTCTGCCTCTTCTGTCATTGGTTAACAAAGTTTCAGGATGGTGTATATTTACTAGATACAACTCTCTCTCAATATGAGTCAAGATAACATTCTGAGATTTATGAAGCCTAACGTGTCTGATGTTTCTTGGTATTTACTTTACAGCTGTCTTTGTAGTTTATTTACTGTAGGCTCCACTGACTGGGTGCAACCTGAAGTCCTCTGGAATAGTAAAAGTAGAAATCCTCAATACTTCCTCCCAGGACTATTTATAAAAGTGTCTTTGTTTATTACAAACATATTTGAAATTATTCAGATCAAAAATTGCAGTGCTGTGTTTCTAATCACTATATCACTATTACTTGAGCATCAAGGAAGTAGTATACATTGGTGTACTATTAACATGGCATGCTTATTATAAACGGGGTTTATAATTGTTCTATTGTTCTAATTGTTAATTCTATTAAGCACTGCATAGTTGCAATGAAATATTATATTTTAAATACTGTACAAATATAAAATTAAAATGATTAAATTGAGGCATGGGGAAAGCTGAACACACATAAGTTTATTAGATGCAAAATTAATCTCCAAACCTTGAATTCAAAGATTGGAAACACTGACTATCTATTGGAATGGACAGTTTATTTGTCCATGGTATTCTTGCCTAGTAAACTCTCTGAGGGCTGCCACCATATTTATACTAATCCCTATTTTATTCAGTGACTAGCATGCTGCCTAATATGTAGTGTGATTAAACACATGCATACATATACTTTATATATACAATGATCAACTTGTTGGATGACTACATGCATAAAAAAAGAAGAAAATATTTCGTTTCTCTATGCAGGTATAGGGATGAACAAGGAGGCTGTGAATGAGGATACGGGTGAAAAATTAGGACAAATTGGTAGAACAAGAAGACATTAGTAAACCTAACCTTTAAAAGAGTTGTTCAAAAAGAGAAACACCTATGTTGGTAATAGAGCTTTCTCTGTAACAAGGTATGTTCAACTGAGGCTAGATTGTTCCTGGACCAAACCAAGGGTTGGGCTGCTTGTTCTTGTGGCCCAATAACGAGATGCAGGTGAACTGGGAGAGAAGGGAGTTTACTTCAAAAATTGGGTGCAGGGATAAAGCCTGGAAATTATCACCAGACCAACTGAAAATTGCAAAGTTTTCCAGAGCTTATATACCTTCTAAGCTGTATTTCTACGTATCAGTGTGGATTCATCTAAAGACATAAGTGATTAACTTCTTCTAACTATAATGAAAGTCTCAGTTTTGAACACCTTCCTCTGGAGCCTTAGCCATAGCAAATTTACTTAATCTAAATGGGTCCAGGTGCTGGAGTGACTACCCTTATCTTGTCTCCCGCTAAATCCTGGAGGTTTGGGGAATTCCTTCAGACCCACAATAAACTTCTCTGTGAAGTTCTGGGGAGTTTCCTCAGACCCACAGGAAAACTTGTTTAATCCTAAACAGGTCCTGTTAAGAATTCCTTCAATACCTTGTCATAGTTCGAGGCCCAGGAAAGGCCCAGGCAAAACTCTTGGTGGGCTTTTGCTATATTCCAGCCTTTATATAAGGGCACTGGCTCTATCAGCTTTTAATATTTAACTTAACTACTCAGTCAGTGCTGAAACAGTTGTTATGGAAGCCTGTATTCGTGAGACCTGGTCTGCCACAAGATGACCCCCTATACTGGATATTCTAGAATTCTGCACTGGCCGAGTGGATGTTCAAGGTAACATCTCAGATCTCTTTTAGTAGTCAAATGTATTTCAAACCAAAATAAAAACAACAAACTTCTTGAATACTAAATTACTAAGACATTTGAATAAATTAGCTGGTCAATTTAATTAATATAATTGATCCCATTATCTTGGAAACAAATCCAAAGATTGTTTTCTGTATCTAAAAATTTTGCAGGACTTATAATGGCATGAGGCAATGAATGAACTAGTAAGTGTTGGGAAAGTGTTAGTACTACTAATATGGTTTGACTCTGTCACCACCCAAATCTCACCTTGAATTATAATAATCCCCACGTGTCGTGGGAGGGACCTGGTACGAGGTAATTGAATCACACGGGCACATTTTCTCATGCTGTTCTTGTGATAGTGAACAAGATCTGATAGTCTCACAAGATCTGATAGTTTTATAAAGGGGAGTTCCCCCACACAAGCTCTCTTGCCTGTCACCACATAAGAGGTGACTTTGCTCCTCATTCACCTTCCACCATGATTGTGAGGCTTCCCTAACCATGTGGAACTGTGAGTAAATTAAACCTCTTTCCTTTATAAACTACCCAGTCTCAGGTATGTCTTTGTAAGCAGCATGAGAACAGATTAATACAACTACCTCCCTTTTATAGGGAGTAGTGTTTTTTGCTATTTCCTTAGTGCAAATAGAGCTTCCCAAAAAACATTTGCCTTCTTATCAGATGGAATTTGACTAAATTTTTTTAAAGAATTAACAGGGACAAAGGATTTTATGAATGTGACCTGTCTTGATCTTTAATATCTTTCAAAAGCTCTCAAAAGATGTCCCTTGCCATTGTCAGTGTTATGGAAGTAAAAGTGGGAACTGGCTGGTACCAAGCACAGAGTAACAGTCATTAGTTCTAAATGCTGAGTAATGGAGCATGACATTTTTCATCAAGAACATCAAAGAGAAATGGTCCTTAAAATATCTACAGCATCAAGTACTGTACATGGACAATTACCATGTGATAGTTAAGTAAAGTGGGTACACATAGGTTGTTTGCTATCACTGCAGTTCTCTCAGAATCCAGAGAGAATGACACTCCCTTTTTACTTAGGAACAGTTTTATATATGAAGCTTAACTCCTCAAACAGCAGTGCAACGTAGTCTTAGTGAACTGCTTCAGTTAAATGCACTGTGAAAAACCACAGTCATGAAATTAGAGAAGTGATAAGAACTTCAGAAATCAACCCTTTTTATCTCATATTTCATGTGAGAAACCTGAAGCCCAGATTGATTGTCTTGTATAAGATCATGTAGAAAGTTATTAGTAAGTCTGTTTGCGTTTGTCTCAGGCCCAAACACTTCCAATGATTACATTGCCAATTCATTGAAAGGTTAATATGGTTAATTAAATAGTCTACATTAACTAAATGACATACGTCAATATTATAGGGCAAGTTGAACTTGCACATTTAACCTCTTTCCTCACCACCTTTCCAACTCCCTGAAATCTATAGCAAAATATTTATACCACATTGGAAATTGAGGAGGAGTGCTGGTTACATGCCAGAAATTTTATGGAATCTTTGCAAGATATCGTATAAGTGAGATCAGAATGAGAGGTCGGCTAGGACATCAAGGGCAAAGTCAAAGTCTGATAAATATCTGGCAGAATCTAGCACCAATGTCAAGTTCAGAAGGAAGGTGTTGGGCACAAGGGCAATAGATGAGAAGTAAACATTAGTCTTTTCAGTTCATCTTAGAGTAGTATTTATGTGCTAGTACACATAATGTCACCCAGGGTACTCATTTTTACCTTGCACTTACTGTGAAATAAAGGATTCTATGTGTGTATATTTGGTGGGTGGCAGAGGGTCAGCCACTGCCATCCGAAGTCTTACAGAAATAAAGCAGCACTCCAGCTAACCTGGTTTGTAACAACCAACATGAATAATATAACTTCAGCACAGTGCAAACACTTCCCCTAACCAAGTCTTATCTTTTACGGATCGCAAAACAAATGGACTTGTCATCTGGCATCGTAACAACGTAATTGATCTAAATCTAAATTTAACTGATTTCAATTCATTACTTTCTGGGATGCAAGTATTTGAATAAAGACTCAGACCAATCTGATGAAAACCATGTTATAGCCATAAACATAAGAAATTTGTGTCTTTCAAAATAAGAAACTTGTATTATGTGTAGCTATAATCTGTTTTCGAATAATTATAAAATAATAATAATTATTAGGTTAGTGCAAAAGTAATTGTAGTTTTGCCATTACTTTCAGTGGCAAAACCACAATTACTTTTGCACCAACCTAATAAAATAAATCTAAAGAAAAGTCTGTATTCCAAGAAAAAGAACATAAATTACACAGGTTGGAGCAAGTGTTAAAGCAGCCATGGCTAATGGAAATAGAAGATTTGTAGTTCAGGCCATCAGTTTTCATAAAGAATAAGGTTTGCAGCCCATCCCAAGTGTCTATTTTGTTTTGGGGGTCAGAAACTTATAGCATGTTATTGATATGACTCAAATCTTTAACACGAAAGAGAAAATTAAATACAAAGTATTAAAAAAGAGAACTTCAGACTATAAAACCTAGAACATTAAATATTCTTTCTTTTTTACTCATTCGATATAAAACTTATGTTGCCTCTCTTAACAAAATACTGTTAAGTGTCTTCTCATCCAATTACCTCCTTTTACCTGATTCTTTATTCACAATCAAACATCTCATTATTATAGTAAAGCTCTGCCTGTAGTGAGAAAAATATCCTATGGACATCCATGCAAGTGTTTCATTTTACATATTACTTAAAGCAATTAATTGATCCTCTGATTTTATGGGCTAGTGTGGAGGAGGAGGCATGGGCACCTACACGCATTAATAGAGTGAAGGAACAATGATATTAATATATGATGAAGAAAACTTAAGGCCAAACAATAAAGTTGTTATGAAGTTTTCCATGGATAATTGCATTGTTTGTAAACACTTAACCATATAAAAATATAACATTGCAATATGTAAAATAAAATGAAATTTTAGGAAATTATTTTAACATACATTCTTAAGTCATTTGCAAACAATTTAACCAAAGGAAAACATGGATATAGCATATTTAAATAATATAATCAGTAACATACATCTTATGTGAAATCTTATAAAAGATGTACAAATATTCTTTTCTAATGGAGCTTTTATGCAAATTGACATACTAAACCATACAGAAAAATCAGTCATGAAATTTTAGTACCAGTGGTCCCAGGCCACATTGGAATAAATTGAGAGATAACCAAAAATAGGAAAAAAAAAAATCAAAACATTTTAGCTCCAAAATATTTGAGTAAAATATTTTAAAATTTCAAAACATCAAGTAAGAAATAAGAGCTGCAATGGCATATTACTCTAAAAATGAAACAGTCAAAGAATTATTTTTTCCAAAACTTGTAAATAGCCAAATTTTATTCAGAACAATATAACTTTAAATGTCTCTATTATTTGATGAAAGACATAAAAATTTATTTCTCTGAGCTGCACAAGACCCAGAATGCTCTAACCAAGAGTACATTGAAATATTGAAGCAACAGATTCTAGGCTATTTAAACTCTTCCAGGATATAAAAACAAGTAAATAAATAAAATATTAAAACAGCTTAAAATTCCGTTTGAGGAGTTCATGTTAACAGAAAGAAACATTAAAATAAATTATGATTGAAAACAAAATGAAAACTGTAACTATTAAAATTCAATTTAGTAAATTTAAAAAAGAGTATAAAATAGGGTCAGGCAGAGGTTACTCGAGAACTTAAAGAAAATTCAATATTAAGTCACCATATTTTCATCATATCAGTAAATCAGATGAAAAAATTTCATGTTATGAATAGAGGCCAAAATTGTGTTTGATTAAATATTAAATTCATTCTTGATGTAAAACAATATAAAAATAAACATTTAAAATGTGAGCGTAAAAATAACAAAGAACATATAACTTGACCCAGTCAATATTATGCAATATTGGAAGAAAACAAAAGCTTTTCATAAACGTGCTGTTGCTTCTCTAAGAAAAAATTTGGAAGGAGGAGGATAAAAGAAGGAAGAGTGGTAATTTGATGGTGTCTTAGATTTGATGAAGTACTATTCACAGCTGTTAAAATCTTGTCCATAAATAGAACATTTTCTCGGCTAATCACATGAAAATCAAATTTATAACCAATTACAAAAGGAGTACATGCAATCAGGGCCTATGCATACATCGTCTCTGAACTTTCTTCAGTGTTTAAATGCAAGACTAGATGAAAGAGGTAGAAATTATTGAAAGTAGAGTTTCCCTCCATACATTTTCTTCTTAACAAG
>NW_016805186.1:3132739-3141155 GCF_001698545.2 Rhinopithecus bieti | reverse complement strand
TGACCCTAACCCTAACCCTAACCCTAACCCTAACCCTAACCCTAACCCAAACACGAACCTGAACTCTAACCCATACCCTAACCTGAACCCAAACCTGTACCCGAACCCGTACCCGAACCCTAAACCCTGACCCTGACCCTGACGGTGACCCTGACCCTGACCCACACCTGAACCCGAACCCTGACCCTGACCCACACCCGAACCCTAACTGTTAAGGTCGACTGTAGTGTCTCCTTTTTCATCTATGATTTTTTTCTAATCCTTAGTCTAGTTAAAGCTTTTCAATTTTGAGTTTTCTAAAACACCCCAGCTCTTTGTTCTTTGACTTTTGTAGTTTTGTTTCTATTTTACAATTTCTCCTTTAATCTGTAAGATATTTTTTCTACTCATTGTAGCATTTGATTTTTCTTGTTGTTCTCATTACTGGAGCTGTATTGTCAGGTTGGCTATTTGAGATCTTTCTACTTTTCTGATCTGTAGGCTTTTATAGGTATGCGTTTTTCCTGTTACAGCTGCCTTTGCTGCATCCCACAGGGTATGTTATGTTGTGTTTCTATTCTCATTTGTTTCAATAAATATTTAATTTCCTTTTTCTTTTTTTATTTATTGGTTGTTCATGAGCTTGTATTTTAATTTCTGTATATTTGTATAGTTTTTAAAGTTCCTCCTGTTACTGATTTATAATACTCTTCCACTGTGGTCAGAAAAGATACTTGACATGAATTCAGTTTTTAAAGATGTGTTGCGACTTGTTTTTTGGCCTAACACATAGTCTGTCCTGGAGAATAATCCATGTGCTACTCAGTAGAATGTGCATTGTGCAGTTGTGGAATGGAAAGCTGTGTAAATGTCTATTGGGTCCATTCGTATAAAGTTTAACTGATCATATTTTGTTGCCTGGATGATCTGTTCATTGATGATAGTGGGGTGTTGCTTATAGGGGAGTGTGGAGGTTCTCTATTATCATATTGCAGTCCATTTGTCCTTTAAGGTCTGTTAATATTTGCTTCTGTATTTAGGTGCTTGAGTGTTGGTTGCATATGCACTTTTATTTGTTAGGCCACTGTTTATTTCTTTCTGATTATATACTTATCTTCATTTTTTCTTTTTTTGACTTAAATTCTATTTTATCTAAGTATAGCTACTCCTGCTTTTCTGTTTCCATTTGTGTGGGATATCTTTCGTCATCCCTTCACTTTGTCTATGTAAGTCTTCATAGGTGAGCTGAGTTTCTTGTAGGCAGTATATAATTGGGTCCTGTCTTTTAATCCATTCAGCCACTCTTACTTAATTTAATTTAATTCATTGATATTCAGGGTTATTACTAACAGGTGAAAACATGCTACTGCCATTTTTTACTTGTTTTTGGTTGTTTGACACTTGGATCCTAATGCTGACTACAGTTCCCTCCAGGGACCTCCCCTCTCCTTATAGCTGGGCTTTCCCTTAGAAAACCCCATGTCATTTCCTTCAATGGAACATCCATCAGCTTCACCCACAGTGTCTTGTATGTCTCTGTCCATAGCAAATGTTTTTATTACTTTAAAATATAGATGTTTGCCTTAACCTAGCCAAGGACTTAGGACCCTTTTCCAAGCTCTTTTGATGAAGTAATAAGTGCAAATATTAGAGATGAGTGTATATGTATAAATATACGGGGAAAAGATGTTGCCTAGTTGTACAAATTAGCTTTAACAAAACTCCTGATTTAAATTATTTAATTGTGAGGAGGGAGATTCTAACGCAACACACCAACAAAATAAAAGCCTTATCCCTCTGCTCCGCCAAAATATTCCATTCAGAGCCTGTGTGTGTGTGTACACACACGTGTGCACTCATCCCCACCTGGCCGTATCAAATTATTATTTAAACTAGATATTTTTACTTTTTTGCATAGTAGTAATGGTTTCTGGGATGAAAAAAATAAAAAGAATAAACAGGAAAATAAAACTGTTTAAATGTATCTCCGGGTGGACGCTGTGGCCACTGCACCGACCCAGCCGTTGGCGCCGAGTCCCTGCGTCTCGGGAAGAGGTTCTGGCGGGGCCTCTGCCTGAGGCCGCGCCCCTGGGACCTGTCCCGCGTCCAGGGGACCACGGAGCGCAGGAGCCGCCGTGCCCTCCCTGAAACAGCGCTCCCCGAGGCGCTCCACGGGAACGGCCCAGCTGGGCGAGGGGCAGCCCAGTCCCCGCACCGGCCGCCCTGAGCGGCGGGGACGCGGGAGGAGCTCGCCGGCTCCACCAGCCCCTACCCCAGACGGGGACCTGGGACCAGCGAGGACCTGGAGCCCCCGCCCGCGGCTGCCGGGAGGCGGACAGGGGCAGCTCCTCCAGAGCCACCGCCCCGAGGCCGTTCCGCCAGAGATTGCGCGACTGGAGAAGGGGCAGCGCCCCGCACCTGAAGAGGAGCGTGAGTCCTGCAGGCAGCAGCCTGGGAGCTCCTCCGAGGACACGCCAGAGGCCAGTGACTCCGGCGGCCCAGCGCTGGCTTCCCCGTCTGCGGAGTAGGAGAGCTGCAGCGCTGGGTTAGCTGGACCCGGGAGCACGGCTGGCTGCTCTCGGCCTTCGATGGGGAGTGGACAGCTTAGAGGGTTGCTCCTGTGCCAGCCGGCCTGCTGGCCACGCTGGGCTTCATCACCACCGCACCTGCCTGCGCGGGCGCCTGGCACCGCAGGCGGGAGCTTCTGGCCATGCTAGTCAACTTCCCCAAGGAGGCTCCGCTGCCTGGGAGCAGCAAGGCCCGGACCAGCAGGGCTGCACCGCCCTGCACTTGGCAGCCATGTACCTTGGAGATGGTGAAGCTGCTAGTGGGGACCTAGGACGCCGATATGACATTAGGGACTACATTGGGAAAAGGGCCTCCCGGTATGTGAGTTAGAGCATCACAGAGGAGATCCGAGAACCTGGTGGGAGTCCTGGACGAGGACGACGGGGAGAGCACCGCCAGCAGCGGGGGTGAGTGCTGGAAGATTTGAAAGGTGCCCCCTCCATCTCATCACCTACAAACTCTCACACATCCTGGAGGATGGGGGGACCCTCTTCACCCTCACCACTTGGCTGAAGGTGGTCCAGAGGTGGAACCAAGGATTCCAGGGCACACAGCCTCGGGCAGGACTAATGGACTTAAAAAACACAGGCTCAACAAAATCCACTTCACAACCCAGATGGTTCACATCACACCCTCTTTCAGGGACCCAGAGCAGCCACTGGAAGAGGAGGAGGAGGAACGCTCTCCTAAAGGCCACTTATCCTATTCCTTCAAATTAAGACCAAAGTCTAATGTATTTAGGTAAAAATAATTTCTTTTAGAAAATGTTAAGGTTTGTCTTCTGAAATTTAATAACAGAAACGAAAAAAAGAACACTAGATGTAAGGAAGTGAGACCAGAAAATACAAACTAAATTATCCTTACTAGGTTGGAATGGATGGGGCGGAGTTCCCATCAGGCTAGCATTCTGGGGAAAGTGGATTTCTTTTTAAGAGATTCATCATATCTTACCCTGTGCCCCATTTCTCTCCTCCACCTGTCTGACCTGGCGTCCCTATTTCGGGAGACTAGAAGTGGGGGGAAGAGAAGGGATGACTGTTTCTTTGCTTTCACCATTCCTGGATGCCATGCAAAGGAAGGAATATTGCGCTTTTATGTATCTGTTTTATTAAGTGGTTACTCTTCCAAGGGCAAAAAAAAAAAAAAAATGCAGATTGTTATGAAACTGGTAGTATTTGTAAGTGCAAATACTACATGCTGCCTTGTTTTTTTTTTTACCAATTGCATTTGCATTTTAAGGTACTACTGGTACAGCCACGGGGGAGAGCAGTTTGGAGGCTCCTCTAAACACTGAAAATAGAGGTACCACATGATCCAGCAATCCCACTGCTGGGTATCTACCCCCAAAATAGGAAATGACTATATCTAAGAAATATCTGCACTTCCATGTTGGTTGCACCACTGTTAACAATAGCTAAGATCTGGAAGCAACCTAAGTGTCCATCAACAAATTAATGTATTAAAGAAAATGTGGTAGATACACACAGTGGAGTATTATTCAGCCATAAAAAAGAATGAGATCCAGTCATTTGCAACAACATGGAAGGAACTGGAGATCATTCTGTTAAGGGAAATAAGCCAGGCACAGAAAGGCTGACATTGCATATTCTCACTTACTTGTGGGATCTAAAAGCTCAAAACAATTGAACTCATGGACATAGTAGGCAACAGGGGGTTGGGGGCGGAAGGCAGGGGATGGGTAATGGGTACAAAATAGTCAGAAGGAATGAATAAGACATACTATTTGATAGCACAACAGGGGGACTCTAGTCAATAATTGTACATTTAAAAACAACTAAAAAAAGTAATTGGATTATAACACAAAGGATATGTGCTTAAAGGGATGGATACCCTGCTCTCCATGATGTGATGAGTTCACACTGTGTGCCTGCATCAAAATATCTCATGCACCCGGTAAATATATATGCCTATTATATACTCACAAAAATGTTTGAAAATAAAAATAAAGGAACTACTCAAGGTAAGGTCAGAGTTGAAATGCAAAAATACTAATTAGAGAATAATGGGAATACAATAGAAATCCTGTTGGTATTCTATTTACATTGAAAGCAGCAGTTCAATTGTTCTGTAAAAGCAATTTCAATTTTAATCACTGAACTAAAGAAATGGGCAACTCGGACTTCCGTAATATAGGTTCCACCTAACCATCTCTAACACCGCTGTCAAGGAGGACCAGTGTTAAGGTACATTATTAACAACCACACAAATTTTTATCTAAAGAAAAGAATACTCTTAGCAGCCTATGGTACTTTTAAATAAAATATTGCCTCTCATTCTAACTCTCACTTGTGTTGTCATTCTAAATGTGTGAATTTACTGAGGTTTGTATTCTGGGTATTACATAACCATTGGTTCTGTTTGGCATAACCCTATTTAATGGTGCTTAGAGCTGAATTACCTACAGAAACTTTCTCATTTATTTAGCATAAATTGGCGTAGATATTAATGAGCCCATACTTCTGTGATATAATTATTAAACCAACTTAATGATTCTCACATAAGGTGTGAATTTATTTTACTAATGCATTCATAATCTATGCTTTGTAGCAACATTTTTCAAATGTTTAAAATGCTAAATCTTTTCAATTTTCCAATCTTTTCTTGAATCTATTAGATACCCATAGTGTAGTTACTGAAAAGCTGGGTAACAAATACACCTATTTAAAAATGGCACTACTTTATAAAAGGGACTAGAGAAAAGATGAGACTATTTCTATATTTAAATGCTGCTGGCAATTGAATTCCTTTGTATATAAATGAAAGATACCATTCATTAAAACGAAAGACTTGTTTCAAGTGTGGTTCTGAATTACATTTCATTCATTTATGATAGAGTAAATGGCTTTATAATTACTTTAAAATTTAACTCACAAGTATATTAAAACTGTTCGTTGCAAGATTAGAATCAACTTTTAGGAGAACTAATTTAAACAAGACCTTCTTCCTTAGTCTTTTGAGTCTCATATTTGCTGAAACTACCCCAAGCTGGCAGGATAAGGGAGTTCACAGACCATAGGGTGAGTGAACCCATGCACACATTGCAAATTGCCCAGAGCTATGATATTTTTAGACCTTTAATTTTCCAAGTCATAGAAATGTGTTACAAGTTCATGACATCTCTGTCTAAATGGCAATTGAATTTCTTTAAACATAGGTAAAAAATGCATACGACTATAAATTATTATCCATTAGTGTGCCTCTATTTTTGCTTTAGAATTATAGAAGTGGACCATGTGCATTTGGAAAACACTTTCATGCCTACACATGGGTGAAAAAAATCTAATGTTGTATAAATGAAAATACTTTCTCTGAAGGTAAAAAGCATCCATTTGTTCTAAATCTATATATATATTATGTGTATCTAGTACAGAATAAACTATAACTTCTCATTGAGGAATCTTTGGTTTGACAGATATGTAAAGCTAAAGCAACTCTAAAGAGTAGACACTTCAGACTTGGAAGGTTCTGGTCAAATGTTGAGAGCAGACACTTTCACTGAAGGTCCTGGTTAAATGTGGGTAACTAATTGCTCAAAATCTGTAATTTGCTAGATACTTAACTATTACTATTAAGTTAAAATGTCATTTAACTTATGTCATGGTAAATGTCATTTACCATGATTTTCACATTAAAAGCTTTAACTTTTCTGGTACAATCATATTTCAAATGTTCAATTATTCTGAGGAAAGCTACTTCTAGCATTCTTTGTCATGATGGGCTTGTGTGCAGTAAGTGGAGCGTTTTCAGTTACTTACCTCTACATTCTTCCAGTTTTTCAGTTTCCAATTTAGATTATTAAAGGCCAATGATTAATTTAATTTGATACTCAGAGTTGTGTTTACCTTCAATGGACAAATACATGTCAGATACTTTGATGTTTATTGATATGACACTGTGTGGTTAAACCACTCAAGTATGTCCATGTGTTTCTTATAGGGTACACCTGAAATAGTAGTGTTTATGCAGCTCACTTATGTAACTTGAAAATCTGGTACTGGCCGGGCGCGGTGGCTCAAGCCTGTAATCCCAGCACTTTGGGAGGCTGAGGCGGGCGAATCACAAGGTCAGGAGATCGAGATCATCCTGGCTAACACAGTGAAAACCCGTCTCTACTAAAAAAATACAAAAATCTAGCCTGGCGAGGTGGTGGACGCCTGTAGTCCCAGCTACTTGGGAGGCTGAGGCAGGAGAATGGCGTAAACCCGGGAGGCGGGGCTTGCAGTGAGCTGAGATCCGGCCACTGCACTCTAGCCTGGGCGACAGAGCGAGACTCAGTCTCACAAAAAAAAAAAAAAAAAAAAAAAAAGAAATCTGGTACTATTGCATTCAGGACTGAAATCTTGGAGTTTAGGTGTCTTGTCTCTCATTTTGAAAATAAGTGAAAGTTGAGAATGTAAAATCTATAAAGTTCATTTCTTAACTAGGAAAAAAACACAAATTAATGACAGACACTAAATTACATATCCAAAAAGCTCAGAGAACACCAGGCAGGATGAATATTTTAAAAATATACCTAGGAATATCATATTCAAACTGTAGAAAACCTGTAACAAAGATAAAATATTTTAAAAAGGCAGAGGAACAAACACATTGTCTACAGAGAAACAGACATAATAATAACATTGGACTTCTGTTTACAATCCCTGCAAGTAAGAAGTGTTGAAAAAATTAGAATACAGCAGATATTATCCAAGTATTCATTATCTAAAACTGCGAAGCAAAAATAATTGTAACATGAACATATTCACCAGCAACCTGAGCACTCATATTAGTGTCTGTTCTGGAGACAATTTTGTCCCCCCGGAATTCCTAACCTGAAGCTCCATCTCCCAATGTGACTATATTTGGAGAAGGAGCTTTTAAGAAGGTAAAGTGGTAGCTCTCGCCTGTAATCCCAGCATTTCGGGAGGCCAAGGTGGGCGGAACACGAAGTCAGGAGATCGAGACCATCCTGGCTAACGCTGTGAAACCTGGTCTCTACTAAAAATACAAAAAATTAGCTGGGGGTGGTGGTGGGCACCTGTAGTCCCAGATACTCGGGAGGCTGAGGAAGGAGAACGGCATGCACCCAGGAGGCAGAGCTTGCAGTGAGCCAAGATTGCGCCACTGCACTCCAGCCTGGGCGATAGAGCAAGATTCCATCTCAAAAAAAAAAATAGAAAGAAGAAGAAGAAAGAAGAAGAAGGTGGTAAAGGTTAACATGGGGGCAAAAGGGTGAGGCCCTAATCTGTTAGGACTGGGGTCTTCATCTGAAAAGGAAGAGACACCAGAGATATCTCTCTTCTCTCTCTCTCTCTCTCCCCACCTCCCTCCTTCTGTCTCTCTCTCTCTGTCCCTCCCTCTCCCCACATACATTTAATTGTGAAATTGAGGTATTTGCTAGAACATACATAGTGGCATTTTAATAAAGTATTACTCCTCTACTTAAAAAAAAACCCACACAAAATTTTGATAAATTCTTTTTTGAGGGTGAGGCCAGGCATGGTGGCTCACACCTGTAATCCCAGCACTTTGGAAGGCCTCTAGGCAGGTGGATTATCTGAGGTCAGTTCAAGACCAGCCTGGCCAACATAGCAAAACCCCATCTCTACTAAAAATACAAAAAATTAGCTAGAAGTGGTGGCAGGCACCTGTAATCCCAGCTACTCAGGAGGCTGAGGCAGGAGAATCCCTTGAACCCGGGAGGTGGAGGTTGTGGTGAGCTGAGATCATGCCATTGTACTCCAGCCTGGGCAACAAGAGCAAAACTCCATCTCAAGAAAAAAAAAATGCACACAAAACTGGGATATGCCCCTGTCTTTTTTTTTTTTTTTTTTTTTTTTGAGGCGGAGTCTCGCTCTGTCGCCCA
>NW_016805186.1:3092677-3132558 GCF_001698545.2 Rhinopithecus bieti | reverse complement strand
GCAGTGGCCGGATCTCAGCTCACTGCAAGCTCCGCCTCCCGGGTTTGCGCCATTCTCCTGCCTCAGCCTCCGGAGTAGCTGGGACTACAGGCGCCCGCCACCTCGCCCGGCTAGTTTTTTTGTATTTTTAGTAGAGACGGGGTTTCACTGTGTTAGCTAGGATGGTCTCGATCTCCTGACCTCGTGATCCGCCCGCCTCGGCCTCCCAAAGTGCTGGGATTACAGGCTTGAGCCACCGCGCCCAGCCTGCCCCTGTCTTTTAAGCAGATATAATTTTACCATTACTAAAATTGAGCCTCAGAAAAATTAAGCATGCTGCACAAACTTAGTCAGAAAATGAATACTGAACTGGAACTTTTAATCAAATATTATTTATTTTGAATACCATGCTAATGCCATAACTCCTGTAGAGAAGGCTCAGGTGCAGCCAGAGAGACACTAGCCCACTGATGGATGGACAGACGTGGGCAGGCTCCATCTCGCTGAACCACTGCCACAGCTGCGTGCAACAGACATATCAGATGACACTGCAGGCAAATAAAGGATTTTCACTGTGGACTTACTGGTTTTAATAATAGGTCCTGGGGTAGAGAAGTCCCTCAATCCTTTGTGCAACAAGTTTTGAGAAGCAGGTAAGCCATATGCTTTGTGGTTTTGTTTGTTTCATAAATGCATCTACCAGAAGACCAATATTGACTGAACATTTAAAGGGCTAAAATGTGCTTTGTGTTTTTATATGTGGAAACAACTTTCAACCCAATGACTATTTATTGTATCATAGCTTGTGATGTATTCTGTTCACGGCTTTTAAGGTGCATTGTGCCATGATCTACTACCATTCTAATTGCTTTAATTAACACGTCATTACCACACTCCTGTTACATCTTAATTATGCATACAGACAGGTAGACTTATTTTACATATGTGAACTAATTGTCAAAGCAAATGCAGATTGTATTCTGCAAGTAAAGTCTTTTTCTCTCTAAAATTTCTAGGGATATTCTTTAAGTGAAATTCATATTCAAACTGAAGATTTTAGTTCAAAGAACTGAGTGTAGATTAAAGGCTTTTTGTGATTTAAACATAGTCAAGAGTACACTGTGATATATCATTGAAGTTATGCAATAAAATGTCTCTAACCTGCAAACTTAAATTATCAAGCAGATGGCACAGTACTGAATTTGAAACCAGAAATACTGAGTTTTTATATAGATGCTTCGTAGATTTGTTTTATGATAAGAACACATAACTCTCCTAAACCTCACACCAACTCTTAAATACAGATAATAAGTCCACATCAATGCTGATGCCTTAGCTAGTGTTAGACTCTTACGGTATGATGTAAAGTGAAAGTACAATGTAATAACATTCCTAGGCCAACTTTGACCAGTTTTATACAGAAACATGTGCCAGCTTTTCTGTTTGCAAGGATAATATCAAAGCAAACACCAGAAAGTTACATCTTTCATGCATTTTTTCAAAATCATACACATAATAAACAAACCAAAGACAAATGATGAATACTATTTCAGAGAATATAAAGTATTCCCCTTTCTTCTTTTGCCAAGGAAGTACAATATTTTCACCATTTTTATAGACACAATGAATTTTATTTAAGCTGGGAGTTAACATCTCATTGTTTTCATTGTTCTAAATAAACATCTTTTCCCTTAAGTATTGTTCTAAAATTTTGCTCTGATTTTCGTGGTTGTGCTAGTGATACGTGAGAAGGAATACAGATGGCATTTAATTATGAACAGAAAAAGATGTTAAATATCATTAGTCATTAGAAATTTGCAAATAAAGACCACAATGACTTATTAATACATATATATATATATCAGAATGGCTAAAATAAAAACATCAAATGCTGAGGAGCATGAGTAAAAACTGGAGCTTTCACACATTACTGGTGGGAATGTAAAATCATACAGCTATGCCAAAAAGGAGTATAGTAGCTTCTTAAGAAACTAAAGGAACCCGAGTCCCCAGGCCCGCAGTCTGGGCCAAGGTCACTGGCCCTGATCAATCAGAATGGGGTCCAGGGGCCTTCCTGGGGCCCTCCAGTGTCCAAGGTGCCCTTTGGTGGCCTCGTCTGCCCCTCAGCCCCTGAGCATGCCCCTCTGTCCCTCCAATTGTCCCTGTCACAGGGACATCTGTCACAGAACCATGCCCCACCTCCTGCTTTCTGGAGATGCCAACTGCTCAGGGTGCCCTTAGCCCTGCCCTCCCCATCTCTGGGTCCTGACCAAGGTGCTCTAATGGATACCCCTTGACCCAGGTCTCACGGAGCTGCCAGCACCCTGGGGTCCCCTGAAGGTGAGACCCAGCAAGACACATGCGGTCTGAGGCTCCCACTCTCCGGCTGGCAGAACCCAGAGATGGGAGCACACTGAAGTGTCCTTCAGGGCGTCTTCACCCCATGAGAGGGCTGGGAGCTTTGGGAGTTTGTAGCTGGCAGGAGTGAGGGCCCAGTCTCCTATCTCTGATGCATCCTTGGCCAAGTCCTGTCCCTCAGCCTGCGGGGCCTATTGCGGTCACCAGGTGAATCTGTGTTCCCTTAGTCTGGGAGCCCCAGGCAGGCAGCGCCCCCTGCCAACGACTTCAGGGCACCTGGAAGTGGAGGCTGAGAGGTCTTCCACTTCGCAGAGCTGGGCTCTGACCCACAGGCCTCCTCCTTGGCTCAGCCGGTCTGTCGGGTTCCTGGGCTGCAGATCAGGGAACAAACATGGGCAGCTCTGCTCTGCTCTGCCTACAGAGAGGTGTCCAGTGAATGCAGGTTCCAGACAAAAGGTGGAGCCTGGCATCCTGCCCTGCGTGTGCTCCAGCCTGCTGCTGCCTGGGGAAACTGAGTCACAGCAAGGCTCGAGGTTGTTTCTCAGACCACACCAGCCTCTGAAGTTCCCCTGACCTCCCAATCTTGACGACGGACAGTGAGAAGAGGTTTCCAGGCCGCCTGCCACAGGTTCTGGCTTGGCCTGGGTTGGGGTAAGTCTCTGGGATGCTGTCCTCAAAGCCCCATCAGGAGGCTGTGTCAGGGACCCAGAGGCCTGACCTGGGACCCTCCCTGTGCTACCAGGCTGCCGTTGGGGTCAGGAGGGCAGGGAGGGCAGCCACATGTACAGTGGGAGACATCAAGTAACACTGTCAGTTAGCACACCCAACACCCACACGACAGCCACACCCCTCTGCCCTGAGGGGGCTGCAGGTGGGCAGAGCCTCTTCTGTCTTGTTCACCCTGAGCCCGGAGCTGCGCACAGGACAGGTTCAGAGAGCCAAACCAGGAACAAATAGATGAACGAAGGAAGGGGCCAGGGCAGCAGGTCCCCACCCACACCCTGAACCCTAAGGGTAGGACACAGAGGCTGGCGACAGGCTGGCCCCAGGATCCTCTAAGTGACAAGAACCCTTGGCCACTGCTGATTGCACCGAGGCAGGGACAGGGATGGTGGGGCTGGGGCTGCCTGGCCCTTTAAGAGGGCAGTTCTGCCGGCCACCCTGAATGCTCCCTCCCCCAGCCACTGGAGAAGGGATCCCGTTTCTTAGCAACAGGAAGCTCTTGGTTGACAGTGTCACCCAGGCGACTGGGAGCCGCGTCCTGCTCTGGGACTGAGCCACTGGAGCTGCCCCGCTGACCGCACTTGGCTGACCGCAACCAGCTGGCCACCCCCCTCACTCCCCTGGCCCTGGTGGGCGGCTGGCACCATGGCGCAGACGGACATACTCCTGACCAAACAGCCGGCCCCACAGACAGTGCCGCCCTGCGAGCTGCGCGCCAAAGAGTACGACGTGGCCCGCAACACAGGCGCCTACACGTCCTCCGGGCTGGCCACCGCAGGCTTCCGCACCGCCAAGTACCTGCTGGAGGAGTGGTTCCAGAACTGCTATGCTCGCTACCACCAGGCCTTCGCGGACCGCGACCAGTCGGAGCGGCAGCGGCATGAGAGCCAGCAGCTGGCGTCGGAGACCCAGGCTCTGGCGCAGCGCACGCAGCAAGACTCCACGCGCAGGGTTGGCGAGCGACTGCAGGACATGCACGGCTGGAAGTCGGAGCTGCAGCGCGAGGTGGAAGCACTGGTTGCGGAGACCGACCTGCTGCTGGCCCAGAAGCAGCGGCTGGAGCGCGCCCTGGACGCCACGGAGGTGCCCTTCTCCATCGCCACTGACAACCTGCAGTGTCGTGAGCGCCGCCAGCACCCCAACCTCGTGCGCGACTGTGTGGAGACGGAATTGTTGAAGGTGCCAGCAGCCTTGGGTAGCCGGGACTTGTGGGCTCAGAGAGGAGGGGCCCTGGCAGTTCATGTGGACAAGCAAGGTGGCTGCTGCAGGCATGCGGTAGCCCAGCCCTCTGCACTTGGGAACCCTGAGTCCCCAAACCTGGCCCCTTAGTGACAGACCAGAAGGCAGCTTTGCCCCGGAGGGCCCCTGACTCCCAAGCAGTTGTTCTTCTTCTGGGCTCCTCTCCTCCAGTCCCTTTGAGTGCTGGCACAGTCATCCTCACCCTGGGCTCCCTGAACTGAGCCACAAGGCACCTCCCCAAAGACCATCCCTGGCTGGGACAGCTGTTCCTGAGGTGGAAACCCAGGCCTGAGCTAGCACTGCGGGTGTGGACAGCTAGGGTGGGGTGGGCTGGGAGCCACCGCTCCCATTCATCCTACCCAGAGCCTGGGCCACAAAGATCTGCACCCGCAGGTCCCCTCTCCTCCATGTCCCATGTAACTTCCGAATCCAGCCCAGCTTGTCTGTGGGGCAGCCTCATAGGGTGAGAAAGTAACTCAGTCCTGGCCCTGATGCTGGCTCTGGAGAATTCTCTGATCTCTCAGAGCCTGGGGCCTCCCTGAGAACCACTGCAAGCCTGTAGACATTCATGAAGGATGTGGGGTGGGGGCAGCTGTTCTCCTGCCACACCCCCAAGCTCAGACAAGAACCCTTGAGTTCATCCCTCCCTTCATGCCTTCCCTCCTCCCTCCCTTCCCCAGACCCCTCACCCTGCACCCTCTCAGTGCCTCAACTCCTACAGCTCCCGAAAACCCTCTGCCTGCACCAAGGGCACCTGCCCAGTAATGGAGAAACTGACAGTGCAGGAAGAGGCAAACCCAGGGACAGAGGGGCGCAGGACTCGGGCCCTGGCACACACGGAGGTAGCTGGTGGTCGAGGCAAAGACCCCAATCACAGGGAAAAGGCTTGTTCCTACACACAGAAAATTAAACTGGTCAGGCAGTAAGAAGAAACACAGGATCCTGCTCCTGTTCTTGCTGTGAGGATGGCATTTCCCAGCACAGATCCCTGAGGGGCAGCCTGGGCGGGCATCTGGGACCCTAGAGTTTGGTTCCTCAGGGGCTGTTCAGGCACCACGGACAGACCAATGTTCCTGGGTGCACTGAGTGAGCAGCAATGATGACTCCTAAAGCCTGGGGTGTGGGAACTGCTGCTGAGGGACCTTCCCAGCAGCCCATGGAAGGCCCTGGAGCAAAACACCCCACTTACAATGCACCAAGGAGGATGCCCAAAAGCCCAGGATAAACCCATTGAGAGAGCAGAACTTGCACAGTCAGAGCTCAGGCCCCAGCACTCAGCTTCTTCTGGTGGCTCAGGTGTTGACCAAGGCTGGCAGCAGCTGGGCCTGCTGGGATCCTCACCAGGGACGGGCTCTGGTGCTCAGGGCGTCTCCTTCCTCAGGAAGCTGAGCTTATCCGGAACATTCAGGAGCTGCTGAAGAGAACCATCATGCAAGCAGTGAGCCAGATCCGGTGGGTCCAGGGCTGCCCAAGGGATGACTCCTGACCCCACCCACGGTTGGTCCTGGGGCAAGGCATTGAACGACAGGACCCTGAGGCCCAGGGCAGGGGCTGCCCCAGGTCCCAGTGGGAGTGCAGGGCTAGGTGGGGGAGGTTCCGGCCCAGCCTGAGGTTGACCGGCCAGAGCCCAGTCCCACATCTGCTCTGCAGCCCCCCAGTCTGGGCGGCTGCTCCTGGTCACTGCTGAGCATGAGGACTGCCCAGGATAGGCTGGCCCAGAGTTCCCTCCTGAAGCGGGCATTGGGGCCCAGCCTGCAGCAGGGACAGTCCCCAGCAGGGCCCTCCCTGGGCACATACCAAGGCCCTGCCCCACCTTGCCCCAGACTGAACCGGGAGCACAAGGAGACCTGCGAGATGGACTGGTCAGACAAGGTGGAGGCCTACAACATCGACGAGACCTGCGGGCGCCACCACAGCCAGAGCACCCAGGTGCAGGCTCATCCTCACTCCACTGCCTTCCAAGAGAGGTGGGCCCCAGCTCTGCCCCTGTGCTTGCCCTGGCTGTGGACTTGCCTCCCTCCACCTGGGGGCCTCAGCGGGGCTGCTTCCCCCAGCCTGGCCCGGAGGCCCTCGCCCCCGAAGGGCACTTGGGCAACTTTCTACCCCGGCATGAGCAAGCGAGCAAGACCCCCTCAAGTGCCCAGCGCGTGCACAGCCAGGTCGCGGGGAGGCAGGACAGGGTGGGGTCAGGTCAGCGCCAGGCGCCGGCAGGACTGCGTTTCCGTCCACGGCCAGCAGAGGGCGCGCGACCACCGCCCACTTGAGCGCAGCAAACTCCGGGGTGCAGGAAGGGGACCCGGGCGCTGGGTACTAGGGAAGGGGGCTACGGGGGCCGGAGGTGCTGCAGAGGGGCCTTGGGGGCGGCGGTGCTGGGAACGGGATCGCGGGGACGCGAGGGGACTAAGCGTCCGAGGTGGGTCGGGTGTGGGGGGACTCAGGGGAGTTGTGGGCCGGGGGGCACTGGGGACAGGGAGCCTGGGGACTGGGCTTCGTGGGGCAGCACGGGGTGCATCGGAGTCCATGCGGGTCCTCCAGGAGCACGGGGCGCGGACAAGGCATGGGGGCGCGGCAGGACCCCGGCCTTGGGCAGAGCCTCCCCCGCATCCCCTGGCTGTCCCCCGCCCCGCAGCGCCTCCACCCCAGAGACCTGGGCCAAGTTCACGCAGGACAATCTGTGCCGCGCCCAGCGCGAGCGCCTGGCCTCGGCCAACCTGCGGGTGCTGGTGGACTGCATCCTTCGCGACACTTCCGAGGACCTGCGGCTGCAGTGCGACGCTGTGAACCTGGCCTTCGGGCGCCGCTGCGAGGAGCTGGAGGACGCGCGGCACAAGCTGCAGCAGCACCTGCACAAGGTGGGGCGCCCTGAACCCCCAAGATG
The DNA here is from genome assembly GCF_001698545.2 of Rhinopithecus bieti. Classification (NCBI taxonomy): domain Eukaryota; kingdom Metazoa; phylum Chordata; class Mammalia; order Primates; family Cercopithecidae; genus Rhinopithecus; species Rhinopithecus bieti. The sequence continues at coordinate 3,125,381 of NW_016805186.1, read as the reverse complement.
GCTCCCGCGCCTGCCCACCACTCTGCCCCCGCATCACCTGGCCTGGGCCTTCAGCACCGCTCTCCTCTGCCCCACTTACCCCGAGGGACCCCAGAAGCAAGTGCCACCTCTCCGTAAACCTGTGTAAAACCAGGCGACACGGTATGATGGGCGGGTGTTGCCACCCCCAAGACTGAACAGGAGGAGCTGTGTTGAGGATGGAGGCAGCAGGTGGTCTGGGGAGCACTGACCTCCCAGGGGTCCCCGAGAGTCCTAGCCTGGCAGGCAGGACTCTGATCTAGGGTCTCAGCGTGGCCTTTACCGCCTCTGAGTGCCCAGTCCTTGAGCAGGGTTCAGGTCCTGGTGACGACCAAGGATGGGAGTTCTTGGACCAGAGCTAAGGGGCAACAGGCTGCCTGACTCTTCCAGAGCCCGCTGGGGGCCCCGTGCACATTGTTCCTTCATTCATGCCTCCCCGGGGCCACTGGTCAGGACTGCCCTCTGGACACGGCCCCAGGACCTGGGCAGGACCAGCCTGGTATCAGCATTCCATATGCCTGAGCATGGGGGCACAGGCCCAAGGGCACTGTCCTGTCTGCAGACGCTGCGGGAAATCACAGATCAGGAGCACAACGTGGCAGCACTGAAGCAGGCCATCAAGGACAAGGAGGCCCCTTTGCGCGTCGCCCAGACCCGGCTGTACCTGCGCTCGCGCCGGCCCAACGTGGAGCTGTGCCGCGATGCAGCCCAGTTCAGGTGCTGCCTGTGCCTCTGAGGCAGTCCCGGGTGGCCCGGTCCACCACCTCCCTGCTACTCTCTGATCTCAGCCTCCAATAAACACCCCAACCCCCCACACACATCCCCCGCAGGTGCTGAGAGGGGAGGGAGACTTTGGGGCCACACGCAAGCACACCTTAAACACACAGATACAGACGTGACCCTGGGCAGGTGATGGGTGGGGAGCTCCCAGTGCCAGGGACCTGTGCCCACGTGGTCTCACCCCACCCTGTGCTGCCTCATCTTCCTGGGAGGAAGCTCCTGCAGACAAGGTGAGCTCCAGGAGGCCACAGGGCCAGAGAGGCCAGGCAGGGCCGTTCCCTGCTGCCCTGAGGGTGCTGTCCACACCTCTGGTGGAAAGTACGACCTACGCTCGGGCTCCAGGCATAGATGAGCTGTCCTTTTGTTTCCCTTGTTAACAGATGCGCGGCGGCCCCTGCTAAGCCTAAGTACCTTTCTTCCCTGCCCCTCGGTTCCTTCAAGGAACTGGGGGCCTCCCTCCATTAAACATCAGGAATGGAAAGAACCGAGCCTGGTGGGCTAAGGGCAGGTCCTGTCCTGCCAGGGTCGAGATCCCATGCGGGTCACTCATTCGCACTCGCCCGCGCTCCCTGGGAGGACCCTCGTCATTTGTGCTCTGCCCTAGGGCCACTTTCCTGGTGGGGTTCCCTTAGGGGTCCTTTCGTGGAGTCTTCCCAGGACCTCCTGCCAGCTCCCATTGGGAGTTTTGGGTTCCTTGCACCCCCGAAGGTGCATACTTCTGCCCTCCCCAGCCAAGGCTCATACTCCCCAACACCCCCAGGCTGGTGAGCGAGGTGGAGGAGCTGAACATGTCCCTCGCAGCACTGCGGGAGAAGCTTCTAGAAGCAGAGCAGTCCCTGCGCAACCTCGAGGACACCCACATGAGCCTGGAGAAGGACATCACCGCCATGACCAACAGTCTCTTCATCGACCGCCAGAAGTGCATGGCCCATCGTACTCGCTACCCCACCATCCTGCAGCTGGCTGGCTACCAGTGAGCCGCTGCCACGGTGCTTCCCCGCCAAGTCCCCAAATAAACAGCACGTTAGCTTTCTGCACGGAGTGTGTGTGCCCGGTGGGACCTCGAGTTGCCATCCATCTGAACTGGCCTTTGGGTCCCCTATGAGGCTGGCTCTGCCTACGGACTCATCATCCCAATGGTGGGAGATGAGGGGTTAGAGCCACCAGGAATCCCTGTGCCTCAGAGGACAGGACGTGCCCAAGTGGGGACTGGGGCTCCACAGCACAGCTCAGGGGTGGGCGCAGACCATGTGTCCAGCCCAGAGCCAGGCCATCCAGCTCCCCTTCCCCACTTCCCCACCAGTGCTGGCTCCTCCATTCCTTCACCAGGATCTTACGGCCTTGGGACATCTTTGGGACCTCTGCATCTCCCCAACTCCTCCCCCTGCACCTCCAGGCCCCCAGCCTCAGCTCACATACCCCTATGGACAGGGCACTTACTCTACTAGAGGCTCATCCAGCTGCTGGGTGCACCTGCTGGGGTGATCCTCCAGGCAGGCCCCACCCAGAAGCACCTGCTTCAGCATCCCCTCTCTGTCCCCAGTGACAGTGCATACCCCAGCTCAGCCCAGCCCAGACCAGCCCAGCTCAGTGCCCAGGACCCCTGAGGCTCAGATGGACAGATCGGCAGGGGTACATGGAGCTCCCTTCTGCACCCCCCAGGATGGACCCACCCGGAGAGCATGTGGGTGGGAGTCCCATCTCCAAGATCCAGGCCCACAGGGCTCTTGTCTCAGCCTGGAGGGGACCGGGAGGTAACAGCCCCTTCCCCCCAATCAACCAGAAGGACACCTAGTTGGGCAGTTCTGTGAGCTGGGTGGGGTCAGCCAGGTGGAAGTTGCTGCTGGGGGTTGCTGGGAGGAGAGGCATCCACTGCCTTTCACGTGGGGATAACTCAGACCGCTCTTCCCCACCTGCTGAGACCCCTCCAGAGGCCACTGCTGAGGAGGAAAAACACCACTGCCATTCACTGGGGGAGGTGACAATGTTGACTGCAGGCAGTTGCCTGGGGGTGGAGCCTTCTTGGGAATCCTACTCAGCCTGGATGGGGAGAAATCTGGGAGAGGCTGTGTGTGAGCAGGCAGGGCAGGGAGGGCTTCCTGAGGCGAGAACCTGGCTTTCACCACACAGGCCAAGGCACAGGGGCTGGGACCAGGGAAGGAGGTGTCTGGGCTGGGCCTTTCGCTTTATCTTGAGCTCTGGTTCACTGCAATAAGCTCATTGCTAACCGGGCCCAGCCCTCCCCAGCTCCAAACCTGACTGCCAGGCAGCAAGGATTCTTCTGCCCACCTGGCCACTCTCAGAGACACAGACCCAGACCCTGGAGGGTGGGCCCGAAAGCTTCCAAGACCTTCTCTCCAGTGCAGATTCAGGGGAAATGACACCTCCCATCACTATGGAAGCCATGCTACTTGTCGCAAGCCACCAGTCATGACAGTGATACCCAGGCCCACTCTTATTCTCTGGGGTGCCATTTAAATTTGCCCTGGATGCTGTTACCATGGGGCTTTGACAGCCAGGAGCAGAGGCAGCGGGACATAGCAGCCAAGCCTCACCTGGGGGCTGCAGACAGTTTGTTTCCTGTCCATGTAACTTCTCAAAGCTGCTCCAGGACACCAGGCAAGGGCTGAGGCAATGACCTGCCCAGGGAACACCAAAGAATCATCTCCCTGCAATCACCCCCAGCACAGGGGAAACCTGGAGTGAGGCAGCTGCTGGTGAACTCAAAGGCCCCTGAACTGGGGGAGGTTGTTGGGTGGGGACTTCACTCCCTGCCACCCTGGACACGACGGCCAGGGAGGGGTCAGATGTGTGTGGGTGGTGGCTGCAGAGCCCTCCCTGCCTGCTGCAGGGGGATGCAGGTGGTCCAACACCATCCTGGGCCTGGTCAGCCCTGGGGTCAGCCTCAGCACTGTAGCGAGGAATCCCCCAGGAGAGCCAGGAACCTTCATGGGAGGTGGGTGGGGGCAAGGCCCCCACATGCTGTGCCCACTCCAGCCCCAGAGGCAGCTGCTGGCGCTGTCTCCCCTTGAGCAGCAGCACTTCTCCGGACTCTAGGGAAGTAGCCATTAAGAGGCCCAAGAGACAATGGCTCCCTCCATGCAGGCCCCACACTCAGGCTCCCATTATCGCCCAGACCCAGGTGGCGCTGCCCAGCCCTGTCGGGTCCCCATCAGGTTCAGGGCCTCCTTGTCCCACCCTGGAGGCGGTGGCTGAGGGAGAGCTGAGTGCGGGGGGTTCCAGGGGAGGGGATCTGGGAGAAGTGTTTCATCTCTGATGCCAGATGGTGGCACCAGGCTGGGAGGCGCCGAGCTAGGTGCCATCCTGAGCACATGGCAGATTTTAACTCCTTCAGGCCTCATGACAGCCTCACTATCACGTGCATTTTACAGCAGGGAAAACTGAGACCTGAGGGTTCTGGAACCCACTGTGCTCCCACCCCAGGGACAGGTTGATTCAGGGAAGGCTAATGACAGCAGTGATGGAAGTCACTCCCAGCTAGAGAGAGGCCAATGCCCCTGGCCTGCAAGCTTCATGACTCGGTGCAGAGCCATCCCCTGGGGCTGCTGGGCCAGAACCCTAAGGGCCATCTCATGCTGAATTCCTTGCTGACCTCCAGACTGTCCAACCCCCACCCCTGAGGCCATCTGGACACCAGTAGCTGCTGCTAACCTACAGGCCCCTCTGTGGAGTCCCTGTTGACCTGGCCTGGAGCTCCTACCCATGGTGGAGATCAGCTGTGGCTTGCTCCAGGAAGCGCTGGAACTCCTGGGGATTGGGAGAGTGGCTGGGGGTGATTCAGGCCTCCACAGTGGGCAGGAAGGTGGACACCCACCCTGGACTGTTCTGAGGCCCCTCTCTCCACAGTGGGCCCACACCCCAGCCACCCTGGGCTTCTAGCACAAGGATAAAGAAAGCTACAGCAGCTCTTGCCTGGAAGAGACTGTGGTACGTCCCATCCTCTGCAGTTCAGGGAGGGAGGGGTTGCTGGGGGCTGCTGGTCCGTGGCTGTTACTGACCGGGTCGGGTGGGAATGGAGAGGACCAGGCCCTGCCATCTGATGGGTGCAGGTGGGATGTGCCCCAGCTGCAGCATGGCCCTCTCCCAACCCCAGCCTATCCTAACCCTCAGTGACCCCACACCCTACAGTCAGCACTGTGTTCTGTCCTCTGCGGAATCCAGTGGAGCCTGGACACAGCTGGCCCCCTCCGTGTTGGGGTCACCCTCGGCTGTCCCATGTCGGGGTTCCCTCATCTGCCCCTGCGTGCAGTGGTTCCTAGAAATCACTCTCACAGGCATCAGATGCATGGCTCAAGGTCGGCGCCAGTGCCCCTGGTGTAGTACCCGCTGTCCAGCCCACACCGGCCATCCTGGCTGGCTGCAGGGGAGGCTGCGATAATAGGATCCTTACTCCTTCAGGCCCCCACTTCCCTCTCCCACACAGCCTGGCTGCTGGGCTGGGGCACATGGGTTGCCTGCCTTGTGCTAAAAATGGAACCCCAGACTTTCTGGGTTTAGTAATACAATCCTGACCCTCCAGGGCCCTCCCCGTTTTCTGGGAACACCCCAAACATCTTCCACGGGAAAAACTGGACACATGAACCCAGGCATCCAGGAGCCCAAGGTCTGGTGCCCAGGGAGGGAAGGGCTTGCCAAGGCTCCTCCCCCAGTGCTCAGCACCCCTGCCACCACCCCACTGCACAGTGGGGGAGATGCTGCGGGGTGTCCATTGGGAGCCCCTCCCAGAGACACAAGGTACAGCAGCACTTTCCTGTCACCATGGCGACGCTGCAGCCATGAGCGACCAGGGCTGTGTCTGTCCAGGAGACGCTGTTCTGCCCCTCACACTCACCCTCCCCTCTCCCTGCCCACCCTACTCCGGCCTAGCCCGGGGACCCCGAGCCACAGGGGTTCAGCTACCAGCCCCGCCAGCTGCCTGCCCAAACAGATGCTCCCCAGGCCACCGAGACCGGAGGAACTCAAGGAAGTTCTTCCCCGGCCATTTGACCACCCCCCTCAGCCTCCCTCCACCCTGCCCTGCACTTGGGAGTCTCTGTGACCCATCCCCCACACGAGGAACTCACGGGAACGCCCCTCTTTTCGGGGCAGCTCTGCTGGCATCAGGGAGCACTGAGCGAAGCACATGGAGTGGGGAGTGGGGCCCCCATGGCTGTGCCCCAGCAGCGCCCCCCACCTTCCACCACAGGGGATGCTCCCAGACACTTCTGAGCTGCCATGGGTGCCCATTTCACAGGTAGGGAAACCAAGGCTCAGATCCAGGGAGCTGCAGTATGTGCGCGTCCAACCGGCTTCCTCCACAAGCCCCACGAGCCCAGGGGCAACAGTGGGGAGCCCCTGCCCTGCCTGCGCCCACCCTGCCACAGGCCCACAGGCTCCCCCTGGGGATGTGGCTGCCCACCTGCGAAGCTGTGTCCTCATCACCCAGGTCTGAGCCGTGCAGAGCTGGTTCCAGTGGCCACAGGCGCCACAGTTGCAGAGCTGGAAGAAGCAAGGATCCTCCCCAAGAGTCTGCAGAGGGAGCGCATTTCCACCCACACCTTGATTTTGGACTTGTGGCCTCCAGAACTGTGAGAGAATAAATTCCTGATGTTGTAAGCCGTCATCACAGCAGCGCCCGGACACTAAGATAGCTCAGTCCGTCCAGGTTCCTCTCTCTGTCTGTTGTTGTTCTAGGTTTTTCTGAGATGGGGCCCGGCTGTGTCCCTCAGGCTGAAGTGCTGTGGCACAATCATAGCTCACTGTAATCTCCATCTCCTGGGCTCAAGTCATCCTCTTGCCTCAGCCTCCAGCAACAGCTGGGACTGCAGGCAGTGTTGCCATGCCTGGCCAACTTTTAAATTAGGTAACCCTTCCCAATAACTTTCACGATTAGTTAGCATCTTCTACATTCTTAATTATTTTCCCCTTTTTAATACAAACACATGCCCATTAAATAAGCAAAAGAGGAAAAAATATTTAATCATCCAAAGCCCTACCATCTACTTACCAGAGAGATAATAATGGCACAGGGATATACTGCCAAATTACACTCACTTTTAGTAATTCAAAGCAATAGAAACATAGAAAAGTTTTCAATTTATTCTTCTTAGATTTCTAATCAAGAAAACCTATTTTCTATACTAAAGCAACTATATACAAAGGGAAAAGACATACTTATGATGCAAAGGGATGAACCGGAGTCCTAATGTTACAACAGGCTGGTAGTCATTTATGTGTCATCACTGAGGTATTTTCAGAAAATAGCCATGGTTCCCAGAACTTTAAAAAGCAGAACGATCCACTCTTAGATACTTTAAACTCAGATAATAAGACATCTAACCCTTAACTAGTTGTTATGCACTATATGTGAATCAAACCTTATAATACTAATTTCCTCAATTACTTCTCACAGACAGTACCCAACCTCACATCACCATGATCTTTGACACAAATGTCAATGTTTTATTGTAAATTGTAACAGACTATCTACATAGAATACTCGTGATTTACAACTTGAGATTGTCAGCCCAGCCAGTAACCTGTGTAGCACTGAGTTCAAATTCCAGAATAAGGACCCAGATTCCCTCACCATCCAGCAGAGCTCAAGTGAGCTACACAGCCTGGGAGGGAAGTGCAGAGTAATTAAAAGGTGGTAAGCAGGTAGTACTAGAGTCAGATGAGTTGTTGACAGGTTATTCTAAAAGCACTGAGAAAAGAAAATTGCTGCAGTATTCCAGGTAAGCTCATTTGGTCTGTAAAAGGACAGTGCCAAGGATATAGAAAAGATCAAGGAATTTCAGAAGGTAAACCTGATGTGATTACAGTACAGGGGAACAGAAGGCTGCTTCCCCCAGGGACTGTCTTTCCCAGGCTTGCCCAGCAGCCCCGGCAACTGACATGTATACATATACTTGTTCTTTGCCATCTGATCACACTAGAAATGCCTGAAAATAAACCAGTTCTGGTATTAGTACAAACGCCGTGACTAGTGTCCTGAGGACCCCTTTGGTTGATCTCATTATCCCTGCTTCAGCCAACATTACATCTGAATATTAACTGAAAAAAGATTTCAAGAATGGCAAAACGAGGCAGGGAGAGAGATTTTAGGATGTCACTGCTGTGTGGGTAAGAGATAAGAAATAAATGTCTTCCTCAAGTTTACCATCAAAAAGTGCTACACATTATTTGCAAGTATTTTCTTCCATCTTGTGGGTTGTCTTCACTTTCTTGACGGTGTCCTTGGAAGTGCAAACATGTTTCATTTGGATGAAATCCAGTTCAATTTTTATCCTTGTTGCTGGTGTCATATTTAAGAAAGCTTTGCCAAATCCAAGGTCATGACAATTTACTCCTATGTTTGCTTCTCGGGATTTTATAGTTTTAGTCCTTACATTAATGTGGATTAGCTCAAAATAGATCCATTTGATCCACTTTTTGCCAACTGAAAGTATCTACTAACAAAAACCCATATGATATATAATTCCATTTATATGAAACATACAGAATAGGGAATTCAGAGGCAGAAAGATTGGTGATTGCCAGCATTACAACTGCAGGGCTGCAGGTGACGGATGTGGAGAGATAGAATTGAAAGCTAAAGGGCACAGGAGGCAGGGTGTTGGGGTCCATGCCTATACTCCTAGCTACTAGGGAGACTGAGGTGGGAGGATCCCTTGAGTCCAGGAGTTCAAGGCCGCACTAAGCTATGATTATACCACTGCACTCCAGCCTGGGCTGGTCGACTGGGCAAGACCCCATCTCTTAAAAAAAGAAGTAAAAAAAAAATCATAAAATAAGGTAAAGGGCACAGGATTTGATTTGTTTTTTTTGAAGTGGAAAAACAATTCTAAAACTGGAGTGTTGGTTACCACCATCTGTGAATATACTAGAAACCAGTGAACAGTATACTTCGAGTGGGTGAATTACATGGTATGTGAATTACCAATAAAGGTGTTCTGGAAATCCTAATATTGGCTGTGCTGTAACTGCAGCAAAGTACCGCAGGGCAATAATCACGGAGCCAACCCTCCCATTATAGTATGACACAGGAAAACTTAAAACTGCACTTAGGATCAAGCTAGATGCAGAGCGTATTAGCACAGCAAAAAATAAACGACGACACTAAAGACTCGTTCTTCAAGGATTACGGAATTTAAGTGCTGAAAAGGAGAGTACAACTCCTGGTTTTTTTTAAAAAGGTAAGAATTCATAACTTAGTCACTTGTAAAATTCTGGATTACTAAGAGATTTTCAAATGTAATTTAAAAGAAAACACACAACCAAGACAATAATGAAAATCTACAGATAAATTTACTATTACCTGTAGCTTCTGAACATACAGACAAAAGTCCATCTTCTGTCACTACTTTAAACAAAGGTCTGACTCCTTATGTATCTCTGCCCAGGAACACTTTCTTATTGGTAGAATCCAGTAACACAAATGCAAACACACCATCCAACATACAAATTGTTTGCTCAATTCCTCCTTTGTCATAAAGATGAAGGGTTATCTCCCCATCTACCTTGATCGGGAATTCAAATTGAAAATGGTGTTGCACCTGAGGAGGCAAGAGTAAAACCAAAACGTTACAGACTCCTTGTGCATTCACTAGTAATTTTTTATTGCAAAGTTGCTTCAGTATTTCTGGAGCTCTAAAATCATTTCATGCACTTTGGTGATTTGGGAGAATCATAGCCTTATCAAACTACGTTTGGCTTCAACTCATAATCCTGCAAATTCTGTTCAACATGAAGCTGAACCCATGAAAGTTTTAGTTGCAGTCTGATAAACAGAATATAATGGGAATGTACCAGAATAGTAACCTGTGGAGGAATGGAAATGCATATTATATACATATTATGTATGTGATACATATATATTTATATACATGCAGATTGAGTATCCCTTATCTGAAATGTTTGGAACATGAAGTGTTTCAGGTTATGGAATTTTTTTGGATTTGGAATATTTGTATCTATGTGAGATATCTTGGGGATGAGACCCAAGTCTAAACATGAAATTCACTTATGTTTCATATATCTTATACACATAGCCTAAAGGTAATCTTATATAATATTTCAAATAATTTTGTGCATGAAACAAAGTTTGTGTGCATGGAACCATCAGAAAGCAAAGGTGTCACTATCTCAGCTACCATGTGGAAAATCTGTGGCTGTCTGACATCACTGACCATCATTTCTGACTCTGGATTTATATGCTACTGATGGGCAATCATTTTCACACACTTATTCACACATAAGCAAAAAATATGACATACTGTTAATACAGGAAAAAATAATAAGCAACTGAAAGGCCGGGTGCGGTGGCTCAAGCCTGTAATCCCAGCACTTTGGGAGGCCGAGACGGGCGGATCACGAGGTCAGAAGATCGAGACCATCCGGGCTAACGCGGTGAAACCCCATCTCTATTAAAAAATAAAAAATAAAAAAAAAACTAGCCGGGCGAGGTGGCGGGCGCCTGTAGTCCCAGCTACTCGAGAGGCTGAGGCAGGAGAATGGCATAAACGCAGGAGGCGGAGCTTGCAGTGAGCTGAGATCGTGCCACTGCACTCCAGCCTGGGTGAGAGAGCGAGACTCCGTCTCAAAAAAAAAAAAAATAATAATAATAATAATAATAATAAGCAACATAATAGCATCACCAGAATAGCTGCATCAGTGGTTAAACAGCTGTACAAACAATGGCAGGCTTTCAGGCTCCACCTTCAAGGCTGTGTTTTGATTAAAAGGTACTGTACATTGTATTTTTTTCTTTTTTTTAGGTGAGAAGAAATATTAGCAGAGTCGAGCAACTAGGAGGTGGGTCCTCTGAGGCTGAGGAGGCATTCTGCCAGATGGCTTTTTAGAATGTTTCTCCAGAGTCATCTGCCTCATTATCAATGGCTTTTGTCTTGGAAGTCTCTCTTTAATTTTATAAAGTGACGTGACTTCTTGTTCTGTTAGGAATGCAGGTAGCTCTAGTCCTTCAATATCTCCATCACACATTTTCACCATGTCGTCTATACCTCTACACTACAGTCTAATTTCTCCAACAGCTTGACTTTCTGTGTTACAAATGTTTCTACTTTTCCTTACCATTGCTGCTCGTAGGGATATCTACAGGCCTTTATGACATTTTCAGTATGTTAACACCACAGAGTAGAGAATAAGCAAAAATACACAACGGGTAATGCACTTAGGTCCCATCCGTGGGGATCCTGCCGTTGGCGTGTCCAGCTTGCACATGTGCCATTCTATTACCCTTTGTGGGTGTGCTTGCATGGGGGAATCTGAGCATGTGCAGAAAAGTTATACTGCAGCTGCAGGGGGCTGAGAGGGTCTTTTTTCACTAGAGAATGCCAAATAAACTGTGTGTTGTACACCTGCATTTTGACTGTGACATCAAAATCCACATGTAGTGTCATGTCAGTGCTCCAAAAGTTTCAGATTTTGGAGCATTTCAAATTTCAGATTTTCAGATTCAGGATGCTCAACCTCTAAATTTAAGTTAAGATAATAGGTTGCCTGGTTGCCATGACACTAAAAAACGTGTCTTCTGCAACTGTAAGCTTTTGGTTTGAGAGGACAGTATTGGCTAAGAAGTTCCTCCAGTTCAGCTTCCAAGACCTAGCTATGCAAATGGAAAGCAAAGGGACATCATCTGTCATCGTTCCCTGAAAAATAAATGGCTCCATCACGAACACAGATACATGATCCAAAACAAAGCTGCTGGTCCTCACGGGTGGACGACAACACCCAGTGCTTCCACCACTGCAGTAGCAGTAAAGCTGCTCCTCACTGATAGATAAAATGATGTTGGCGCTTTTTATTCGTCTGCAGGCCCCAAAGGAACAGCAAAGGGACTGTCTGCCACTGCATGCAGAGTAAGAAGGTTTGATTAGGCTACTCTCCAATTCTGACACTCTCCACCATCACTGGCAAACTGGGAGGATGAAGAGTCCTTGATGTCTTCCTCTTTGTCTGTCATACTCACATTTTTGGCTGACATTAGAGAAAGAAGGGGTTTAAATCAGGTGGAAAGCCTAGGTGAAGTTTAAAACATGTTTCCAAATTTCAAAAAGTAACCCTATTATGTGTGTGCATGACCCGTAAATGTGCTTCACACTCCATCCAGATCACTCCATCCTTTGTGAACCTTCTGTCTGTAAGCCCTCAGTGAACTGTCTGAAAATGGGCTTTGCTTCCAGTGGCTATCAAGCCAGTGCCTGGTCACCCCTCTCAGCTCTATCAGGGATGATGTGTAACTGGCAGGTGGGGTCTGGAAACAGTCTTCTGCTGACTGTTCTGGGCTGAACTGCCTAGAGGGTAAGTGACCATAACGCATTTGGTGATATTAGCAAGCAGCAGTTTCACAAATCTACCTTGCCCACCTCTTCAGCCTCAACTTTGCAGGTAATTTATTTTAAAAAGAGAAGGGTCCTTTGGGTAACGGATGTATCACTTCCTACTCTCTTAAACCAAACTCCGATGCTACATCTTAGATAAAAGCCCTCAAATCTGGCCTCCTGAAGTCATGCTGTCATTTGACTTGGCTGCAGGCCCCTGATATTCCCCTGCAGGGAGAGGCGCCTGCTCTTTGCCCCCGCCTTTACCCCATTCCTATTCTCTTTCACTCAGTCTCCCTCCACTTCCAGCACTCCTCTGGCTGTATTTTATCAGTAGTAGTAAACTTTATTTTATCAAAAGGGGTGGGGGGATTTTGAGCTTATGTTTCAGAATATTTTATATAAGCCTAAAATATACATCCTGTTCATCAGACAGATTTATAGCTGCCCCAACTACATAAGCTTAGACGCTTGGTAGAAGCAATGGAACAAACTTCTCTAGTTTTACAAATAAAAAATTGACTAATTTAGAATAGAAATTAATTGTTTTCAAAATAGTTAACGTCTTATAACTTTTTAAAGCCAAGCCGATGATGCCGTAATGCCTCCTGCCGTTCTGATGTATCTGACACCGATCTGAGGTAGAAAGAGAAAAGTGTTAATACTCTATCTACTTCCCACTAGCAGGAAATTCCATTCTTGCCTTTCCTTTTCACCATTTCATCTACAATCACCTAGAAAAATGATGTCTGGTGCATATTAGGCCCTTACTAAAGGAATAAAGAAATGTATGAAAGGAATTTCTTGAATAACTATTTTAAAACTTTTTAAATGAGAAGACTCTTATTAAGAGTGTTCCTGTGAGCAGGCAACAAACAATGACAAAAGCTATTCTTCAGAGATAAAAATGTCCAAAACGTGGTTAGGATAAATCTCTATCAATGCATGACAGGTGTCTATCAAGAAGTCTCAACATCATACCAAGCAACGTCACAAGCAAACGCGTNACAATCACCTAGAAAATGATGTCTGGTGCATATTAGGCCCTTACTAAAGGAATAAAGAAATGTATGAAAGGAATTTCTTGAATAACTATTTTAAAACTTTTAAATGAGAAGACTCTTATTAAGAGTGTTCCTGTGAGCAGGCAACAAACAATGACAAAAGCTATTCTTCAGAGATAAAATGTCCAAAACGTGGTTAGGATAAATCTCTATCAATGCATGACAGGTGTCTATCAAGAAGTCTCAACATCATACCAAGCAACGTCACAAGCAAACGCGTGAACCTTTAATGAAATCTGGCTCAAAACAAACAAAAACCAGCTATAAAAATATTCTTGGTAGCACTTTGAGAGGCCAAGGTGAGCAGATTGCCTGAGCTCAGAAGTCCCAGACCATCCTGGGCCCTGTCTTTACTAAAATACAAAAAATTAGCCAGGCATGGTGACAGGTGGGCCTGTCGTCCCAGCTACTCAGGAGGCTGAGACAGGAGAATCGCTTGAACCCGGGAGGCAGAGGTTGCAGTGAGCCGAGACCACAACACTGCACTCCAACCTGGGTGACAGAGTTGAGACTCTGTCTCAAAAAAAAAAAAAAAAAAAGATATTCTCCAGACACTTAGGGAAATTTAAGTATAAACTAGATATTAGGTGGTATTATGGATTCTTGGTTTTTTTGTTGTTGTTGCTTGTTTGTTTGTTTTTTGAGACGGAGTCTTGCTGTGTCTCCCAGGCTGGAGTCCAGTGGCTCAGTCTCGGCTCACTGTAAGCTCTGCCTCACGGGTTCACACCATTCTCCTGCCTCAGCCTCCCAAGTAGCTGGGACTACAGGCGCCCACCACCACAACCAGCTAATTTTTTTATTTTTGTATTTTTAGTGGAGATGGGGTTTCACCATGTTAACCAGGATGGTCTCAAACTCCTGACCTCGTTATCTGCTCGCCTCAGCCTCCCAAAGTACTGGGATTACAGGCATGAGCCACTGCGCCTGGCCAGGTGGTATTATGGATTCTTAGGTTTAATAATGGTATTGATGTTATGTAGGAAAATGTCCTTATTCTTTGGAGATAAATGCTTATATATTTAGGAGTGTTACAAAATCTGCACCATATTCTCAAATGGTTTGGCAAAAAACTGTGTGCATGTGTGTGTGTGTGTGTGTGTATGTGTGTGTGTGTGTATGTGTGTGTGTATATATATGTGTGTATGTAGAAAGAAAAAGGAAGCAAATATGGCAAAACATTAATGATTATTCAATCTAGGTGCTCACTATTCTGTTCTTTTCTGTATGTTAGAATTTTTTTCAAAACGAAAAGCTAGGGAGAAGAAGAAAAAATTCTAAGAGTCAAAGAAACAGAACTGTAATCCCCATTTTTATCACTTTTTTTGTGACCAGGTCATTTCACTCACCATTTTATTCATCAGTTCCCTGTCTACATACTTAAAGCAAATGAGATAACAAACAAAGAATGCTTTGCGAAGTAAAAAGCATGATACAGAATATATAATCTCATCGTAACCAACAAGCTCTGAAGTTTAATTGCATGCAGATATCTGGTTTCTTTTTACTTACCTTCTTATGGTTGTAGATTTCACCATTGTAATAGAGCCACAAATATGGATATTTCTTCACTCGAATTGGCTGCATTCCAAACAGCGGGTCAACTACCACCAACCGCTGAAATCCAAAGCAGCAGTTGGTGTACCATTGACATTCTCAAAACGGAATGCATCTGGACCCCTGTGTGCATCTTCATAGCACTCAGACACTCAACAGAAAGGCAGTCGGCGCTGCCAACCAGGGCCCAAATGCCACACATGGTGCAATGAAGCTATATGCTCCCTATGGAGAGAAAAGCAGACAAATAGATATTCAATATCCAGTCCAAGTCTGCATTAAATCTTGATTGCAGAAACATGCATAAACCACTTCAAAGACTAAAATGTAAACCATCTTTTCTATAGCGATTTCCCATTAGGTTGGCAGGCATACGGGAGTAGAAGGTGATTTAATTTACTGACAAGCATTCAGAAAAGATAGTGACCTCTACATTCAACCAACTACAGCAGCTTAGCACCCAGCCAAAGCCTGCATCTCTCCCACCTTAAGATTTAGTGGTTGGCTAGAGTTAGCAGCATCCAGGCCACCTCTATCTCTGCATTCTAAGTTTGCTTCCAAGATAAAGATACAAATGCAGGCTGGCTCCAACCTAGCCAGAGATCCCAGCCCCACTCTCTGCATCCCAAAATCCTCAAAGATCCGAGAGACTTTCCAGATTTCTACAGTCTCCTTTCAGGTTCCCTTGACAGTTAAATGCCCTGTCTTTACCTCAACTAGCTGCAGGTAGAATATAATGGGTACAACAGAAAATCATACTGCTGTAAGTGTGATATGAAGATACACAGCTCTTTTAAGCATTTCATTATATTGTATCTAGCTTACTTCTAAGTGATTTATTCAGATGTGACTGAAGAAAGGCTACAGGGAAAAAAAGCAATTTAATTCGATAAATTATCAATGATAAACAAATTATTTGGCTATAACAAATTAAACATTACAGCCAAATTATTTGGCTATAAAAAATTAAACATTTTAAGTTGACAGAAGATACAAAATGTTCACTATCAAAATGTCATAACTGACAAAAATGTTCTCAAATATTTCTGTCTCAAACTTGCATTGTTCAGTAAGGAAGCAAAGTAGGTGGGACAGATACAGCAACAACATCCCTCAGAAAACAACTTGGCGCATTCCTAAAACCCAGTAAGCAAATAAACCATCCTCACATATGTTAATTACCTTCCAATTTCAAATTCTCAACTGGGAAATAAAGGGTTATTTTATTTGGCTGCTGCCAGCTCACAATGACTGTTTTTATTAAAACGTCTCTGACTTGAAAAATATTTGGTGTTTTCCAAAAAACTGCAAATTGCAGCAAATGGCCAGGTAATTTGGGATAAACACCCTACGGAAAAAATATATATTCAAGTTGCATAAGTCACTTTGAGCAATCCTTTGAGGATATTTCGTTTACCTTTAAATGCACCACAGGTTTAGCTGGCTTTTCCGGAAAACCAGAAGCAAATCATGTATGATTATAATGAAAACCATCTCAAGCAATTTGGAAATGAAGTACCACATGTTCTATGCTGTCCCTTCCATACACTTGACCAAATAGCCTAAAACAAATTGTTTACTTTGAGATTTAATGGGAAAATTCCATGATATTTAAATGGGATGACTACTAATAAGCCATCTGCCTTTGACTCTACACCAGTTACAAGTGGGTTAGGAAAGTGCTTTGAAAATCAAGTGTGTTCAGCAGGGAATCATTTACCTAAGTCTTCTTAATGCTGCTTAGTGAATATTAAGCCAGAGATAGTAAATACATGCTAACCATGAAACTGAAGGGGAAAGAGGGAGAACAAAGAGGCATGTAAAGTACACTTACATTTTCTAGTAGGAAAAAGGCAATTAAAACTATCACCTATTATTTTTATTGGAATCAGTCTTATAGGAGGGCATACTTCCTTCTGTCGCTACCTGTTCTCAATATTTTTTCTTATTTCTTCCTAAACTTCTGGAGCAGTGCTGTCCAATAAATATGTGAGCCACATGTGTAATTTTAAATGTACTAGTAGCCCCATTAGAAGAAAAGGTGAAATTATTTTAAATATACTTAACTCAATATGTCCCAAATAGTAATCATAGTAATAATCATTTTAACATGTAATCAATATAAAAAATTATTAAGCAGATATTTTACATTGTTCTTCCTACTCCAACGACAAAATCCAGTGTATTTAACACAACGCATCTCAACCAGGACCAGCCAGCATTTCACGTTCTCAACAGTTACAGGTGGCTATGCCTACTGAATTGGACACCGCAGCTTCAGTGCATTTAATTTCTGTTCCACTCAGTGCTACTTAAAACTTCACCCTCTCACCTGACATTTATGTTAAGATCTCAGTAAGTAACCAACTACAGGCAGTTTCAAGCCCTACTTTACCTCTAATTCCTCTCACAGCAATGCAATGTATCATGATTTAAAATTAAAAACAACAAAAAAAAATCTGTTGTTAAATTATTAGTCAAGCACCCAGGGCAATGCACAGTAAAGAAATAATGCAGGCCATGGACCAAGATGAAAACTGTCCTTTTATTTAAAGCTATAACAATAATCTGAAGCCAGCCCCGTAAAATGACATCCACTGAAAAAGGCAAGCTAGTTCTTTTGCCTCTTTCTGTACTTGGCCTCCTGTGTCTGTAAACAGCCTCTTCTCGGCAGGCAGGGATTGCTCAGAAAGTCACTTGTTGAGTCTTGCAGTCTACAGACGGGGAGGAGAATGGCCAGAGCTGGCGTAGGGGTGAGAGGGGAGGAGGCAAGGGGAGGGGCCAGGTGAGGATGGGGACAGTTGAAGGGGAGTTCAAAACCAGCCCGGGCAACATGGTGAGACCCAACCTCTGCCCGCCCCCCACCCAACCATGTCTGGTCTCACTAACATACAAACACATACAAATTAAATTTAATTTAAAAATTAAAAATTTGTTTTAAAAGTGAAATATTTACCTGGACTATGTATATATTCATTTTGTAGAACTATAGATCCCGTGGAACTGGGAACTCTTTACTCTTCCAACACAACATTTATTTAGCCACAAATAAAAGAAGACCAGTGATGCACCCTGTACACAAAAAAATAAGAAAACATTGCTTAGGCTGGGGTAGGGGTGGGGGAAGAGATCTAAAAAATTAAAATTTTACTGGGAAGGACCACTAATTACAATCGTTAGAGCAATTACTGCTTTAAAGTAGTTAAGAACAGAGCACGACAAACCCAGAGAAGAACCAGATATGATTCAGAGTAGAGGTCACAGAACAGATGGTATCTGAGCCCAGACCGATAAAATAACATCAATAAGGGCATTCACGGCCATTCATTATCTCTTAACTGCAATGCATTTTGTGTAAGTTATTTCTACTCTTCATACCAACCATGGAAAATAATAATGATTCTTCTCTTTTGAAGTTAAGGAAGTGGTAAGTGGTCTAAGAAGATAAATTAACGTACCAACCCCAAACAGCTCAAGGTCAGTGACTCAGGAATGCCCGAGTCTCCCCAAAAGGTTGCTCAGCAGGCAGACGAGGTAGAGACAGCCCTTCCAGGAAGTGACAGTGAGATGGAAAAGGTCTCAGTGTGTCTCTGAGAACAACAGAAACCAGTCCGTAGACCAAGTGGGAAAAGCCACGGAAGAGGCAGGGATTTCCTCTTAGGAGAGCAAGAATAAACAGCAGGGCTGAGGGAAGCCATGGAAAACGGGCAGAATACCATGCATTTAGCGAGAAAAAAAACAACTTTTACCTTAGACAAGGGGAAGGAATGGTGGTGGTCTAGGTAAGCCTAGAACAAGAGGAAAGGGCAGCAGAGAAAAAATAAACAAAATGTAGTACTCAGGGTTCTCCAGAGGGACGCAACCAATAGGATACACGTATACGTAAAAGGAAGTTTATTAGAGAGAACTGGCTCACAGTTACAAGGCAAAGTCCCACAATAGGCTGTCTGCCAGCTAGGGTAAGAGAGAAGCTAGTAGTGGCTCAGTCCAAGTCCAAAAGCCTCAAAACCAGGCAAGCCCGCAGTGCAGTCTTCAGTCTGAGGCCGAGGGCCTGAGAGCCTGGGGGAAGCTGCTGGCGCAAGTCCCAGAGTCCAAAGGCATAAGAACCTGGAGTCTGATGTCCAAGGGCGGGAAGGAGAGAAGCAAGCGTCCTGCACGGGAAGAAGAAAAAAAAGAGAGCCAGAAGCTTCAGCTAGCAAGGTTATCCCACCTTCCTCCGCCTGCTTTGTTCTATACAGTGCAGGGTGTGTACACCCATTCTGTGATATTGTTCCTAACATCCATGGGAAGAAAGGGTGATATTACTCCCAATAGCACATGGGGGTGTACACCCCCTGTGATATTATTCCTAGTATGCACAGGCAGAGAAAGGATGACATTACTCCCAATATCGCAGAGGGTGTACTCCCCGCCTTGTGATATGGTTCCTAATATTTAGGGGATAGTGGATGATATTACTCCCAATATCGCAGGGGGTGTACACCCCCCGTGGCATTGTTCCTAATATCCAGGGGAGGGAAAGGATATTACTGTCAATATCGCAGGGGTGTACACCCCTTCTGTGATATTGTTCCTAATATCTAGGTGGGGAGAGGATGATATTACTGTCAATATTGCAAGGGGTGTATACACCCTCGTGGTATTGTTCCTAATATCCAGGCAGGGGAGAGGCTATTACTGTCAATATCGCAGGGGGTGTACACCCCTTCTGTGATATTGTTCGTAATATCCAGGTGGGGAGAGGATCATATCACTTTCAATATCGCAGGTAGTGTACACCCCCCGTGGTATTGTTCCTAATATCCAGGGGCGGGGAGAAGATATTACTATCAATATCACAGGGGATGTACACCCCTTCTGTGATATTGTTCCTAATATCCAGGGGGGAGAGGATCATATCACTTTCAATATCGCCGAGTGTGATATTGTTCCTAGTATTTAGGGGACAGTGGGTGATATTACTATGCACAGTTGCTCTGGAATAAAACTGGGAAATAAGCATATTTTTAGATTCTTAATGTTTTACACACTGTAGCAGTCCACAGCACCATTGCATACTTATTTTTCTACTAAAATACCTTGGTAGAAAATCTCAGTAGAGATCAGGCTTGTCCTTCATACATAAACTAATCAAGTAGGAAAGTGCAAATGAGACCTACCCTGTGATATTGTTCTTAGTATCCAAGGAAGGATATTACTCTGCATATTGAAGAGGTTGTACACCCCCCTGCGTGATATTCCTCCTAATATCCAGGGGAAAGAGAACAACATTACACCCAATATCACAAGGGGTGTACATCCCCCCTTTTTTATTACTTTGGGATAATAAAATAATATTACCCCAAATATTGCAAGTCATGTACACCCTCCCTGTGACATTGTTCCTAATATTCAGATGGGGAGATGATGAAATAACTGTCCGTATCACAGGTGGTGTACAACCCCCTTGTGATATTGTTCCTAATATTCGGGGCACAGACAATGATATAACTGTCCATATTGCAGGTGGTGTACAACCCCCTGTGAACTTGTTCCTAATGCTCAGTGGGGAAGATGATGTTAATTAAAATGTCGCAGGGGGTGTATACCCCCTCTGTGATATTGTTCCTAACATCCAGGGAAAGAGACTATTACTCCCAATGTCGCAGGGGATGTACACCCTTCTTCATACTGTTTCTAGTAGCCCTGGGGGAGGGAGTCTATAATATTACTGGCAATATCACAGGGAGTGTACACCCCCCGTTATATTGTTCTTTATGTCCAGCAAGGGAGAAAATGATATTAATCCCAATATGGAATGGGGTGTACACACCCATGAGATATTGTTCCTAATATCCAGGGAGGGAAAGGGTGTATAACCCCCCCATGATATTGTTGCTATATCTAGGGGGAGAGAGTACGATATTACTCCCAATACAGTAGGGGTTGTACACCACCCTTGTGATATTGATCTAAATATCCATGGGGAAAGAAAATGAGATTACTTCCCAATATCGCAGGTGGTGTACAACCCCCTGTGATATTGTTTCTAATATCCAGGTGGGGGGAGGATGATATTACTCCCAGTATTGCACGTGTGGTACACATCCCCTTTGATATTGTTTCTACTATGCGAGGAGTGGGGGTAAGAGGGTGATATTGGGAGTAATATCACCCTCTCTCCCCGGATATTAAAAGTAACATTCAGGGTGGTTGACACCTCCTGCAATATTGAGTATAATATCATCCTTGCCCAACCTGGATATTAGGATCAATATCACGGGGGGCGGGTACACTCCCTTCCTGTTACCATATACAAAAATCAACTCAATATGGATGGAGGACTTAAATGTAAGACCCAAAACTATAAAAACCCTAGAAGAAAACCTAGGAAATATCATTCTGGACATAGACGCTGGCAAAGATTTCACGATGAAGATTCCAAAAGCAATTGCAACAATGGCAATCATTAAAAAATCAGGAAACAACAGGTGCTGGAGAGGATGTGGAGAAATAGGAACACTTTTACACTGTTGGGGGGACTGTAAACTAGTTCAACCATTGTGGAAAACAGTGTGGCGATTCCTCAATGATATAGAACTAGAAATACCATTTAACCCAGCCATCCCATTACTGGGTATATCCCCAAAGGATTATAAGTCATGCTGCTATAAAGACACATGCACACGTATGTTTATTGCAGCACTATTCACAATAGCAAAGACTTGGAATCAACTCAAATGTCCATCAGTGACAGACTGGATTAAGAAAATGTGGCACATATACACCATGGAATACTATGCAGCCATAAAAAAGGATGAGTTCGTGTCCTTTGTAGGGACATGGATGCAGCTGGAAACCATCATTCTTAGCAAACTATCACAAGAAGAGAAAACAAAATACCGCATGTTCTCACTCATAGGTGGGAACTGAACAATGAGATCACTTGGACACAGGAAGGGGAACATCACACACCGGGTCCTATTGTGAGGAGTGGGTAGGGGGGATGGATAGCATTAGGAGATATACCTAATGTAAATGATGAGTTAATGGGTGCAGCACACCAACATGGCACATGTGTACATATGTAACAAACCTGCACGTTGTGCACATGTACCCTAGAACTTGAAGTATAATAAAAAAATAAAGAAGAAGAATTGACAAGTGGGATTAAACTAAAGAGCTTCAGCACAGCAAAAGAAACTACCAACAGAGAACAAACAGCCTACAGAATAGGGGAAAATATTTTCAAATTACATACGTGACAAAGGTCTAATACTCAGCATGTATAAAGATCAATAAGCAAAAAACAAACCCATTATAAATAGGCAAAGAATATGAACCCCCACATTCACCATCCTCAAGTCTGTGTGCAACTTGATTCTTTCTGGATGCTGCACAAGGACCTGGGTACCAAGAGGGCACTGAACAGGTTAACACTTAAGTCTGTGAATGGCAAAGCTAAAAGAGTGCACTGTAACACATGCCCACTTGGGCTGTGGGAGTCACAGGCACCCACCCCTAGACGCTACCATGGCCACTTGCCCTGGCTTTTGCACCTCCCTGTCTGCATGCTCCCCTGCCCAGTAAGAGTTTTGACAGCACACGTGGTGGCCAGACAAGCCACATCCTTGCTGCACATCCTGCAAGGGGAGTCAGGGAACTCTCCAGTTTCATCAGGAATGTAAATTAGTTCAGCCACTGTGGAAAGCAGTTTGGAGATTTCTGAAATAACTTAAAACAGAACTACCATTCAACCCAGCAATCCCATTACTGGGTATATACCCAAAGGGATATAAATAATTCTGTCATAGACGTATGCACACATATTTTCATTATAGCATTATTCACGATAGCAAAGACATGGAATCAACTTAGATGCTTGTTAACAGTAGACTGGATTTTAAAAAATGCAGCACATATACACCATGGAATGCTACACACCTATAAAATAGGATGAAATAATGTCTTTTGCAGCAACATGATTGGAGCTGGTGACCATTATTCTAAGTGAATTAATGCAGGAACAGAAAACCAAACAAACACTGCATGTTCTCACTTATAAGTAGGGGCTAAACATTGAGTCCACATGGACACAAGGAAAGGAACAACAGACACAAGGTCTACTGTGGGTGGAGGGTGGGGGGGAGAATGAGGATCAAAAAACTCCCTGTTAGATACTACACTCACTACCTCACTACCTGGATGACTATGTAATCTGTACACCAAACCCCACTGACACACATTTTACCCATGTCACAAACCTGAATCTGTACACCAAACCCCACTGACACACATTTTACCCATGTCACAAACCTGAATCTGTACACCAAACCCCACTGACACACATTTTACCCATGTCACAAACCTGAATCTGTACACCAAACCCCACTGACACACATTTTACCCATGTCACAAACCTGAATCTGTACACCAAACCCCACTGACACACATTTTACCCATGTCACAAACCTGAATCTGTACACCAAACCCCACTGACACACATTTTACCCATGTCACAAACCTGAATCTGTACACCAAACCCCACTGACACACATTTTACCCATGTCACAAACCTGAATCTGTACACCAAACCCCACTGACACACATTTTACCCATGTCACAAACCTGAATCTGTACACCAAACCCCACTGACACACATTTTACCCATGTCACAAACCTGAATCTGTACACCAAACCCCACTGACACACATTTTACCCATGTCACAAACCTGAATCTGTACACCAAACCCCACTGACACACATTTTACCCATGTCACAAACCTGAATCTGTACACCAAACCCCACTGACACACATTTTACCCATGTCACAAACCTGAATCTGTACACCAAACCCCACTGACACACATTTTACCCATGTCACAAACCTGAATCTGTACACCAAACCCCACTGACACACATTTTACCCATGTCACAAACCTGAATCTGTACACCAAACCCCACTGACACACATTTTACCCATGTCACAAACCTGAATCTGTACACCAAACCCCACTGACACACATTTTACCCATGTCACAAACCTGAATCTGTACACCAAACCCCACTGACACACATTTTATCCATGTGACAAACCTGCACATGTACCCTATGAACCAAAAATAAAAGTTGGAAGAAAATAAAGTTACAACCAACTCTTGTACTCTGTTGTGAGGAAACGATCATATGTGTTGACAAAAAATCAACTACCGATAGATTTATAATAGGATATATGTAGCAGAAAAATATCAGATATACATTACATACCAAAAAGTATGACTTAAAAAGAGCATGACAATCTTTATGATGGGATATTGTGCAACTACTGCAAGCATATTTTCACAGATTATTTATTTGTTTGTTTATTTATTTATTTATTTATTTATTGAGACGGAGTCTCGCTCTGTCGCCCAGGCTGGAGTGCAGTGGCCGGATCTCAGCTCACTGCAAACTCCGCCTCCCGGGTTTATGCCATTCTCCTGCCTCAGCCTCCCAAGTAGCTGGGACTACAGGCGCCCGCCACCTTGCCCGGCTAGTTTTTTTTTTTTTTTTGTATTTTTTAGTAGACACGGGGTTTCACCGTGTTAGCCAGGATGGTCTCGATCTCCTGACCTCGTGATCCACCCGTCTCAGCCTCCCAAAGTGCTGGGATTACAGGCGTGAGTCACCGCACCCGGCCCAGAGATCATTTATTAACATACGATAATGACTACACTGAGTGGTTTTTAGAAGCATGAATTGAAACTACGTATAAGCGTGACTTTATTGAACGTTATATATAACATTACACACACATTTATATAATTATACAATAAGTATGCTTATGTTCATAATTTTTACTTATTTATATTTGTATGTAAGGCCAATAGGAAGTAATCTCTGTATCTGAGTGATTATTTCATAGATGATTTATGTTTGTTCTATAAAAATATAAACACTGCTATGGATCTTCCAAGTATCCTGAAAGGATACAGTTTGTAATTAAACAGTAACAATTTTAGAAATCATTATTTTAAATGAGGCTATAACGAATCTAGTTTCATTGCACACTTTAACTTTGGAACATTTCATGAAGCGTCCCTTGATCACAACTCTCATATTCAGGAGCTTTTTGAGATCAAAATGGGACAATCAGTATGGATCTATTTCTTAGACATGCAGATGGATAACTTCAAATAAAAGTAGTAATTTAATCAGAGTGCACAGTTGCTCTGGAATAAAACTGGGAAATAAGCATATTTTTAGATTCTTAATGTTTTACACACTGTAGCAGTCCACAGCACCATTGCATACTTATTTTTCTACTAAAATACCTTGGTAGAAATTCTCAGTAGAGATCAGGCTTGTCCTTCATACATAAACTAATCAAGTAGGAAAGTGCGAATGAGAAAGCAGTGCCAAACACAGGTACCGCATGGAAACAAGTGTGAGGCTGCCAGGAAGTCGTTTTCGTAGCTTTATAGCTGAATTATATTTTTCCTAATGTATTGCAAACCAAACTTGGAAAAAAAAAAAAAAAAAAAAAAGAGGCAAAGAGAGAAAACAGGTTACATCAGCCCTATCTCACAATCCACAAGTTCAACCTATTAGAGGAGGAACTGTGTAAAACAAATTTTATTGGTTGAATGTCCTATTAAGTTAATCACAAAACTATATGAGAACATGCTTGTGACTTATTTAGCAGCTTGTTTCTTTGCTTTCCACTGGCTTCACGAGTGTCCTTTGGAAAGAGAAAGTACATTTGGAACCCTGTACACCTTTTCTTTCTCCAGTCCCCTCTTCTCACTTCCATCGCTAAGGTGATAGAAGCAACTGGGAGCAATGCATTTGTAGCACACCTGGGTCAGAGGTATCCTCCGGGGGAAGGATCAGACCTGCTTGAAAGCACATTGTTGGAACTGGAAGGCTTCTAGTAGCTATAACATAAGCAGTGATGTTTACTGCTCCCTCCCCTCCACTTTGATCACTCTGGGAAATGTTTTTGTAAAAAATCAATTGTATGGAAACACAATTTACATAAAATAAATACTCCTATTTTAAGTGCACAGTTTGCTGAGTTTTGCCAGATGTAACCGCCCAAGTGAATAAAATTGATTAAATTGATTTTTCAAATAGTAATAAATTAACCCTGCAATCTTGTTAGAAATTTATTACCCATTCTATGTGCTGCTGCATTCAATTGGTTATTATGTTTTAAGGACTTCTGAGTCTTTGAGAGAGAAACACCAAAGTTGTATAATGCCTTTGTCTCGGTTTGGAATGAAGGCAATACTGGGTTCATAAAATAAGATAGGAAGGGTCCCTCTGAATTCTTTATTTATTTATTTATTTATTTATTTTTTGAGATGGAGATTCACTCTTGTTGCCCCAGCTGGAGTGTAAGGGCATAATCTCAGCTCTCTGCAACCTCTGCCTCCCAGGTTCAAGTGATTCTCCTGCCTCAGCCTCCCCAGCAGCTGGGACTACAGGCATGCGCCACCACGCCCAGCTAATTTTGTACTTTTAGTAGACATGGGGGTTTCTCCATGTTGCTCAGGCTGGTCTCAAACTCCCGACCCCAGATGATCTGCCGGCCTTGGCCTCCCAAAGTGCTGGGATTACAGGTGTGAGCCACTGCACCTGACCCTTAAATTCTATGTCTTAAAAAGAGTCTGTTCAAGATTGATATTATCATAGATACTCCTCAACTTACAATGGGCTTATATCTTAATGAACTCATCCTAAATTGAAAACATTGTGAGTCTAAAATGCATTTAATACATTTAACCTACTCAACCTGAACATCATGACTTAGACTCGCCTACCTTAAACTTGCTCAGAACACTCACATTAGCTTACAATTGGGCAAAATCTTTTACCATAAGGCCCATTTTAAAATATTGAATGCCTCAGGAAAGTTACTGAAAACTATACTGACAGTGAAAAACTGGTCATGCTGATGCTCATCATTAATGGACAGAGATGAAAGCACCATTATCAAGTCAAAAGGGAAAGTCAAACCACCAGCAGCTGAGGACTCTGTACTTTCTTAACTGTTTGATAGAATTCACCTCAGAAACCATGTAGCCTGGAATTACCATAGAGAAATCTTTTTAAATTAAAAGCATTCTTTAATACATGGAAGCTATTACTCTTTCTGTTTCTTTTTGCATCAGTTTTAAGAATTAGTTTTACAAATAATTTCCCATGTTATTTTATTTGTCAAATGTATTGGCCTAAAGTTTTCATAATTACATTGATGTCTGTTGGTTCTATAGTTACATCCTCTATTTAATTCCCATTATCTAAATTTTGTAGCTTCTCTAATTTTTTTTCATGATAAATCTTGCTGGCCATTGTTTAATTAAAAACTTTTTTATTTCAAAGAACCAATTTGTGCGTATATTGATTAGCTCCATCTTTGGTTATTTGCTATTTTGTTGGTTTACATTTTTATCTTTATTATCTTCTTCCTTCTTCTTAATTTGGATATACTTTGCTCTTAATTTTTTTAGCTTTTTAAGAAAGAAACTAAAGGTCATTGATTTAAGTCTTTTATTTTCAATATATGTGTTACATCTATAAATTTACCTTTAATAAATGATTTATCTGCATCCCACATGCTTTATTATGCTTTAAAATTTTTTCTTTCAGTTTAAACTATTTTTTTGTGTGTGATACTTTTCTTGGCCCATGGGTTTTTCTGAAGTACTTTGTTTAATGTTCAAATATTGGGGTGTTATTTTATATATTCTACTGATGTCCATCTCTGGTTCATGATACAATCCATGTTCTCCATTGCATTTAGTTGACATGTCTCCATGTCTCTGGAGAATTCCTCAGTCTTTCTAAAATGCTTTTGAGGAATACTGGCAGTTATTTTGTAGAATGTCCCTCCTCGATTTCAGTTTGCCTGATGTTTTCTCATGATTAGGACTAAAGTTATACATTTTGCTTAAGAATACCATGGAACTGATGTTTTGTCCTACTCAGTGCATCATATAAGAAGTTACATGAAGTTGATTTATCTTATTGTTAGTAATGTTAACTTTGATCACTTGGCTAAGGTGCCATCTCCACTTTGAAGTTACTATTCTATAATTATCCTGTGGGAAGATACTTTCATATTATGCAAATACATTCTTTCCCAACATATATTCACCACTAATCTTAGCATCCCTCGAAGGTTCTTTCTTGCAACAATTATTATTGTGGTATTTGCAAAATGATGATTCTTATATTTTATGTCTCCTACATTTAATAAAATTTTACTGTAATAAAATGCTGCCCATTCTCCCCCTTTGGTTTATTTAATATATTATTTATGTCAATATGGATTCATTAATTTTTTTTTTTTTTGAGACGGAGTCTTGCTTTGTCATCTAGGCTGGAGTGTAATGGTGTGATCTCGGCTCACTGCAACTTCCCACCTTCCGGGATTCAAGCCATTCTCCTGCCTCAGTCTCCCGAGTAGCTGGGACTACAGGCATGTGCCACCATGCCCAGCTAATTTTTGTATTTTTAGTAGAGACCAGGCTTCACCACATTGGTCAGGCTGGTCTTGAACTCCTGACCTCAAGTGATGTGCCCGCCTCGGCTTCCCCAAGTGCTGGGATTACAGGCGTGAACCACTACACCCGGCCTGGATTAATTGAAAATTTTCTTCTGTAGATTGTAATATATTACTATTGTTATTTATTTTATTGCCCCAATTTTCTCAAATTTGGTTATGGAAGTTTATTCAAATTGGGTTCTGTTTCCTTTTCACATTTTCCCACTGTTTTGTGCGCATTTCCTTACTTTCTGGCATGATAAAATATTTCAAACTAATCTTGTATTTTCCCTGCCCAATCCTGATGTCAAACACGTCCCCAAGGAGCCTTGGTTCCTTCCATTGGAGAACGGTGTTCTCATTGTTACTGGGATGATGTTGTTTCTAGGCCCTTCTGTTAGAGGAGCTAGAAAATGGATGTATGTATACTCAAACATTATACACACCTATATTTATTCCTACAATTATCCATCTGTACGTATACTAAAAACAATGATTTAATATAATACTTTTGGTTCCAATCCAACACTACACGATGCATTATAGCCTTTCTCCTTCCCTTATTTGTAACTCCGTGCTCTGAAGGTAGAAAACCTGGCTTTCATCAGACCACCATCATGAACGACACCATTAACTATCCACACTAGAAAGTTCATGACCAGCCGACGACTTCAGAGGAATCAAATGCTCATTGATGTTCTTCACCTCGGGAAGGCAACAGGGCCTAAGACAGAAATTCAGGAAAAACTACCTGAAATGTACAAGACCACACCGGATGTCATCTCTGTATTTGGATTCAGAACTCGTGTTGGTGGTGGCAACAAAATGGTATAATCAATTTAGGTGTTTTCTTGGCATTTGATTTTTCAAAAAATCAACATATTGTTTCCCTATGTTGCCCAGGCTGGTCCTGAACTCCTGGGCTAAGACAATCCTCCAAACTCGGCCTCCCAAATACCTGAGATTAAAGATGTGAGCCACTGTGCCTGACTAGTGTAACCACTTTGAAAAACAGCATGGCAGTTTCTCAAAGGCAAAATGTATCGTAATCACATAATGCAACAATTTCACTCCTGGGTGTAAATCCAAGAGAAATAAAAATATATGTTCACACTAAAACTTGCATATGAGTATTCATAGCAGCCTCACTCTCACTCATGATGGCAAATATGCAGAAACAACACAAATGTCCATTGACTGATGAATGGATAAACATAAACTGTTACTCAGCTATAAAAGTAAAGACATCTTGATACACATTATAACATTCAAGAACTTTGAAAACATTGTGCTAAGAGAAAAAAAAGCAAACTACAAAAGATCACACATTGTACAGTTCTATTTCTATAAAAGGTGCAGATTAGGCAAAACTACAATGACAGAAAATAAATCAGTGGTTGCTTATGAAGACACAGGAACATGGGGGCAGTTGGAGGTAGCTGCTGAGAGGTGAGGGTTTATCACTCATAAGTGGGTAACTGATAATTGGGTTATTACTTCTAAGAGAGACTGTGGTGATGGATGCACAGCTCTGTGAATATTCTAAAAACCACTGAATTGCATACTTTCTTTTTTTCTTTATTTGTTTAGAGACAGGGGCTCCTTCTGTCACCCACACTGTAGTGCAGTGGTGCCATCTGGTCTCACTGCAACCTATGCCTTCTGGGCTCAAGTGATCTTCCAGTCTCATGTCCCCGAGTAGTTGGGACTACAGGCATGAGCCACCACACCCAGCTAATTTTTGTATTTTTGCTAGAGATGCTGTTTTGCCATGTTGCCCAGGCTAGTCCCAAACTCCTGAACTCAAGCGATCCACCTGCCTCAGCCGCCCAAAGTCTTAGCATTATAGGAATTAGCCACTGCACCTGGCCAGAATTGCATACTTTGATAAATGAATTGCATGATACTTTAATCATATTTCAATAAAATAATTATTTTAAAAAGGGCCGGGCGTGGTGGCTCACGCCTGTAATCTCAGCACTTTGGGAGGCCAAGGTGGGTGGATTGTCTGATTTCAGGAGTTCAAGACCAGTCTGGCAAACATGCTGAAACCCCATCTCCACTAAAAATACAAAAAAATTAGCTGAGAGTGGTGGCATGTGCCTATAATGCCAGCTAGTCGGGAGGCCGAGGAAGGGGAATTGCTTGAACCAGGAAGGTGGAGGTTGCAGTCAGCTGAGATCATGCCACTGCACTCCAGCCTGTGTGACAGAGCGAGAGTCCATCTCAAAAAGAAAAAAAGAAAAAGAAAATGGGAGTGGAACACAGGTGGCTACCCCCTGCGTATAATCCAAGCACTTTGGGAAGCTGAGGCAGAATGATCACTTGAGGCCAGGAGTTTGACACCATCCTGGGCAACATAGCAAGATCCCGTCCTTACAATAAAAAATAAAGAAGTTAGCTGGGCATAGGGGCAAATGTATGTAGTCCCGGCTACTTAGGAGGCTGAGGTCGGAGGCACTGTTTGAGCCCAGGGTTTCAGGCTGCAGTGAACCATGATCACACCACTGCACTGCAGCCTGGGTGACAGAGCAAGACCCTGTCTCTAGGAAGAAAAAAAAAGAAATGCAAGTTTTTATCACCTTCTGAGAGTAATCAACGTTCAGAAGGAACAGAGAAGAACAAAAGACACTGAATGGTTGAGGGTGGGTTGCTGGTCAGGCTCAGTTGCTAGCTGAGTAGTATCTGAAAAATTCATTAGTAAAATTAGGGCGCTAGGGGTGAGTTGAATGCATTTCATGCAGTCGAATGATGAAAACTAAATCCAGTATAAACACCCATGGTCTTTCTTTACATGAATTCCAGTGAAAAATTCCTAAGTGCCTAAACAGCAAGAGGTCTGAAATGATGGCAGCGATTTATTAAAGACTGAAAAAAAAGAGGCCGGGCGTGGTGTCTCACGCCTGTAATCCCAGCACTTTAGGAGTCCGAGGCTGGTAGATCACAAGGACGGGAATTCAATACCAGCCTGGTCAACATGCTGAAACCCCGTACCTACTGAAAATACAAACTTAGTAGGGCATGGTGACACACGCCTGTAGTCCCAGCTACTTCAGAGGCTAAGGCAAGAGAAATACTTGAACCCGGGAGGCAGACGTTGCTGTGAATTGAGATCAAGCCACTGCACTCCAGCCTCGTGACAGAGGGAGACGCCGGCAAGAAAGAAAGAAAGAAAGAAAAAAAGAAAGAGAGAAAGAGAGAGAGAGAGAAAGAAAGGAAGGAAGGAAGGAAGGAAGGAAGGAAGGAAGGAAGGAATGGCATCTTCAAGAACCATGAGAGAGTTCCATGCTGGAGAAGCTCTAGTTCTGCATTTGCTTAACTGTTGATTTGAATTAGCCAATAGGACACTATCTTAGATAAAGTGTACAAACAACTCAATTTCATCTCCTCATTAATAAAAACTGATTAGGCAGTCTAATACCAATTCTGACTTTTAAAAGCTAATTAGAAAAGAAGTAATTAATTATGGAACCAAAAGATGTTTGAGTAGTTACAAGCTATTCAGAGAATTCAAAAACCACTCAGGTATCAGGTCATAAAGTATGATGAAATAAATTTCATTAATATATTTTAAAATAAACTGATTAGACAGGCAACAACACCTGGGCAATGGGTCTCCTCATCTCTAGCAACACAAACCCAGTCGCACAGCTCTGGGGTTGCAAAGGCTGCATAGTCACAAACAGACTGGTCTGAATTGAGATTTCCCTACTTGTATTTGTATCCGGAGACAGGGTCTCACTCTGTCACTCTGGCTGCAATGCAGAGGTGCACTCATAGCTAACTGCAGGCTTGACCTGCTAGGCTCAGGGGATCCTCCTGCCTCAGCCTCACCATAGCGAGGACTACAGATGAGCACCCCAACACCCAGCTATTTTTTTTTTTTTTTTTTGTAGAAAGAGAAGCCTTGCTATGTTGCCCAAGCTGGCCTCAAACTCACACCCTCAAGAGATCTGCCCACCTCAACAACCTGAGTAACTGGTTCTACAGGAACAGACCACTATGCCTGATAATTATACCTTATTAATTTTTATTTGCATAGAGAGGAGGTCTTGCTATGCTGCCCAGGGTGGCCTCAAACTCCCAGACTCAAACAGTTCTCCCAGCTCTGCCTCCCAAAGTGCTGACGCTACAGGCATCAGCCATTGCACCTGGCCTGACTTGAGATTTCTTTAATCTAGCTTTCCATACTTCATATAATTGGGAAAAGCAGTAGTGGTTTTTATTAATTACTTAGTATTTCAACAAGAATCAACCATCTCTCACCATTGCCAGGACCCTGGTCAGAACCACTATCATCTCCCACCTGATGTTGCCACAGCTGGGCCTCCCTGCTTCTACCCAAATCTTCCCACAATCTTTCTCAACTCAGCCGCCATGGGACACTTTTTTTTTTTTTTTTTTTTTTTTTTTTTTTTTTTTTTTTTTTTTTTTTT